>NC_064620.1:602553088-602866724 GCF_023898315.1 Schistocerca nitens | reverse complement strand
GGTTCTCCTCACTCGCCTCCACATCAGGCACAGTACCTTAACGCACGGTTTTTTACTCCGGCGGGAAGACGCCCCAATCTGCAGTGCTTGTGGCGTCCAGATTACTGTCCGCCACATTTTACTTGACTGTCCTTTATTGTCTGACCAAAGAGTGGTGGTTTCCTTGCCACCGGATTTGCCCTCTATTTTGCAGGACGACGCAACGACTGTGGTTAAGGTCTTACAGTTTTGTGTCCTGTCCCATTTGTTGCCTCGGATTTTAGGGAGAGGATTTTAATGTGCTGCTGGGTGACTGGCTCACCCAGGCTTTAGGTAAGAGCTCCGCCAGTCACGATTACCTAGTTGTTTCACTTTGATTTCTGTTGTCTTTTCCTTGTGTTTCCTTTCCTTTTTCGTGCATTTCCTTTCCACTTGTTTTGCCTCTGTATGTGAGGATTTGGAACTGCGTCAGGTCTGTGTCTTTCAGCCGTTCTCCTTGTTCGGTGTCCGTCTTCGTCCCTTCACTGCATGTGTTCCTGTTTCTATGCGTTTGGGCGCTGATGACCACGCTGTTTAGCGCCCGAAAACCTCAAACCACACACACACACACCTTGCTAAACCTGGCCTTTTACTGCATATATTTTGTTACAATTTGTTCAGGAGGTTAGCAAAGTATTCTCCGGTAATTTTTTGCCCCTTTCTACAAACAGAATACCCTTCGCATCCCGTATCACTGATGCCATGACTTTTCCTGCAGAAGGAATTGTCTTTGCTTTCATTGGTGACGGTGAATCGACATGTTTCCACAGCTTTGCCTGTTGTTTTGTCTCTGGGTTATAGTAGTGCCCTCAAGTTTCATCTGTTGTCACAAACTGGCACACAAAATCTTGATCGTTTATCCTAAAACGAGCCAAACATTGAACTTATATGTCCATTATCATCCATTTTTGATCCAGCATCAAGAGACATGGCACCCATCTTACAGACAACTTTTTCATTTCTAATCCTTCAGTTAAAATGCGATATATCCTTTCAGATTACACCTGGGAAGTGTGAACAATTTCATGCACTTTCAATCGACAATCCCCCATGACCATATTGTGGACTTTCAGAATGATTTCTGAAGTACCCCCAGGGGCTCAGCATCCATTTGCTGAGTACAGGCTTGGCGACCCCAGGGTTCTGAGCTGGGGACTGGTCAGCGCCGCCAGTCTCCTGTCACCGTAACCCCCCGGACATGCTTCAGCTACCACTGCATGGCACGGCGGTGGAATGTTGTGTGTTGCGGGGCATGGTGCTCTTGGCTTGACCGCCTGGAATGCGAGGAAGGTAAACCTCTATAAAAACCCCTCAATCTTACGGTGTGCTGCGCGCCTATAAGATGCATGGCTGTTGGGGTGGAACAGTCGCAAGCGGGCAACCTCTGGGGCACCTGCCGCACACCAGTTGTATAAGGCTTACTCAGGCACGCGGGGCTCTGTCTGAGCGGACCTTTAGTTCCCTAGCTGCCAGTGGGACCACAACGGACCCTTCGACCTCTACATTTCCCCCTACCAGTGGATTGGGTGGGCCACTGGTAGGAAAACACATCCCATCGAAAAAGCGACTTTGTGCTGGGAGTCCTCCAGCACCTGGTGTTACTAAAGATTTATCAGACTGTCGTAACAGAGCACATGCTGATATCCAGAATGTGTTTTTGATTGTCAAACGGAAGGTAGGTAGCTTTGAGAGAGTTTCTCCCTTTTACATCCACAAGGGTCTTGAGGGAATTGCAGGAACACTGAAGCGTCTGCGCAATGGGACTCTGTTAGTTGAAACTTCTAGTTCCTGTCAAGTCACTTCTGTTAGGAAAGCAACCTGTCTCGGAGAGTACGCTATCGAGACCGAGCTCCACTCCACTTTGAACTATAGTAAGGGTGTTGTGACGTGTAGGGACTTGGTGGATATCCCCAAGGACGAGTTGAAATCTGAGTGGGCTGACGAAGGTATTGTCGACGTGCAGCATATTATGAAACAAGTCGATGGTGACCTAGTCAAATCCAACTCGTTTATTCTCACGTTCAATTGCCCGAGACTACCAGAGCATGTTTAGGCGGGTTTCTTACGTTTGCCAGTACGGCCATATTTCCCCAACCCAATGCGCTGTTTTAAATGTCAGTGCTTTGGGCATACTACGTTGGGGTGCAATGGGATAGCCACTTCTGGTAAATGTGGTCAGCCTGCCCATGAAGGAGCCGATTGTTCATCGCCTGTGAAGTGCGTAAATTGCTCTGGGAGTCACCCTGTCTGGAGCCGGGTCTGCCCCATCTATCTCGAGGAACGGAAGATACAGGAGATCAAAACATCTAAGCGCATCCCCTATGGGGAGGTCAAGAAGCTCTTTAAGGCCATGCAGCCTCCTGTGTTTACAACATCTTTCGCTTCCGCTCTGCAGAAACCGGTACAGTTGGCCACTGTTGCCACACAAACGGATGTTGCTAGTGTCAGCACTAATACCTGCGTTTGCCAGTGCACTTGTGCTGCTGCGGTTTGCAACCTGCAGCTCTCCCCACAACGTCGGACAAGGCCGTGGTTGCTGACATTGGGGTCCTTCCTGCACCTCCCCATATAGCACCTTCTGCCCAGGCGAGTAAAGCTCCAACTGTTGACAAGGTTCTGCATTCTAAGCCCCCCAAGACGAAGACGCCGAAGGTGCAGGTTTTGCCACCTGAGGAGACTAGTCAGGGTCAGTCCCATGACGATGCCATCGTACTGTCTGACATCTCCCTTGGGTCGCCATCGGAGCCGATGGACATTGATGTCGACCGGCGGCGATATTCTCGCCCCAGGAATAAATCTCCGGCCAGTATGGGCTCTCCTCCAAAGCACAGGGGCTGGGTGAAAATTCAGCCACCCTGATCACTGGCTCCCATATTACAGTTGAACCTGAATGGGTTCAGGAAGCATGTGTCCGAATTACAACCCCTTGTACAAGAGGGCCCCTTGTGCTTATCTCTCCAAGAGACACATTTTCGGGCCACTGATGCTCCTTCTTTACAGGGCTATACCGTGTATCGAAAAGATGATCTGATGAGGGAAAGGGCACAGGGTGGTGTTGCAGTTTTTGTCCGTGACATGCACCACTCATCTGAGCTCCCTCTCGTTACGGACTTGCAAGCAGTTGCAGTTGACTTTCTTATATGGTGGAGGCTCACAATCTGTTCCGTTTACTTACCGCCTCAGGATGCAATAGACTCTGAGGCTCTCACAGACCTTATTAGCCTACTCCCCCGCCCATTTCTCCTTCTGGGGGACTTCAATGCTCATAATGTCTTATGGGGCTCTACGACTACTTGCCCCAGGGTTCACATTCTGGAAAGCCTCATGGCGTCAGAAGAACTGTGCATCCACAAATCTGGTGCTCCCACTCATTTCTCTACTGCTTCTGGGTCGACGTCAGCTATTGACCTTTCCTTTTGCTCTCCAGCACTCGCGGATTCTGCTCTGTGGGAGGTTGCCGCTGACCTCCATTCTAGTGACCACTTCCCCCTTTGGATTCGCCTCCTGGATAAGGCTGTGGCATTACCAGTGCCGCCCAGGTGGCACCTCTGCAGAGCTGACTGGACACTTTTCAACCATTTAGCTGTTTTGGAACACCCTGCCAGCATCCACAAATGGGTCGCCCATGTTACAGCTATGATCTCCCATGCTGCTGAATTGTTGATCCCACAGTCCTCAAGTCATACCAAGAGGCGTCCTGTCCCTTGGTGGACTACTGAGTGCCGCTCAGCCATCCGAGCCCGCCGTGCAGCTCTGCACTGCTTCAAGTGCCGTCCCTCAGCTGAGAATCTTGCGGCCTTTCGGGTGGCCAGAGCCAAAGCGCGGCGAGTGATTAAAGAGAGTAAACGACGGTCATGGCAATCGTTCCTGAACTCCATCTCCCGCTCCACTAGTTCTACAAAAGTATGGGAAGCCATCAGGAGGATTTCCGGGAAACGCAGCCAATTACCTGTCATGGCACTGCTGCATCAGCGTTGTCTACTCACGGCGCCGAGAGACATTGCCCACACTGGCCATGTATTTTGCCGAATCTACTGCCACTATTAACTGTGATCCAGATTTCTGCCGCTACCGCACTGTCATCGAGAGGGATCACTTGGACTTCCGGTCTCCAAATTCTGAACCCTACAACTGCCCCTTCACAATGTGGGAACTGGATTCGGCGCTGTCTGTGGCTCATGATACTGCACCAGGTGATGATCAAATCCTGTACAGCATGCTGCAGCACGGGTTGCTGCCATCCATGGAAGTTCTCCTGAATTGTTTTAATATGATATGGTCATCCGGCACGTTCCCTGACTCGTGGAGGGAGGCGATTTTGATTCCCCTCCGCAAACCGGGAAAAGACCGAATGCATCGCAGTAGTTATCGGAGTATTGCTTTGACGAGCGGTGTCGGGAAGACGTTGGAACGCATGGTCAACCGTCGCCTGGTTTGGCTGCTCGAGACCAGGCAGATCCTTAGCCACTCTCAGTGTGGCTTTCGGAGATGTCGTTCAACTATTGACAACTTGACCCTGCTTGAGGCGGCCATCCAGCAGGCCTTCCTACGTAACCAGCATTGTCTAGGTGTATTCTTTGACATTAATAAGGCGTATGACACTACTTGGCGCTGCCTTATCCTCAATCAACTCCATCAGTGGGGCTTTCGTGGCCATCTCCCCATCTTCATTCGGTCCTTTCTTTCACGCCGTCTCTTTCGATATCGGGTTGGTAATGTGTTATCTGATTTGTACGTGCAGGAGAATGGTGTTCCTCAGGGAGGCGTTTTAAGTGTCACCCTCTTTGCCGTCGCCATTAACAGTATCACGTCCACTATCCGGAGTCCTGCCCAGTGCTCCTTGTTTGTGGACGATTTTGCTGTTTTCTGTTCTTCCTCCAGTCTTGTCACTGCTAGTCGGCAGCTGCAGCTTACGATAAAGCGATTAGAGGCATGGACTGCGAAGACGGGTTTTACCTTTTCTGCAGACAAATGTGTGTGTGTTCATTTTAATCGTTCTCGACGTGCTATTACCTCCCCTGAATTGTGTCTGAGGGGCACCATTCTTCCTTTTAGGGACACTGTGAGGTACCTGGGGCTCACTTTTGATTCCAAGTTGTCGTGGTTGCCGCACCTTAAAGACCTCAAGGTGCGGGCCCTGAAGGCGCTGAATATTTACAAGTGTCTGAGCTGGGGAGCAGATCGGGTGTGTCTGCTGCAGTTTTATAGGGTTTTTGTCCGGTCGCGTCTTTACTCTGGATCTACTGTGTATGGGTCAGCGAGACCTTCGTATCTGAAGATTCTTGACGCAGTACACCATGAGGGTATCAGGCTGGCTACTGGTGCCTTCCGTACCAGTCCCATCCCCAGCCTGTGTGCTGAGGCAGGGGAACCGCCGCTCGCCATCCGGCGGAAACTCCTCATGGTGCGACGGGTGTGTCAATTCCTTGCCTTTCCTACCTCTCCTGCGTACCCTACTGTTGCCCGACCGCCTATGGAACGTCTCTTTTCCAGTCGCCCAAGGGCGACGAGACCATTTGGGATTCGTGCCAAGCATTTGCTCGAGTCCCTTGGTGTGGAGCGTGTGGCACCCCAACTCCAGCGTTTTACCCGTCTGCCATCCTGGTTGCTCCAGAGGCCCAGTGTCCTTTTAGACTTATCAGAGTACCGGAGAAGCTGCACGCCTGCGTTTGTTTTTAATTCCTTATTTTATGATCTTTTAAACCAGCATCCCGACCATGTACCAGTATTTACGGATGGCTCTAAACAGGGGGACTCTGTTGGTTGTGCTGTTGTTTTACCTGATCGAGTCGTCAAGTTACGGCTTCCTGCAGCGTTTACCATCTTTGATGCCGAATTGTTTGCGATCTTGCGGGCATTGGAGCAGATGAGATGTGTTCCCAGTCTTAAGTTTCTCATCTGTTCTGACTCCCTGAGTGCCCTTCAGACCATGCAACACTTGTACCCAGCGGATACGGTCGTCCAGAACATCCATGATGCCCTACTCCACCTGCAACGGCAGGGGAAGGAGGTTTCTTTCTGCTGGGTGCCGGGGCACGTGGGTATTAGGGGAAACGAACTGGCGGATGTGGCTGCCAAAGATGCATGTTCCCTCCCTCACGTTGTTGAATGTGCCGTCCCCCTCCATGCTGTTACCTCCCTTTTGCGTTTTCGTGTTATGCGTCAATGGGAAGAGGAGTGGCTGGCAGTCGGTGAAAATAAGCTGCGTCTGGTCAAGGCCACCACGCGGCCATGGCGTACGTCCTACCAGTCATGCAGGCGGGATGAGGTTCTCCTCACTCGCCTCCACATCAGGCACAGTACCTTAACGCACGGTTTTTTACTCCGGCGGGAAGACGCCCCAATCTGCAGTGCTTGTGGCGTCCAGATTACTGTCCGCCACATTTTACTTGACTGTCCTTTATTGTCTGACCAAAGAGTGGTGGTTTCCTTGCCACCGGATTTGCCCTCTATTTTGCAGGACGACGCAACGACTGTGGTTAAGGTCTTACAGTTTTGTGTCCTGTCCCATTTGTTGCCTCGGATTTTAGGGAGAGGATTTTAATGTGCTGCTGGGTGACTGGCTCACCCAGGCTTTAGGTAAGAGCTCCGCCAGTCACGATTACCTAGTTGTTTCACTTTGATTTCTGTTGTCTTTTCCTTGTGTTTCCTTTCCTTTTTCGTGCATTTCCTTTCCACTTGTTTTGCCTCTGTATGTGAGGATTTGGAACTGCGTCAGGTCTGTGTCTTTCAGCCGTTCTCCTTGTTCGGTGTCCGTCTTCGTCCCTTCACTGCATGTGTTCCTGTTTCTATGCGTTTGGGCGCTGATGACCACGCTGTTTAGCGCCCGAAAACCTCAAACCACACACACACACACACCTTGCTAAACCTGGCCTTTTACTGCATATATTTTGTTGCAATTTGTTCAGGAGGTTAGCAAAGTATTCTCCGGTAATTTTTTGCCCCTTTCTACAAACAGAATACCCTACGCATCCCGTATCACTGATGCCATGACTTTTCCTGCAGAGGGAATTGTCTTTTTCTTTCATTGGTGACGGAGGATCAACATGTTTCCACAGCTTTGCCTGTTGTTTTGTCTCTGGGTTATAGTAGTGCACTCAAGTTTCATCTGTTGTCACAAACTGGCACACAAAATCTTGATCGTTTATCCTAAAACGAGCCAAACATTGAACTTATATGTCCATTATCATCCATTTTTGATCCAGCATCAAGAGACATGGCACCCATCTTACAGACAACTTTTTCATTTCTAATCCTTCAGTTAAAATGCGATATATCCTTTCAGATTACACCTGGGAAGCGTGAACAATTTCATGCACTTTCAATCGACAATCCCCCATGACCATATTGTGGACTTTCAGAATGATTTCTGAAGTACCCCCAGGGGCTCAGCATCCATTTGCTGAGTACAGGCTTGGCGACCCCAGGGTTCTGAGCTGGGGACTGGTCAGCGCCGCCAGTCTCCTGTCACCGTAACCCCCCGGACATGCTTCAGCTACCACTGCATGGCACGGCGGTGGAATGTTGTGTGTTGCGGGGCATGGTGCTCTTGGCTTGACCGCCTGGAATGCGAGGAAGGTAAACCTCTATAAAAACCCCTCAATCTTACGGTGTGCTGCGTGCCTATAAGATGCATGGCTGTTGGGGTGGAACAGTTGCAAGCGGGCAAGCTCTGGGGCAGCTGCCGCACCCCAGTTGTATAAGGCTTACTCAGGCACGCGGGGCTCTGTCTGAGCGGACCTTTAGTTCCCTAGCTGCCAGTGGGACCACAATGGACCCTTCGACCTCTACGTTTCCCCCTACCAGTGGATTGGGTGGGCCACTGGTAGGAAAACACATCCCATCGAAAAAGCGACTTTGTGCTGTGCGTCCTCCAGCACCTGGTGTTACTAGAGATTTATCAGACTGTCGTAACAGAGCACATGCTGGTAATCAGAATGTGTTTTTGATTGTCAAACGGAAGGAAGGTAGCTTAGAGAGAGTTTCTCCATTTTACATCCACAAGGATATTGAGGGAACTGCAGGAACACTGAAATCTGTGAAGTGACTGCGCAATGGGACTCTGTTAGTTGAAACTTCTAGTTCCCGTCAAGTCACTTCTCTTCGGAAAGCAACCTGTCTCGGAGAGTACGCTATCGAGACCGAGCTCCACTCCACTTTGAACTATAGTAAGGGTGTTGTGACATGTAAGGACTTGGTGGATATCCCCAAATCGAGTTGAAATCTGAGGGGGTTGACGAAGGTATTGTCGACGTGCAGCATATTATGAAACGAGTCGATGGGGACCTAGTCAAATCCAACTCGTTTATTCTCACGTTCAATTGCCCGAGACTACCAGAGCATGTTTAGGCGGGTTTCTTACGTTTGCCAGTACGGCCATATTTCCCCAACCCAATGCGCTGTTTTAAATGTCAGTGCTTTGGGCATACTACGTTGGGGTGCAATGGGATAGCCACTTCTGGTAAATGTGGTCAGCCTGCCCATGAAGGAGCCGATTGTTCATCGCCTGTGAAGTGCGTGAATTGCTCTGGGAGTCACCCTGTCTGGAGCCGGGTCTGCCCCATCTATCTCGAGGAACGGAAGATACAGAAGATCAAAACATCTAAGCGCATCCCCTATGGGGAGGTCAAGAAGCTCTTTAAGGCCATGCAGCCTCCTGTGTTTACAACATCTTTCGCTTCCGCTCTGCAGAAACCGGTACAGTTGGCCACTGTTGCCACACAAACGGATGTTGCTAGTGTCAGCACTAATACCTGCGTTTGCCAGTGCACTTGTGCTGCTGCGGTTTGCAACCTGCAGCTCACCCCACAACGTCGGACAAGGCCGTGGTTGCTGACATTGGGGTCCTTCCTGCACCTCCCCATATAGCACCTTCTGCCCAGGCGAGTAAAGCTCCAACTGTTGACAAGGTTCTGCATTCTAAGCCCCCCAAGACGAAGACGCCGAAGGTGCAGGTTTTGCCATCTGAGGAGACTAGTCAGGGTCAGTCCCATGACGATGCCATCGTACTGTCTGACATCTCCCTTGGTTCGCCATCGGAGCCGATGGACATTGATGTCGACCGGCGGCGATATTCTCGCCCCAGGAATAAATCTCCGGCCAGTACGGGCTCTCCTCCAAAGCACAGAGGCAGGGTGAAAATTCAGCCACCCTGATCACTGGCTCCCATATTACAGTTGAACCTGAATGGGTTCAGGAAGCATGTGGCGGAATTACAACTCCTTGTACAAGAGGGCCCCTTGTGCTTATCTCTCCAAGAGACACATTTTCGGGCCACTGATGCTCCTTCTTTACAGGGCTATATCGTGTATCGAAAAGATAATCTGATGGGGGAAAGGGCACAGGGTGGTGTTGCAGTTTTTGTCCGTGACATGCACCACTCATCTGAGCTCCCTCTCGTTACGGACTTGCAAGCAGTTGCAGTTGACTTTCTTGTATGGTGGAGGCTCACAATCTGTTCCGTTTACTTACCGCCTCAGGATGCAATAGACTCTGAGGCTCTCACAGACCTTATTAGCCAACTCCCCCGCCCATTTCTCCTTCTGGGGGACTTCAATGCTCATAATGTCTTATGGGGCTCTACGACTACTTGCCCCAGGGTTCACATTCTGGAAAGCCTCATGGCGTCCGAAGAACTGTGCATCCACAACTCTGGTGCTCCCACTCATTTCTCTACTGCTTCTGGGTCGACGTCAGCTATTGACCTTTCCTTTTGCTCTCCAGCCCTCGCGGATTCTGCTCTGTGGGAGGTTGCCGCTGACCTCCATTCTAGTGACCTCCATTCTAGTGACCTCCATTCTAGTGACCAGCCTCCTGGATAAGGCTGTGGCATTACCAGTGCCGCCCAGGTGGCACCTCTGCAGAGCTGACTGGACACTTTTCAGCCATTTAGCTGTTTTGGAACACCGTGCCAGCATCCACAAATGGGTCGCCCATGTTACAGCTGTGATCTCCCATGCTGCTGAATTGTTGCTCCCACAGTCCTCAAGTCATACCAAGAGGCGTCCTGTCCCTTGGTGGACCACTGAGTGCCGCTCAGCCATCCGAGCCCGCCTTGCAGCTCTGCACCACTTCAAGTGCCGTCCCTCAGCTGACAATCTTGCGGCCTTTCGGGTAGCAAGGGCCAAGGCGCGGCGAGTGATTAAAGAGAGCAAACGATGGTCATGGCAATCGTACTTGAACTCTATCTCCCGCTCCACTAGTTCTACGAAAGTATGGGAAGCCATCAGGAAGATTTCCAGGAAACGCAGCCAACTACCTGTCACGGCATTGCTGTATCAGGGTTGTCTACTCACGGCGCCGAGAGACATTGCCCAGACACTGGCCATGTATTTTGCCGAATCTACTGCCACTATTAACTGTGATCCAGATTTCTGCCGCTACCGCACTACTATCGAGAGGGCCCATTTGGAATCTCGGTCTCCAAATTCTGAACCCTACAACTGCCCCTTCACAATGTGGGAACTGGATTCGGCGCTGTCTGTGGCTCATGATACTGCGCCAGGTGATGATCAAATCCTGTACAGCATTCTGCAGCACTTGTTGCTGCCATCCAAGGAAGTTCTCCTGAATTGTTTTAATATGATATGGTCATCCGGCACGTTCCCCGACTCGTGGAGGGAGGCGATTTTGATTCCCCTTCTCAAACCGGGAAAAGACCGAATGCATCCCAGTAGTTCTCAGAGTATTGCTTTGACGAGCTGTGTCGGGAAGACATTGGAACGCATGGTCAACCGTTGCCTGGTATGGCTGCTCGAGACCAGGCAGCTCCTTAGCCACTCTCAGTGTGGCTTTCGGAGATATCGTTCAACTATAGACAATTTGACACTGCTTGAGGCGGCCATCCAGCAGGCCTTCCTACGTAACCAGCATTGTCTAGGTGTATTCTTTGACATTAATAAGGCGTATGACACTACTTGGCGCTGCCTTATCCACAATCAACTCCATCAGTGGGGCTTTTGTGGCCATCTCCCCATCTTCATTCGGTCCTTTCTTTCTCGCCGCCTCTTTCGATATCGGGTTGGTAATGTGCTATCTGATTTGTACATGCAGGAGAATGGTGTTCCTCAGGGAAGCGTTTTAAGGGTCACCCTCTTTGCCGTCGCCATTAACAGTATCACGTCCACTATCCGGAGTCCTGCCCAGTGCTCCTTGTTTGTGGACGATTTTGCTGTTTTCTGTTCTTCCTCCAGTCTTGTCACTGCTAGTCGGCAGCTGCAGCTTACGATAAAGCGATTAGAGGCATGGACTGCGAGGACGGGTTTTACATTTTCTGCAGACAAATGTTGTGTGTGTGTTCATTTTAATCGTTCTCGACGTGCTTTTACCTCCCCTGAATTGCGTCTGAGGGACACCATTCTTCCTTTTAGAGACACTGTGAGGTTCCTGGGCCTCACTTTTGATTCCAAGTTGTCATAGTTGCCGCACCTTAAAGAACTCAAGGCGCGTGCCCTGAAGGCACTGAATATTTACAAGTGTCTGAGCCATCGGTCCTGGGGAGCAGATCGGGCGCGTCTGCTGCAGTTTTATAGGGCTTTCGGTCGGTCGCGTCTTGACTATGGATGCACTGTGTACGGGTCAGCGAGGCCTTCGTATCTGAAGATTCTTGACGCAGTACACCATGAGGGTATCAGGCTCGCCACTGGTGCCTTCCATACCAGTCCCATCCCCAGCCTGTGTTCAGAGGCAGGGGAACCGCCGCTCGCCATCCGGCGGAAACTCCTCATCGTGCGACGGATGTGTCAATTCCTTGCCTGTCCTACCTCCCCTGCGTACCCTACTGTTGCCCGACCGCCTAAGGAACATCTTTTTTCCATTCGTCCAAGGGCAACGAGACCATTTGGGATTCGTGCCAAGCATTTGCTTGAGTCCCTTGTAGTGGAGCGTGTGGCACCCCAACTCCAGGGTTTTACCCGCCTGCCTGCCTGGTTGCTCCAGAGGCCCAGCGTCCTTTTAGACTTGTCAGAGTACCGGAGGAGCTGCACTCCTGCGTTTGTTTTTACCTCCTTAATTTAAGATATTTTAAACCAGCATCCCGACCATGTACCAGTATTTACGGAGGGCTGTAAACAGGGGGACTCTGTAGGTTGTGCTGTTGTTTTCCCTGATCGAGTCGTCAAGTTACGGCTTCCTGTGGCGTTTACCATCCTTGATGCCGAATTGTTTGCGATCTTGCGGGCATTGGAGCAGATAAGATGTGTTCCCAGTCTTAAGTTTCTCATCTGTTCTGACTCCCTGAGTGCCCTTCGGACCATGCAACACTTGTACCCAGCGGATACGGTCGTTCAGAACATCCATGATGCCCTACTCCACCTGCAACGGCAGGGGAAGGAGGTTTCTTTCTGCTGGGTGCCGGGGCACGTGGGTATTAGGGGAAACGAACTGGCGGATGTGGCTGCCAAAAATGCATGTTCCCTCCCTCAAGTTGTTGAATGTGCCGTCCCCCTCCATGCTGTTACCTCCCTTTTGCGTTTTCGTGTTATGCGTCAATGGGAAGAGGAGTGGCTGGCAGTCGGTGAAAATAAGCTGCATTTGGTCAAGGCCACCACGCGCCCATGGCGTACTTCCTACCAGTCGTGCAGGCGGGATGAGGTTCTCCTTACTCGCCTCCGCATTGGGCACAGTCCCTTAACACATGGTTTTTTACTCCGGCGGGAGGACCCCCCCCCCCAATCTGCAGTGCTTGTGGCGTCCAGATTACTGTCCGCCACATTTTACTTGACTGTCCTTTATTCTCTGACCAAAGGGCGGTGGTTTCCTTGCCACTGGATTTGCCCTCTATTTTGCAAGACGACGCAACGACTGTGGTTAAGGTCTTACGGTTTTGTGTCATGTCCAATTTGTTGCCTCTGATTTTAGGGAGAGGATTTTAATGTGCTGCTGGGTGACTGGCTCACCCAGGCTTTAGGTAAGAGGTCCGCCAGTCACGATTACCTACTTGTTTCACTTCGATTTCTGTTGTCTTTTCCTTGTGTTTCCTTTCCTTTTTAGTGCGTTTCCTCTCCTCTTGTTTTGCCTCTGTATGTGAGGATTTGTAACTGCGTCAGGCCTGTGTCTTTTAGCCGTTCTCGTTGTTCGCAGACCGTCTTCGTCCCTTTACCGCATGTGTTCCTGTTTCTATGCGTTTGGGCGCTGATGACCACGCTGTTTAGTGTCCGAAAACCTCAAACCACACACACACATTTCTTGAGTAGTGACATTCTGGCCGACCACTGTGTGGATCACCATCTAAGCTTTCCCAACCACATTTAAATTCATTTGTCCACTTAGCAACAGTTGAATATGAAGGAGCAGAGTCCCCCAGTGTGTTCTGGAAATGATCATGAATGTCCTTTTCTTTCATACTTTTCTTTATGAAGTACTTAATCACTGCTCGAATCTCAATTTTTTCCCATCTTCGCAAAACACTACATGGTAACAACAGAGCCACGTCAGAGCTACATCTCTCTTCCAAGAGCACTGACATGGCATGTGTTTACAGGCAACAGTCCCATGAATATCATGTGAAAAACTTGTTGCACTAGCGCTGTCCTCTCGTGGTCATTTCCAGAGCTTTTGAAACCACCCTCGTATAATGGTGACATCATTACAAGTGTACTAGAGACTATTCTGTAACACAGCAATGGACACATTTCTTTTCTTCAACTCAGAAGAGGTGAAGATCATTTTGTTAAAAGGAGAATTAATATATTAATCAATTAGACTGCTCAGTGGTATTTGTAGCAAGAGACTGTGGGAGTGTGAACTTAGGCAATTGCGTTGTGTGTCTGGATATTACGGGTGCTCAATGGCAAGGTCATTAGCGCCCTTACATTCATTAAATAATGAAGGTGGAAATAAACTTTAAAACTGTTGGACACTTATGCACTGTAAATGACCATACAGTCACTATCTCACACACTCTAAAAGAATTTTGAAAGAGGGACTGTAGCTATACATTAAATTAAAACACATAGAAAACAAAACACGGAAGAACTAAAAGAAAAACACAGGGAAATGTGAGTGGCTGACCACTTACAAAAAACGTGGGTGAGACAGTTACCCTGTTGACACATTAAAACCATCTTCCTAAAATCTTGGCAAAAATGTTGGACAATTCACAAAACTTTAAAAATTGAACCACATTTCTTTGGAAGTTACATAAAATAGAGGGTAGATTCGTCAGCAAATTCGCTGTGGTCCACTGGTCCGAAAATAGAACACAGTCCAATAAAATGTGGCACACAGTGATTTGCATGTCACAAGCACCTCACATTGGAGGTTCCTCTCGGTAGAATAAGAAGCCATGCATCATCGGGCTGTAGCCTATGTGAAGGTGAGTAAGAAGGACCTCATCCCATCAATGTGGCTGGAAGGGGGTATGCCATGGCTGACTTGTGGGCTTTACTATGCAGAGCTTATTGTTGGTCACTTCCAGCCACTCATTTTCCCATCACCGCATGACGTTTGCGTGACTTTGTACGTCAACAGTGAGGTGCTAGCACAGAGAGGGAAGATGCACTGAAATAACTGAGGATTACAACTCGCCTCCTTGGCTGCTAGATCCACCCTTTTGTTCCCTGCACAACCCATGTGTCGTGGTGCCCAGTAGAATGATGCCTCCTTCTCCAGTCTATGTAGTTGGAGGCTGGCACCCTGTATTACTTTATCTGCAGGGTACAAACGTTGGAGAGAGTGAAGGACACTCAGGAACTTGGAACAGGCAAGAAATTTAGCACTGGATAACTGTCTCATCTGATCCAGCGCTGGGAAGACTGCATATAATTCTGCTTCAAAGACAGTAAATTCTTGAGGCAGTAGACCTTAAGGATATGATCTGGGAAAATGACAGGGCAACCCACAGATCCCCCCCTTCCACCCCACCCCCCCTTCTTAAAGAATTTACTTTATTTACTAGCGGTTCATCAAGAACATTAACACATTTAATCACACTAGGCGAGCGTGGAAATAGTTGTAAGGAAGTAACTGATGTAAAATGAAATTACTTTTAACAAATGAGAATTTTATTCCTAAAAGATTTTTCAAAAACAGATTTAAAATTATAAGCAGAAAAGCACCTTCGAAATATCAAGTTACAATTTTATTTAGAGACAGAAAGAACAATATTAACAGTATAAGCCTTCGGGCTGAGAAGCTTGCTTGCTCCCTTTCAACACGGCCGTAGTCATAACCGCTCACAACATCCTCTGAAAGAGTACACTGGTGCAAATCTGCAACACACCAGAATACTTTAACCTAAAAAAAAATTTTTTTAGCAACTCACACAAACACGTAAGCTATGCACCCCGTAAGAGGGATGGAAATGGTACAACACTCAAATTATTTTCCACCAAAAGTGCAATTTTTTAAAAAAAAATTTTAGGACTGTTACGGTGAAAGGGTGGCAACCTTATAACCTAAAATGACTATTTACATAAAGGTCATAAAATGCAGACTTGCATAAAATGTACAACATGCTCTACATTACACATATACCACCTCGCAAGATGATATGCAAGATAAAAACATATTTCAAGAATTCGGTCTTTAAGCAATAATTTCGTTAACACAGAATCCGACAAACGTGTTGGAGGCAGCTATTAACGTACAGCAGACTGACAGACAGACAGACAGACACTAACTACCTAACAAATGCAGACGGGAAACAGACGAGCAAACTGGAGACGAGAGACTGACCACGAAAACAAATAAATGAAACAACATAGCACAAATCACTTAACTTCTAATAAACTGCGATGCCTGGCGAAGTCCTGGTGCAGCACCCCCAAAACGCTCTCCCGAATCGTCCGCTACCAGCCGCTTCAACGGACGTAGGAAGGCGGGCCGATCTCCCGTCTCACGGCATCGCAGCTGGCGCCGGCCAGACCGATGTCGTGGTTTGACTCCTGTTGCTCTCGTGTCAGCCGCGAAGCCACTACCCCTCGCTATACGGCGCGGCCCACTGGACTCACGTGGCGGCCTCAGATGCGCAGACGCTCAAGGCGGACGAGGCATCTTGTGTCTGAGTGCGCGACCGACCATTGCCGACCATTGCCTGACAAACTCGAGCAGACTGGCGGCCTAACTCATACTAGCACTGTCTGCCCCACACTTATCCGGTTGACCAACTGACCAGACTCGCCCCTACCTCACGACTGACCGACTCAGACTGACCAACTACAGAGCTCATAGCGCCCCTTAAATGCACGTGAACAGGCAACCTTTCCCGTTTCACACCAGAGGGAGACACCAAAGCTGCGATTAGCACAGCGGCGCCACCACCAGAAACAGAGGGCGACTGCTTTACACTACGCGCTGCGGCGCGCTCTTCAAAGCAGCAAATTTTACCATGGCTCAGTTTCTCTCAAATGAAAGACAATAAAAATATGAACAAAACGATTAAGATAAACACACTCACTAATTCTCAGAAAACTGAAAACCCCTCTTTGCAGCCCACTCCTCTAACCTCTGCAGTGTCAGTTGCAACTAATGGTTCGTTGTAGCAACACTGGAGGAGCAACAGAAAACTGCAAATTTGTCAACAAATAAGGAGCACTATACAGGACCCGTTACCATAAATGTGATACTGTTTATGGCTATAGCAAAGAGGGTAACACTTAAAACCATGCCCTAATGGGGCACCATTCTCCTGCTCAAAACGATCTGACAGTGAGTCACCAACTCGGGTCCTAAAAAAATCGCTGAGACAGGAAAGACCATATGAAGATGGGGAAGTGGCCATGAAAGCCCCATCGGTGCAATTGCATCAGAATACTGTGTCTCCAAGCAGTGTCATATAGAATCCATACTGAGGATGGCTAAGGACTTGTCTGGTCTCTAACAACCAGACCTGATGACAGTTAACCATTCGCACCAGGGTCTTTCCTAGAAAGCTCTTTAAGGCAATACCCTGTTAACTACTGGGAAATGTGCGGTCCACTTCTGGTTTGCGGAAAGGTATCAAAGGTGCCTGATTAGGGAAGTTCCCTGTCTGCTGTATAAGATTAAAACATTCAAGGAGGATTTCCTTTGACACTGATGGCAAATGTCCAAGCATGCAGTACCTGATTTGATCGTGACTGGGTGCAGTATCACGAGTCTCAGACAGGGCCGATTCCAGCTCTCACTTTGAGAATGGGTAGTTAAAAGACTTGGAATTGTTTGATCTGAAGCCACAATTTTCCCGTCTGTACAGTTGCATGGTAGCGACTAAATGTTAGATCCTTGCTGGCATTGGTAGTAGTTTGTGCAAAATTCTGTGCCAGCATCTGAGCGGTGACTCTGAATGCTGTTTGGAGACTCCCTGTTTCAGCACTGCTGCTATTGGTAAAGAACTGCGTTTGCTAGAAATCCTCCTGATAGCTTCCCAAGCTTTGACAGAACAAGTGGAAAGGTTGATAAAGTCCGGGAAAACTCACCACGATCGTTTCTTGCTCTCCTTAATTACATGTTGAGCCTAGGCTCTTGCAGCTAGAAAGGCTATGCGATTGTCTGCTGCAGGGTCGCATTTAAATTGTCGAAGAGCCGCACGCCTGTCCCGGATGACTGAACGACACTCGTCTGCCTACCGAGGTTGTGGTTGCCTCTCAAGATGTCGTGAGGACTTTGGGATGGATAAGTCAGTCGAACAGTGTCCAGTTAGCCCTGCTGACCATCCGTGTTGGTGGCTTCTCTTCAGGTAGTGCTCCATCCAGTATATGAACATGGAATGGGACGTGGTCGTCAGTGACCTCCCACTGAACAGAGTTTTTGAGGGCTGGAGAGAAGAAAAAGAGATCGATGGCAGAGAATGACCCAGTAGCAGTGCAGAAAAGAGTGTGAGTACCTGTGTTGAGGATGCACAGCTTGTGAGATGTCATGAGGCTCTCCAAAACCCAATGCTGAGGGCAAGTAGAGGTCGAGCTCTGCAAGATGGGCACTGAAGTCTCCCAGTAAGAGAAATGGTCATGGGAGTTGTTCAACAAGATCTACGAGAGCCTCAGAGTACAAATTATTTTCATTAGCCAGTGCTTGCAGGTCAGTAGCCAGGGAGAGAGCAAAGGAGGGATGAACATGGACATCAATGGCTTTAAAATGTGCTTCTTGAAAACACAGGCACAGGGGGTATTGCTGCACTGGCAGTTCCAGTTCCTCTACACGGGTCCTGAACCCATTAATGTTCCACTGTAATACAGGAGCCATCTATCAAGGGTGCTGCACTTCCACCTCGTCTTTCTGCCAGGGAGGGTAGCCCGTAATGTCTGCGGGCTCAGTCTTTGGGCGAGATGATTGCCCCAGTCCAACATCAGGGTTCATTAGTTTTACCAAAGAGTCAAGAGAGATGTCAGATAGTATGACATCGACATCTTCTGGCTGTTTACTTCCCAATTCTGTCCATGGTGGACACTTGGCCTTTAATTTTTGGCCTGGGTAGGCTTTGGAGCCAAAACCACGGCAGTGGCAGTGGTGCCACTGCACGGTGGACCAGACTGAACCTCTGGAGGAGCAGGGAGCTCCGCAACGTCAGTGACATCAAACTTTTCTGATGTTTTGGGACGAAGTGTGAGCTTTTAAGGATCTGCAGTGGCACAAGGGCATTGGAAAACACAGGTGCTGGTGTTGCCACTAGTAGTCTCCATTTGGGTACCAGCAGATGCAGAGGAGATAGCGCTGCACGGCCTTATAGATGTTTTTCGTCTCGCCATACGAGATACGTTTCGTTGTTTTTATTTCCTGTATCTGCCTTTCTACAAGAAAGATACTGCAGTCCCCACTCAAGACAGGGTACCACCAGAGCAATTGACGCACTTTGGTGAAGATAAAAAACCGACGCTTTCATGGGAGGCCTTACCACATTTACTATAAGTGGCTGCTCCCTTACAACCTTAGTTGGTGTGCCCAAAGTGCTGGCACGTAAAACAGCGCACTCGATTAGGAAAATTAGGGCCGCATGTTGAGGCGGAGGAAACCAGCCTTAACATGCTCTGGAAGCTTTGTGCTGCTGACAGTCAGTATAAATTAGTCCAATTTCGTGAAATCGCCATCCACCCACTTCATTACATTATCTACATCAGCGATGCCTTCCCGGGGCCACACAGCTTTCACTTCTTCTCGGGGTATATCAATCAGATTCCTCCAAGTCACAACACCTTTGCTATATTTCAAGGTGGTGTTCAGTTAATTTTCTATTGCATACTCTGCGAGGCACTGAGCTTTTTGGATGTTCTTCACGTGTTTGGAATTGGATGTATCTACCAACAGGGTTCCGTTTCACAAGTACTTGACAGATTTTCAACTTCCAGCAATTCCCTCTAACCCTTCTTGTATGTAGAAATGTGACTCTTTCTCAAAGGTCCGCCCCTTTCGTTAAATTGCAATAGACACATTCCAACCACCGGCATGCATTATGTTACTCAATACTGACCATGTCTGTGTGATGCCCAAGTCTGAAGGACTGGCTACACGAGCCCTCTTGTTTGATTGGGTGTTAGTACCTACCAATGACCCACACTTTCCACTGCATGGAGGAAGAAAAGGTTTCGAAGGATCCGTGCTGGTTCCACGAGCAGCTGGGGAAATATGGGTCCACTCAGACAGAGCCACACGTGCCTGAGCAAGCGTTATACAACTGAGGTATGGCAGGTTCCCCACAGGTTGCCTGCTAACGATTGTTCAACCTCAACAGCTACGCATCTCATCAGTATGCAGCACACCTTGAGATTGGTTTATTTTTATAGAGGTTTATTCCATCCTCGTGACCCGAGCAGTCAGGCCAAGATCCCTGTTCCCTGAGACGCACATCGTTCCACCCTCGAGCTGCACTGTGGTTGTGGAAGCCTAACCAGAGCTTACGGTGATAGAGGGCTATCAGCGCTTCCAGGAATACTTGGGTTGCCAACCTCATACCAGCAAATGAATGCTGAACCCCTGAGGGGATGAGTGAATTGCTGAATTGCTGCTGGCAAAAGTATCTGCCAGCCAGACACCTCAAAATAATCCACATTATTCGCACCTCCCTTATGTCTCTAATATTAAATGAGCAGTATATCTTGAGTTTCAGCGTTGTGTTGATTCAAATCATTGCATGTGTCCTACCCCGTCACTTAGCCCTGGGGTAATGAACTGTGAAATTGTACAGTCTTTGGAGGAAACTGAAATATCTCCCTCCATTGAACTTTTGTTGTGATAACAACTCACTGTGACAAAATTTTATGAAGCAAATTGTTACAAAACTTTGTTATCTTGCACCGCTTAGTAATTTCAAAGATTTCTTCTACCGAAAATTGCTCTCCATCAGATTACGCCCATTTTAGGTATCAGCATAGCCTATCCAAAGGAGCTTTTCATGCCTTCTACCGTTTTATTGTCAAATCAATTCCCGGTCATTAATCATTAGTTACAGAGCACCGCAAAAGTCACAACAATGCTTCACGTGACCTTAGAATCAACATGATATGGGACAACTAATTTTTCCAAAGAAAATTTAAGGCAAGGCGCCTGAGACCGCGCGGTTACCCCGCGCGTCGTGCGTGGAAGTATTGATGAGTATTGCTACTGTGGTGTGGCAACGCGATCTTTGGACAGTGCCATAGTGCCCATAAGGTAAAATCTGTTCGACGAAAGCGCCGCTGGTGTAGCGACCAGGGCATCTGGCTGGACGGGAGCGAACCTGTGTTCGATAACCAAACGCAGTTTTCATTTGTGTTATTCTCTCCACCGAAACTGTTAGGAACAACAGCAAGGTAGGCAGGTAAATTTCCCAAACGACTTGGGTTAGTAAAGAATTAAAATTTTAATCGTGTTTGCCTAACCACAGCTCTTTCACATACTCGTTATAAGCCCTCAGTTCCCTTCAAACGACGACATCTACGATATATGTTGTGTAAACATTCGAAGCAAATATATTTGCAACACAAAGAACAGATAATGTATGCAATCTTCGCCAAACTACATCGTTCATTCCGACGGTTTGACGGAAAATAAATTTAATTTACATTTAAAAATATTTCCTTTTCGGAAATGGATTTTAATACGTACCACACATACAATGACATCGCCTGAATAATGGGTGCTGAAAGCTGATAATGAATCATGTTAAGTATCGTTGGTGCATCCGAACGGTTACGCAATTTCCGTTGTGTTTCCAGAAACTCATCGCAACTCTGAAACCTCCAAATGAAGTTCTGCACCGCGCCTCGTTGCAAATCAGCATCGCGCTGTCGGCTGTCTCCAGTCCCTCGTGACGAATTCGCAGCAGTGTTACACGGAACTGTTTTCATACGAGACTTAAAGATTTGATTCCTCACTCATCCAAGCCGTTTGAGAAATTTATTTGCCTCTCATGTTATTCTTCCATATTCATTACCTTATTATCCTTCCTGTTCCTATTAAAGTGCATACGAAAAAAATACACATAAAAATAAACTGCTAAATGCATCGAACACAGGCCTTCAGCTCGCCAGCTTTGGCCGCTAGGCCGGCGGCGCTTTTGTTGAAGAGCCTTCACGTTTTGGGACCGCAACGGGAACATTTCTATGAATGTATTCTTTTTCCGACCCCAGTATGACGTCGAAGAATGCACAATTTTCGACTGTCTTTCGAGCCTTTCAATTTTGAGTCTTACGAACGTTAGAGGTGGTTTTCTCTAAAGCGATGAGGTAATGAACCAAATTTTGTTAGAGTCTTTCATTTCAAATTGTACACAAGCGATCTGCCAAGTGCGATCCCAATCGGTTGGCCATGTTTAAGGCTTTCCCCTTGTTAGTGAAGAACGGGAAGAACTGAGCAAGTTCGCCCCTTTGCTCACTGAAATCCGTCTGGGAGAGCCCATAAGCCTGTGGAGTATCCCCTGGCTGTTGGGGTATCCCCTGTGTAGACGGAAAAATAAAATCAGGTACAACGATTAACGTGGCTTCAATTTGAGAGTGGATTCAAGATGATGGTGGACGAAATGATACTCTGGTGCTCAATCGTCGGTGTAAACATGGTTAGAGGCGTATGTTTTGTTGCGTAACCAAATACAAAACAGTTACAAGATGTCACCTACCGCTCGATTTGCAGGCAATAACATATTATATGTGTAATACGTATATGATGTCAGATATTCGTATGTTTATTGTCAGTGTTATTTGTGTGATTGTAGCATTTCTGTTTTGTTTTTAAATGATTCTTTGGTATCTGTCTCATGTCGAAGGAGAACGCCGTAACAGACGTCGTCCCCATCTTCGGCGCTGCCACGAAGCTGAAGGCTGACCGCTGTTGCACACCAAGCGAAGGCCATCACGCTGCGACAAGATTCTGTCGGCGTGTGTCACGGCGCTCTGATTCACATAACATGAAATGAATTTAACTGTGTACAACAAACATAATAATGGTCGATCAATGATGCAAATGGAAATTGTAATGATGATTGGATAGTTCTTGTCTTGACGTCATACGACTAACATCGACGTTAACGTAATACTTATGCTGTAGTAAAATGCGTCGGTGGACGTGAGAATTTATTTATTTAACCATCACGAGTTTTCTAAAGTGAATGAATATCTGAAATAATAATTTTAATTTGAATCTGACTGCATGACGACAATATTGATTTTTTATGATCAAGTATTATTGAAAATTTTGAAGTTCTTGACGTCTGGAGTGAATCGGCGGTCGATAGTTAAAAGCTACAGTAGCGATAACACCCCAACTACAAATCTTTGTGAAGGCACCGTACTTTTGTGGAACGGGTTACACGTAAAATGATTGAAGTTTTCTCTACACATCCGAGCTTGCAGAAAGTTAATCTATTTCACAGTAAAAATTTACTTACGGCAACGACGGCGTAGTATGTCAGTGTTGGCAACGACCGGCTGTGAAGTAAATAATTAATGCTTTTCCTAATCTGTGATTGACAGAGTCTTGTATGTACCCTTGTGGGCTCTAAATGGAAATGATGTCCCATGCTTCTTGACAGAGAGTAGGGGAATGATGCGGGAGACCTGCCCCGCCGTACGAGGCAGGGTCCTAATGGAGGTGGTTTGCCGTTGCTTCCTCCGACCGCAATGGGGAGGAATGATGACGACGACACAACACCACTCAGTCATCTCGGGAAAGGTGAAAATCCCTGACCTCGCCGGGAATCGATCTCGTGACAAGCGCTCGGGAAGCGGAAACGCTACCGCGAGATCACGAGCTACGCCCGTCCGCTCAGTAAATTAATATTATTATCCTTTTAAAGCGAATATTTCATAGCAAAACGTTTGTGTTAATACGAAAGTCACATACTTCCCAGCGTTCAGCGGTCATTGCCAGCATCAGCGCACTACGCCGCCGCTGCCGAAAATAATATTTAAGCTATCTGGTAACTGACTGAAGTAATTCAAATCCGTTGTGGTGCTCGCCTCTGAAAAGAAAGTCCGAAACGGTCAGGCTGAGTTATTATGTACCTGATTAAACGTTTTCGTCCACTGGGTGTACGTACAATGTTTACTGACGCTGTATGTTTAAATAACATAAAAACAGACGTGGCACCGCAGTTTCGTTTTGATATGCAGTTTTCTCAAACTTTAGTGTTGACATTGTTCACTGCTTTGCTGCATATACCAGATGAAACCGAACCTCCAGAAACAATTACCTCCTCAACAACACTTTCAGAAGAGCAGTACCCTCAGTTTTAGTTGTTAAGTCTTCCACTTGACTTAAAACTTGCTGCATCAGACGAGATGATTGTTTTGCAAAAGTTATAGTCACTTACCCTGCCGCGACTCACAGAATTCACGTCTTCGATGACGATCATGTTTACCGCGTAGGTCTCCGATGTAATATTTTTAACATTCTACTTGAACTACTGTAGTTGCTTAGAATCTCTTCTTGCAGATTTCTTGGATGGTTGAATGAAAGTCTTTGCAATGAGCTGCAGATTTTCATCAGTAGTTATCAATTTTGGGCGGCCATTGCGAGGTATGTCAGCTACAGAACCTGTCACCTCTAACCTGTGATTTGATCTGTAGATAGTTCGCCTACATGGTGGCTGTATTTGCAGGAAATTCTGAATGAATGATTGTGTTTCATCTTAATTGTATCCACCACATCCGTAAAGTAAAGTTGCAAAGTTCTGCTGAAAATTTTTTGTTCATAATGTACGGTTTTCACGTTTACAAAGAGATGCACAGATGACGCCAAAGCTCAGATTGTCACCTGTTAGTAACAAACCATCTCTCATATCACCTCCAAAACTGATTTCGCTGTGCACAGGTTTCGCAGTTTTTCAACGTGGGGATATTACTCGACTAGTTTGCTGAAGTGTGACCCTGGACAGAAATGTGCAGCAGTTAACTGAGTTATGTCGCATACAGTGCTCTTAACAAATTTTGTGCTGTGTAATTAGAAAACTATTGTGGCTAGTATTTTGCACACAAATACATAAAAAATAACATTAAAGCTTCTCATATTGTGATTTATTTAACAAGACAAAACTTTTAACAAACCATTAAATATACGGGACATTACATACAATGCAATCATATTGTTCATATATTTTCTAGTTTTTGGGATACATAATGCTTGGTTTTTAAAGTTTTTTGTAACATTCCTGACGGGTCATCAAGTTAAGTCCCCGTTTATACGCGAAGGCAGAGACTGCCTCAAAATATAAAATCCTTTTTTTTTTTCTTCAAAATATTTTTCTTCAATACGTTTCTTCCCTGTTGCATGACAGGCGGCGTCACCAAAACGAAGTCTTTGTTCACTGTATTGCACTACACTGCCTCCTGAAGACCCCACGAGTACAGGAAGCACGGGACTCTGCATCACTGAATGAGTGGAATGCGCTGTCCCCACCAGAGAAGCCAGTCGCAGTGACTTCCACCGAGTTCAAAGTCTCCCAGTGTCTTTTAAGTCGAATAACAGTGAATTTTGGGGACCTCATCGATCAATGCGACGGCGAGGCATCCAGCCCGAGAACACAATAAACCGAGGAATTATAAAGAGGGGCTGCACTAGAGATTTGGCGGGGCGACGCCATCAGCCGTCGGAGACACGCGAGGTCCGGGGACGAACAGGAAAAAATGTAAAAACTGCTAAAGTTTATAAATTATACAGGTCATAAAATGACCAGACTGTGGTGGGCCGCGCACTGGTGCTCAGCCACCGCTCCACCGTCAGCTCGGCAGCGCACAGCCGCAGTGTGGTGTCGCGGCAGTGGCGGCGCTGGCGGCGCTCCGCCTCCCGCAGCGGCAGCCGGCGATGTGTGCTCCGGGCGTAGCGGAGGGGGGAGCGGGGGGGCGGCTGCCAACTGGACGCACTGCTGGGGCTGGTCTCCAGCTGCACCTGGAGTCCAGACGGGGGGACTCGTCACTGGTCTGCGTCTCCTCTCTCTCTCTCGCACACACACACACACACACACATTATTTGGACGGTACGTGAACTGAGCTATGGGGCCAAAAGTTACGCGAATGGTTATCCTATTTAAAGATGTACCGTGTATGGCTCCCAAAGTTTTCGGCTAGATGTTACGTATGGTACGGGTGTAGGCACTGCATCTGAACTGTCTGTTAGAGGCTGCCACGTAGTGGAGCTGGCTGCATGTTGCGAGATGACAAACTTGGAATGTGGGATGATAATCGGTACCAGATGCACTGCTCCTAGCATATCACAGATTACACAAGAACTCGGGAAGACAGATGCATAAAACCACCCACATGATAACTAGAAGAACTTTACGTATGAGAGTAACGTCGCCTTCACACAACCGCTCATAGCCCGATTGCACGCCATTTGAATGTGGGGTGAGATGAACCCATTTCCACCAGGACTGTACGGAAGAAAACGAAATGTGTAAGCTTCAGGAGGCAACGACTGACTCGTGTCATAGTGCCTTCCCATGACTCTTCAGTACAGAGTACCTCAGTGAGGGAGTAAGGATATTACAGTAATTTTGACTGCAAGATCTCCCAAAATGGATGCACGGGTGTAGAAGATCAGAGAGAACAGGTAAGCTAACGTTTCGCTGGTGGGTCGATGATAGCTGATGAACCACATGTGGGGGTGCACGTCCTTTTCTCCTGCTCTGGTAGCTGAACAATCGTAAATCACCGTCCCCTAGCAAACGTCAGTGGTGATGGCAGATTAAGAACTACCATGCGAGATCTCCGCTCACACGAGGTCGTTACTTACTGACTGTACCAGCAGTAGATCTCAGGGACGCGCATCATAAGGGTCCATTTCCATCACGGTATCTTCCACGGTCTGTTCTACACAATAGGCGCAGACACTCCCCAATTGTTCCTGCAGTACTTCATCAGTATCACTGTCCTTTTATGTGAATGGTATCGCGACGCACAAATCACTTCACACAAGCCTAAGCAACACGAAACACCAATTTCTCGCTAGTATCTCCACATCTTAAAATTCCAAATCTTCCAAAACGATCAATTTTTTTTAAGAGGGATCAACATGGTCTTTTTAGTGAGTATCTGTTCCCACAGAGAGTTTCTTTCCGTTCCCCGGACTGTCTAAGTATTCATTAATTTCTTCATTACTGAACCAGGACAGTACGTAGAAGTTTCACTCTATAACAAACTAAGGATTTCGTATCACTGTTTCCCCTGTTTCCCTCAATAACATCAAAGAGTTCCCACGATGTGTTATCATGATCTATTGTCAGCTCTTATGAGATGTTATCTGCTTATGTTACACTTTTAATTACGTGTATCACCTGTGTGTTAAGGTGACAGACATACCATGTAACAAAATTAATTGACAAAGGAGACTGAAGCTGACAGGACGCCTGGAACAGCCATAACAATGCACCTGCTTTATTTTAATAAGGAAACAGCACATGTGACCTACACCACGCTACAGTCTGATTTTACTCATAAAGCAGTAAAACTGCACGACGCGTGCCTATTCCTTGTCTTCATCCTCACAGACACCACTGTGCTTGTTCAGACCCACAACTGGCGAAGAATTAATAGCGGCAGTCACAACTGTAGCCAACCAATGTCTCCAGGAATGAGTTAGCAAATGGCACAATAAATATTGCCTATCTGCCAGCTTTTATACCTTGTATCGAAAACGAGAATTCCACAGTTCGGGGGAGCGCTCTCCTTCATGAATATTCGTGACAGATGTTGGCGTGTGTCACTCGGAAGAGAATGTGTGCCAAGAAATACAACGGAACCCTCTCTGGAATATAGGCCGTGTAGAATAAGTACAAAAGGTATGAATTGTGAAATTGTCTGTTTCTGACTTGCCCCAAAGTATTGGCCGATAACCATGTTATTAACCCTGTATGCCAGGGGAAGGGTACATAGGATCATAACAAAATCTGTGGAACGATATAGATTCATCTATATTGACACGATTTGTAGGCATTTACCAACTAGATTAACAGAACTGAAGCTACGCCGTTCTTGCATTAATTCGTCAAACAGTTTCATAAAGAGTTTCCAAAAACAATAAATAATACTTTTTGAACATATACGCTCAGATACAACAAAGTAACTTCATTTTCATCTTTGGAAAACATATGAAATCCTCGGACGAAACTTGGGCTAACATTGTAAATCATACAAGTTTTGCGTAATTTGCTTTATTTCCGTAGTTGCGCTTAAAAATGTCAAATTTGTGGTGTGAACTGCAGGAAAGATGTGTCGAAGTTTCGATATGCAGCTTGTCATTACTTAATCACGAGTGAGAAAATGAGTAACATTTCGTTTACGTAGAGAGAAATATAAGCAACAGTGCTTTCGCAGACTTCTCTGTATGGAAACAGACGACAATCTCTCTATACTGATAGCAGGTACGCAGTCTGTATACATCTTAACGTCCAGTTTAGTTAAGTATCAACTTTAGTAGAGAGTATATATGGCTAATTATAATGAACGTACGTGGTCAGAGACGGTCGGAAAGCTTTTGAGGGTGTTGTGTACTGAAAACAACTGTTAAGAGACAAATTCTTACGTTACACCGTTACTGAGTTGTTTGTCATTGAAGTTAGCCAATTAGGGATGGCTGTCAGTTCAATTAAATACCTAGGAATTACAATTACGAACAGCTTAAACAGATAATATTATGGGTAACGCAAGCGCAAGCACTTGCAATCGCATGCTCAGGCAGGTGTGCGTTCGTGAGTTACAAGTTATTGAAACGCTCCTTATCAGTTGAAACACGGCTATTTCTGAAATGATAAATTTGAGGTAGATGAGCAAAAGCTACATTTTTTCGGTTTGCACAAATGAAACAATATGTTCAGCGACACAGTCTCTAGTACGCTGCTTGAAATTTGCGCGCGCCAACACCCGATTGGTGAACGTCAGTGCTAAATAACTGGCAAACGACGAACGTATCGAAATTTTTTCTTGACGTCTATTTCTCACCTCAGCCTACCCTGCAACACTCTTACAACCTTTTTCAGCCTGTATCTAACCATCCTGTATAAACGAGAAGCTTTTACAATATTGATTCTTCTGCACATGTTCACCGTTGTGATATCAAGAACTACTTCAGCCACTTTCCACTTTGCCTTTTCTCTCGCCTTACAGAACATTCATTCGACCGATTCTCGAGCATACAAGTAGGATTAATAGAAGAGTCTGTGAGACAGAAAGGATCTACCAAAGGGCGGCGGGTTTTGTCAAAGGGGAGAAGTAAAGGAGACGCTTAGCAAACGCTACAAAAGAGCCGTTGTCCGTCACAGAGACGGGTGGGTATTGTTGAAATTTCGGGAGGATGGTTTCCGTTAAGAGTAGGACAGTATGTTACTTCCTCCCACAGAATTATGTCCCACGAAGTGATCACGAAGATAAAATCATAAAAATTAGAACCCAGGTAGGATTACAGACATTTCTTCTTCCCACGCGTCGTTCGAAAATGGAACAGGAAATGGAGGGGGGGATGGGCAAAAAGATAGTGGTGCAAGGAAAACTGTTAGTCAGAAACAGTAACGTGACTTGCGGAATATAGTCATAAATTTAGATTTGCGTAAAGTGGCAACTGTCTCTGAATAAGGAGAAGTGTGAGGTCGTCCACATGACTACGAAAAGAAATCCGTTAAATTTCGATTACACGAAAAATCACTGAAATATAAAGACTGTCAGTTCAACTAAATACCTAGGAACTGTAATTAGGAGCAACATAATCGCGAACGATCACGTAGATAATGTTGTGGGGAAGGCAAACCGAAGACTGAAATTTATCAGCACAACTAAGAGTTTGCCTACGAGTACTGCTGTGCGGTGTGGGATCTTTTCCAGACAGGATTGACGGAAGACATCGAAAAAGTACTTAAATGTAATTTGCAGGTTAGGTTCGTAGGTTGCAGATGTAGATGTGTTTTTTCAGTTTGTAAAATGAGCAAGTGTATTGTGAGGTATGCAGCAAACTTATTAATTTCAGAGTAGAAATAAGTGAATGGAATGAGATAGGTGGTTCCCAGCCTTTCCGAGACAATTACCTCTACGTGAAATCACATATCAGCCATTTCCCTTAAATGTAATTTGCAGGTTAGGTTCGTAGTTTGCAGATGTAGACGTGTTTTTTCAGTTTGTAAAATGAGCAAGTTTGTTGTGAGGTATGCAGCAAACTTATTAACTTCAGAGTAGAAACAAGTGAATGGAAGAGATAGGTGGTCCCCAGCCTTTTCGAGACAATTACCTCTACGTGAAATCACATATCAGCCATTTCTCCTTCCCCCATCTTTAACGCTAGCACCTAAATAAACTTTAGAATGAGAAAGAATGTTCTTACAACACAAGATGGATATTAATTTTCTGTGAAGAAACCGAGAAGTAATGAGTCAATGGGGCAATTGGTACTACTTATTTCTAACAACCTCTACTATAAAGTGATGAAGCAATTTTCAGTGCATGAAGAGCGCTTCATGCAACTCCTCCTTGGCAATGAAGGTTAACTATCCATATAGGGTAGCTACTTGATACAAAACACGGTTTTCTGCTACACTTGCTCTGCCCTGTTGCGGAAACTATCAAATTTGAGGTGGCGTTTTCATTAGAATATTTGACATATTTGATATAAATGTCAAAGTTTTACTGTTGTACATGCATGATACAAAGAACGTGTGCAGTGGGTCAACTACGTATTTGAGGAAGATGTTCATACCTTCGTTTCCCTAGCTAAACGTCCAACACATTGTCTCACATGGCATTGCTAGTATTTGAAATAAGAAATGAGGTATTTACTGGTAAATCTTATAATAAGCATTACAGTTTTACAAAATAGTGATCTTTCTCAAATAATTTAGCTCCGTGATCGTAACACAATTGAACCCGTCTGTTTTCAGCAATCAGAAAATTTCATTTTACCCTCAGGGAACAATAGCCTCCCCGCTGGGAACCCCTGATTTAGACTACAGCGACTACACCGAGATCCCCGACCGCTCGTGCTGACTCACCCAGCTCGTCGAGGCCAGCGCGCAGTCGAAACGCTCCTCTCGCTCGATGGCGCTCCTCCTGGAACGCGACCGCCAGTAGAACAGGTCGCCCCGAGAGCTCCTGGTCCACGGCGCGGGGCTGTGGAGAATCACCGAAGCGCTCGGCGACCCGAGGTACGAGGTGCGGCCCAGGCTGGCAGGGGGGCCGACCCACCAGTCGCGGTCCCCACAGGCTATGGCCCAGAGGCGCCGGATCGCGCGCCAGATGGCGGCCAGGGAGGGCGGCCGCTGGTCTTCCCAGGGCCAGTCCGGGCTCTCGTGCAGGCCCAGCCTCTCCAGGAGGAGGTGGCCCAGCGCCGACAGCAGGTCCACGCTCGTCGTGCTGCGCGACACACTGGCCGTCACACACTCTACACGCACTAGCTGCAGCTGGCGTGGTGACAGGGAGCAGTTCTGAGATTGGGGCGAAGGGGGCGTAAATATTCATCTTACGATGGAGTACCCAAAAACTGGAATTATTTTTTAAATGTTACATATTTTCAAGTTGTTTGCAAAACCACGTTATCCCCTTAAATTACTTCCCAATTACAACTGATACATTGTACCACCTGTGCTTCCAACGTTTGGAACATTTCCTGTAGCCATCTTAAGAAATGGCTGGCAGCTCCTCCCTGGTTTTCTTCTTGTCGTCTTCAGCGTTGTCAAAACGTTGCCCTTTTTTGATCCTTTCCACAGGTGGAAATAAGAAAAGTTGCACAGTGCCAGGTCAGGCCAGTAAGGTGCGTGGGGCAGCGGAACCATGGCATTTTTAAGCAAAAACTCGACGTTCCTTTCGATTGTTAGTTAGAAGCCGAGGAAAAACTTGGCAGCAACCTTTTTCATTCTCAAATCTTCCACTAAAATTACCTGAACCGAGTTCCAAGGTAACCTATTCATCTCAGACAGTTGACGAATTCTCTGTCGACGGTCTGTAAGCACAAGTCTCGAATTTTTTCAATATTTCCTGGATACGGACACTTGATGGACGTCCAGAACGAGCTTCGTCATCAATCGACATGTCGCCATTTTTAAATCGAGCAAACCATCTCATACACTTGAGTTTTCCGCCTGGCGTCATCTTGGTAAGCTATTTTCAAGATTAAAAGAGTTTCAGCAGGATTTTTACCGAGTAGAAAACTAAATTTCACGCCTGCACTTTGTTCACTTAAACTTGCCATCATGAAAAACGAAATAGGAACAAAAGAGCACTAACACGCCTAGGCGTCAAAATGCTTACTACACAAGCTCCGTGCCACAGATACTACGATTTTAATAACAATAAATCCATAAAGCTGTCCTGTGTGTCTGCTTGTCTGTTTGCACATGCTTCTCCAAAACTACCACACGAATTTCCATGAGGTCATCACAGGTAACTTCAGCTTAGCTTGGGGTACCGTATAGGCTTTATTTCATCAAAATCGGATCATCTAATAGAAAGATATCGTGCCTGAATCCTTCATCCAACTACTATTATAAATTCAAAACTAGCTCTGCCTCTTTCGTTTTCACGACTAACGCACTAAATCGATTTCCGTGACATTCTACCCTGAGAAAGAACACAGGTTTCTTTAGAAAGCGTATAGTACATGATACATGTTGCTTGGAAGAGTATCAAACGTAGTAGGAAAAAATATTTAATGTTTGAGAAAGCTAGTTACTCTTTCACTTTTGATATTTATAGTATTTGCGAGACGCTTTTATTGGTTGATGTGTGCTACTTGATGTGATTGAAAGTAATGAATACAATACTCATACAATCTTAATGTGTTTAATCCATAATTTAATACTGTTTATTGCATAATGTACACGTTGTGAAACACATAGGTACTCCAGTAGCACACTGCATACATGAGCACTCCTGCCCATGCCTCTGTGTATGCACTGCTCGACAGGGACGATGCCGATGGATTGTGCTTTGAAACAGATTGAGAGGAGTGAGGGTGGACCACACATCAGGTGCTATGCTTAGCTGAACAGGCAGACATGTGAAGGCAGCTGATGGTACTGCGTGCATAATAGGTTACTTCTTCAGCATCACACATCATACAAGAGCTACTGATATGTGACTGCAGCCATGGGTAACAAATAGTTAATAATAATAATAATAATAAAGATGGTGACGATGATAATGGTAATAGTAAAAATAATAATCTTCTTCTTTATCTTCTTCTTCTTCCTAGTGCTTTCCTGTTGGAACAGGGTCCACTTTTTGGCTCAATCACGCTAATTTTTATGGCCTAACGCTTCTTGATCTTAGACGTGCTCTTACAGTATCTTGCCACTGTATTTTGAAGTTCCTCATCCAGTCTCTGACCTTCGACACTGTCATCATAGACTGCACTAGGTTGTGGCCATAAGATGTGTCCATACCAGTGAGGTCTTCATTCTTGAACCTTCTCACTGATTGGAGCCACTCCAGCTAGTTGTTGGGTCGATATATTGTTGATAAGATCGATCAAATAAATGTAGAGTAATGTTCTCAGTATCCACATTTCCATGACATTGCGTGAGTGCTCACCACTTCTAGTTGTGGGCCATCACTCGGTACCACGTGATGGACACAACACTATCGCCAAAGAATATTGTTTTCAGGCATTTTTTATTCCGCAGACCGACCAGTGCCCCAGTAAAATAGTGCCTGAAATAAAAACCCGAGGCCCCATAATATCTCACAGAGGTAACAGTAGAGATGATAGTTATATGCCCATAGTTATAGCAGTTGTTAATATACAGTGTTTAAGAACCATGGTGGACCATCTATCATTCTTTGTAGAAGAAGTCAAACCAGATGTTTTATGTATCTGTGAACACTGGTTAGATGAAGCAGAAGGTGACTATTACAGAGCCATTGAATATTTGGACATGTAAATTCATGGTATCGAACTACTACAATTCATGGTGGTGTATCTGTATATGCAAGCAAGACTCTTAGTGTGAAGGAAATAGACTTAAAAAACTTTTCCACAGACCTAAATCTAGAATTAGCTTCTCTAGTGTTAACCGATATTGACCTTATTATTGTCTCTGTGTACCACTCACCAGATGGTAATTTTGAAAACTTTATTGCACAAATGGAAACCTGTTTGCCCTACCTAACACGTCTTAAATCTAAAATTGCACTGTGTGGAGATTTCAACATACATATAGGTGATGGAAGCACTAAAGAGAGAGTCTTCATGACTTTGATAAATAGCTATGGGCTGCTTGTTGCAAACCGACTGCCTACAAGAGGTGATGCCTGCCTAGACACAATTATCACTAACCTCAATATCTGGGACTATAATATCAGTGTAGTTGAGCCAATGATTGCTGACCATAGTGCATTAGTAATGGAAATAAGTATGAAATGCTTGAGTCAACTGCAACCAAGCTCATGGCACTCCAGTTACACATTTAGTAAAAGGATCATAAAAGAAGAACACTAAATGATCTTAAAATAGCCCTGTCAAATGTAAACTGGCAGCAAAAAATTGCAGGAATGGGGGCCAGTGCCTCATTCGAATGTCTGTTCCAATCATTAAAAGCTAAATTTGATGATTTATTTCCAGAAGTCCACAAGAAGTATCCTACAGGCAAAGCTAAAGGAAAGGACAAACCTACTACAGGGAAGATGTGGTATGTCTCTGAGCTAAACAAATTAAAATGCATTGTGCTAATTTTCAAGGACTGTATGAACGCAGCTGGAGATCTCCCGTCTAGAGACCTGCCTCATTGTAATTATGTAAGAGCCAAACGATTTTACAGAAAGCAAGTGGAGGAGGCAAAAAAGAGATACAATGACAGGTTCATTAAAGAGGCTCACAATCCATGCAAAGCAGCTTGGAATCTGGTAAACGAGTGCAGAAAAAAGCCCACCTCACCCTTAAATTCCGGTAGCCCTGACGCCTTCAATCAGTACTTTGTTAGGATAGTGATACTATTAATGAAATACCTGACTCAGGCTTAGTCCCCACAAGTCACATGAGAAACATAACCCGTAGCACTTTTGAAAACTGGAAGGAAGTGCACTCTAAGGATATCGTAAAAATAGTTAAGTCATACAAGAACCCAGAGAGCGAAGAAGTCTACGGTATTTCTTGCACAATACTGAAGAAAATTATTCTAGAGCTTGCTGAACCATTATCTATAGAAATTAACAAATGCTTATCCTCTGGTGTCTTTCCAAAATTTCTTAAACTAGCATGGACCGTACCAGTCTACAAACAAAGTGACCCGTGTGAGGTGTACAGCTACAGACCAATTTCTATCATTCCTATTCTAGCTAAAGTTATGGAGTCTGTTGTGAAACTCCAGTTACAGAATTATTTTGAAGTAAATAAGCTCTTCCAGGACAGACAGCATGGTTTTCGCAAGAGGAAGTCAACGTTTACGGCAGCACTGGACTTAACCAGAAAAATAAGGCAAGGATTTGAAGACAGAGAAAGTGTGGCACTGACACACTGTGATCTTAGCAAGGCATTTGACTGCATTTCCCACAAGATACTGCACAATAAATTGAAGTGTTACGGTGTCGGAGGTGTTGTTCTGGCAACTCTTCAGTCTTATCTGATATGTCAATGATATGGGTTATAACAACAATATGTTACAGTTTGCTGATGACACCACCCTTTCTGCCAAAGGAAGAACTGCTGCATAATCACTCCAAGAAACAGATGTACTCTTCCAAAACGTTAAAGAATGTTTCATTAAAAATAAAATGAAAATGAATGAAGAAAAAACACAACATCTGATATGCACCCTTAACAACATCGGATGCCATGATAATATGGAGGCTGTCAAACTGTTGGGCTTCATGATAGACAGGAAACTAACAATGAACGAACACACAGTGTACGTGTGCTCCAAGCTCTCCCGTGTAATATACCTTCTGAGGAGGTTAAAAGATGTATTGAGTGACCAATGTCTCATAACAGTATATTACGCCCTATTCCATAGCCACATCAATTATGGCCTACTGTTATAGGGACATTCTGCAGGTTGTAAGGACGTGCTAATTCTACAGAAAAAAGCTCTCAGAATAATCACATCAAGCAAAAGACAGGAGCACTGCAGGTCTATATTCAAGCAATTAGGAATTATGACAGTCTTCAGCCAGTATGTGTTTTTATGTCTCATCAGCGTGAAAGAAAACCGAGGAGTCTTCAGCATGAGGCAAGATATACACAATCACAATACCCGTAACAAGAGGAGCATCGAAATACCGAGGTGTCGACTGACGGGAACGCAAGATAGCTTTCCAGTGGTTGCCCTAAAGATGTTCAACTCACTGCCTCAAGAAGTGCAATCCCTGCCGCTAGGAACATTTGGAAGCAGAGTAGCACAGGACCTGAAAGAACGCCCATTGCACTCCGTTGATGAATTCTTTAATAGTGACCAAAGTGAATGGACAAAAAATATTGTTTCTATTAAGTATAAATGTCTTAATTTTGTGAATGTATATATGTAATTAATGTATATATGTAATTAATCTTGACGCAGTCTGTCCAGTCATGACTGGTAAACGACACAGATCTAGTAATAAAGTAATAGTAATAAAGAACTGGCCGCACCATTGTGCAGCAAAACTTTTTATTTCATGTGGACAGGCATCTTCTTATCCCAGAGGACAACAGTGATGTCTCTGTATCGCATCCAAGTTCCTTTGATTCTTGCTCTCACATCTTCATTTACACAGCAGTCAGTCTGTAGTCGAGAACCTAGCAGTGGCGGCTCGTGATCAAAGATGACGGTGGTGCACTTCGCACACGAAGGAAAACATCAACAAAAGAGCGAAAATCAACACTGTCCGTGTTTTTGTAATGCCTGATATAAACAGACCGCTCGCTCGTGTCACTCCTGCATCTACCCATAATAAAACCAAAACGTGTACACGGAAAAAATATTACTTTTGCAGAATAAAAGGAATTAAAAACAACTGCAGCTCTATGTACTCAAAAAGTGGTAGGCATGCCTTACTAACCTTTTTCAGCTGGACTGATATTAACGCCGTTCGATTTTATCTCTGAATTTGGATGTGGTGGTGATCACTTGTACAGGAACTCTATTCTTCTTTCCTTCATATTCGCAAATATTTCAGTCACTCTTTGACAGAAGTCTGCAATTCCTAAAACGAGGTCCGTTCAAAAGAGAGAATTGCGAGTGCTGATTGTCTTTCTTGGTCCATAGTATTCCGCAAGAAGGTTTTGATGCGTTTCAGCGAAGAAAAACAACGCTCTGCTTCTGATGTGGTCATTGTAATTGTAATTATCACTTTCAGGAGCTTCACAAATTCTCTCAGTGTATCACAAAGACTATTTCTGTTGTACCGGGTGATAAAAAAGTCAGTACAAATTTGAAAACTGAATAAATCATGGAATAATGTAGATAGAGGGGTACTAATTGACACACATGCTTGGAATGACATGGGGTTTTATTAGAAAGAAAAAAATACAAAAGTTCAAAAATGTCCGACAGATGGCGCTTCATCTGATCAGAATAGCAATAATTAGCATAACAAAGTAAGACAAAGCAAAGAAAATGCTCAATATGTCCACCATCATTCCTCAAAAATAGCTGTAGTCCAGGAATAATGTTGTGACCAGCACTGTAAAGCATGTCCGGAGTTATGGTGAGGCATTGGCGTCGTATGTTGTCTTTCAGCACCCCTAGAGACGTCGGTCGATCACGATACACTTGCGACTTCAGGTAAGTCCAAAGCAAATAATCGCACGGTCTGAGGTCTGGGGACCTGGGAGGCCAAGCATGACGAAAGTGGCGGCTGAGCACACGATCATCACCAAACGATGCGCGCAAGAGACCTTTCACGCGTCTAGCAATATATTTTTTCTTTTGGTTCTAGTAAAACACCATGTCATTTCAAGCATATGTGTCAATTTATACCTATCTACATTATTCTGTGGTTTATAAAGTTTTCAAATTTATACTAACTTTTTGATCAGCCGGTATAAGCCAGAAAGTTCAAAGCTCCGCACATGCTTTTGAACTCCCCTCTTCCATAAATAACAGATAGTTCTGTTCGAAGTTTCTTTGCTTCCAAAAAAGAGTAGCATTCGATAGCAGCTCTGAAATAAGTTTCTGGAAAACTGGAAGAGCAAGTAGCGAATTTCTCTGGTAGAAAGAGAGAGGCTGCAACTAGGTGTCCAGTGAATTTGAACCTTTCTTTTGCCTCGTAACTTATGACATGATATATTTCTTTTCCTCCCGCAGTAGATTACACATCGTTGCTCCATCTTCAGATCTTCCTCTTTTATGGTACTCCTGTAAATCTGTTGAATTTTCTTACTCCTTCCCTAATGTTCGCAATTTCATGCTCAAAAGCTGTCAGCTGATTTTGTGCGTAAGTCGGGTCAATATCCCCTTTTTTGTAGCTGGTTATACAAAATATCCACATGGATCATGGTTTTATGAAAAAATGAAATCCAAAAATGAACTTTTCTTCCCTCAAAACTGTTAGTAAGCCACAGGCTAGCAGGATCGTGTTCTCATTAAACAGTTTTTCCCTCTCGCTCATATTATTCATGCACGTTATAATATCTTCCCTATATTCGAAAACGCTATTGATGCTCCTTGACTGAAAATTCCAATGAGAAGGCACTGAACGTGGCAGTCGTTATCGTACTATTTCGTCGAGAACTGCTGTTCTTTGAGGATATGCTGAAAGAAGCTGCAAAGTCCCTGAAGTTTAGTGAAGAATATTCGCACATTTTTATTAATCATAATGAGATTCAACTTGCGGGCACAACAATGAATGTATGAAGCACTGGGAAACTTTTCCTTAACAAGAACCTGCATCCCACGTGACGAACCACTCGTGACTGCTGCACCGTCATATGTTTGCGCTATTGGCTTATGTGGACAATTCCTCAAATGATTATTTATCTGTTCGATGATCGACGTTGTCAAAGACTGGGCATCATGCTTTTCTGATGCTATGAAGTCCCAAAATCTTTCCAATGGTTTTCCATTAATGATGTACCTATATACTATAACCATCTTGAAAACACAGGCTACATCAGTGCTTCTGTCAGCTATTACGGCCAAAAACCCCTTAATTTCCTTCCTGATTTCCTCTTGGCAGACTTGAAGCATGGACTGGAGGAGTTCATTCTGGATGGTCTTTGAGGTTCCTTTGAAAACTGTAGCTTTCTCTAAATGAGATTTTAATACAGAGTGTAATTCTGCACTAAAATTAATCAAGGAACGAAAAACACCAGGACTGGAAGATGATTCAGTCTCATCATGTCCTCTAAGGGCAAGTTCTAACGCACGACAGAAATGAATACAGTTAATAATTAAATTCAATGTGTACCTGTTATCGGTAACTTTTTGGTTGTCTAATGCCACGGACCTTCTGTACCCACTGTTTAATTGGGTAGCTATATTTACATTACCTAGACTTACCATATTCAAAACGTTATTTACATGGACTGAAGAAAGTTCGTGTTTTCTAATTTTGTCATGGAGGTTTTGAGTCATAGACTCTGTGTTTAGACCATGAAAGATCTCCTCCAAATAATAAACAAGGAAAATAAAATAAGGCATTTTTCATGTCACAACCACACAGCCATTCCTGCTTGTTGTACAATTCAGAGTTAAATTTCCTGTTGAATTGGCGACTTTTCGTTTTAACAGTCTGCAAAATTGTTAAAGCAGGAGTCGGGCTCCCTAACCTCTTGATTTCTAATTTTTCTTCAAACTTCTGTGAACTGAAGGGTTCAGAGAGCAATGAAATTACCTGATTCATTATTTCACGTATTCACTTGTCACTTGAGCCTCAAAATTCACTGCAGCACACGCTAAAATAACTAACACAAATAGTGCGCTCACAGCTACACCTGAAATGGTAAGGTGGCGTGAGTATCCAGCTTTGTTCGAAGACCTGATAGTTCCGTTTCCCTTCGGAAGAGTTCGGGCCCTCTTTCTGCGGCTGGCAGGGTGGCCTGGGTGAGGTGTTTATACACACGAGGCCCGCATACGAGTACAGTGTTGCCAAGCCTTGCTCCCACACCCCGCACCCCCTCTGAGACACCCAAGTCCGCGTTTACAGTCACAGTGCAACCCGCTGTTGCTGTCGGCACATTCCGTCCAACTCCACTGCTTTTGGCGTTTGGATCCCGGACATTTCAAAAGAGATAAATGGCGCGCTACTTCTCCACTAGTATAGAACGCTCAGAAGGCAAACACAGTTGAACAAAATTATTCCTTGGGGGTAGCATTAACGTGCAATCCTATACAGGAGCCGCCCCTGGAACGTAGACAATGGAATGTGTCCAACTTGCTAAGAGGTGCTCCATTAATCTGTATAGTTCCTGGAGATGGAATCATTTCGAGGTACCCAGTCTTGTCAATATTTAAACGACGGCCATACAGTGTAGACGAATGTACCACGTTCACACTTGAGTTTCAAGATGCTCTCTGGTGTCTGCTGCGAGCATAATGTCATCAGTGTACAGCATTGCCCACAGTACACATTTCTGTAGCTAAGCCTTATGGTTATCCATTATGGTAACAAAGAGCTGTGGAGATAGAGCTGATGAGTCTTGATGAATCTCAACTGTCACAGGGAGCTTGAGTCAGCGCTGCTGAGCATGGTATGCAGACTCTAGTGTTTTTGTACAGCATGTTTACCCAATTTACGTACGTTTCAAGAACTTGGCAATCACAAAGACCATACCAAATCATTGGATGTGATACTTGACCAAGTGCCTTCTCAAGGTCAGAAGGCAAGATGGAGTGACCTCCTTTCCTCTCGGAATTACTACAACAGCAGGCGTGCAGAAACAAATACGTGTATCATGCCCCAAACCTTCCACAAACTGCATTGCCAGTTAGACCATCAGTGACAGAGCACCTCGAGTTCCTGCTGCTACTAAGCCAAGTACACCGTTCGTTTGTTACATATTTTTATGTGCTTCAAACAGGAGCGAATTCAGTAATAGATAGGAACTGTGATTGCTGTGGCCAGATGTGAGCGGTGTTGGTGACCCTTCGCTCACAGCTCCAGGCAGCTCCCTTCACACAGCTTGAGGCAGCTGCCAAGGTGCATCACTGTGTGTGTGTGTGGGGGAGGGCGGGGGGGGGGTTGGACGAGTAGAAGTAAGGGACTTCAAGCACATCCCACATGTCCCATGATCGGTCCACTGCTTTGGCTGCCCCAGGTACTGCCTGTACTGATGTTGACCCCTCACCCATGGTCAAGTGGGATATCATTTCAAAGTCCAGCAGGTAGCGAAAGATTTTCTGAGGGGCCAATTGTAGGGCCTCCCTGGTTTATTTGACGAACAGGTTTCAGGTATTATCTGTGGCTGACGAAATCTCTAAGCTGGATGCAGTCGTCTACCCTGTTACAAAGGAAGCTTCTCGGCCCGCAAGGTCTGTGCAATGCCAGAGGGTTTGTTTGATGGTAGTTGGGAGCTCCAACACTAAGCACATAATAGGGCCCCTTAGGAACATGGCTGCCAAGAAGGGGAAGGAAGACAATGTGCACTCTGTGTGCATACTGGGAGGAGTAATTCCAGATGTGGAAAGGGTGCTCCAGGATGCCATGAAGAGTACAGCGTGCAGCCAACTGCAGGTGATGTCTCATGTCGGTACCAATGACATGTGTTGCTTTGGATCGGAGATTCGGTCTGGTTTCAGGCGGCTATCGGAAATGGTAAAGACTTGCAAGATTAAGTTGGAGCTCACCATCTGCAGCATTGTCGATAGAACTGACTATGTTCATTTGGTGCAGAGCCAAGTGGAGGGCCTGAATCAGTGGCAAGGTGGTTTTGTGACCGTGTAGGCTGCAGATTCCTTGACTTGCGCCATCAGGTGGTGGGTTTCCGGGTTCTGCTTAACAGGTCACGAGTACACTACACACAAGGAGCGGCTACACTGACAGCGGGGGCTGTCTGGAAGTGACTGGGCGGTTTTTTTTACATCAGAGGGTCTCAGGAAGTCACACAATGGGCGTCTGTCTAAAATGGGGTAGGTAAAACTCAGTAAGGTAGTTGTAGAAACAATTGGTATGGCAGTTGTAAAATGTCGTAGCTGTGTTCGGAAAGAACCAGAGCTTGAAGCCCTAATAGAAAGCACTGAAGCTCAAATAGTTATAGGTATGGAAAGCTGGCTAAAGTTCAGCAGAAATTTTTTAAACGACTTAATAATGTTCAGAAAGGATACATTAAATACAGTTGGTAGTGGAGTATTTATTGCTGTCAGAAGTAGTTTACCTTGTAGTGAAATTGAAGTAGATAGTTCCTGCGAAATAGTATGGGTAGAGATTATACTTGACAATCGGACTAAGCTATTAATTGGATCGTTTCCCCGACCCCCCAAACTTGAGTCTCATTTCAATTAGGTACTCCAGTCATACAGTTGTAGTCGATGGTGACTTCAGTCTACCCTCGATATACTGGAAAAATTATACGTTTAAAGCCGATGGCAGGCATAACACATCATCCGAAATTGTAATGAGTGCTTTCTTAGAAAATTATTCTGAACGATTAGTTCATGAGCCCACTCGAAGCGTAAATGGTTGCGACAGCATACTTGACCTCTTAGCAACAAATAATCCTAGGCAGATAGGGAGTATCGTGACGAATACAGGAATTAGCGACCACAAGGCAGTTGTTGCTAGGCTGAATACCGTAACACCATCAATCATAAAAAAGAAACGCAAAGTACATCTATTTAAGAAAGCTGATAAAAATACTCTTAACGCCTTTTCAAGAGAGAGTCTCCACTCCTTCCCATCTGATCATGTAAGCGTAGAAATGATTTGGAATGATTTCAGAGACACAGTATCGACGGCAATTGAGAGTTATATACCAGATAAATTAATAAGTTATGGTTCACAAAACGTTTTAGATCGTTGTTGCAGAAGTAACGAAAAAAAGCATGCCAAATTTAAAAGAAAACAAAATCCCCAAGATGGGCAAAGTTTCGCAGAGGTTCGAAAGATAGCGAGTACTTCGATGCAAGATGTTTTTAATAATTTCCACAACGAAATACTCTCTCGGAATCCGGCAGAGAACCCAAAGAGATTCTGGTCATACATAAAGCACACCAGTGGCAAAACACAAATACCTTCACTGCGTGATAACAACGGTGAAGTGACAGTGCCACTTTAGCAGAGTTATTAAACAAGGTTTACCGAAACTCCTTCACGAAAGAAGACGCAGTAAATATTCCTGAATTCCAACCAAGAACAACTGCCAAGATGAGAAACATAGAAGTAGATATCCTCGGTGCAGAAAAGCAGCTTAAATCACTTAATAAAGGCAAGGCCTCCGGTCCAGATTGTATACCAGTCAGGTTTCTTTCAGAGTATGCTGATACAATAGCTCCATATTTAGCAATTATATACAACCGATCGCTCACAGAAAGATCCTTACCCAAAGACTGGAAAATTGCTCAAGTCACACCAATAATCAAATAGGAAAATAGGAGTAATCCGCTAAATTACAGGCCCATATCACTAACGTCGATTTGCAGTAGGGTTTCGGAACATATACTGTGTTCGAACATTATGAATTATCTAGAAGAAAACGATTTACTGACACGTAGTCAGCACGGATTCAGAAAATATTGTTCTTGAGAAACACAAGTAGCTCTTTATACTCACGAAGTTACCAGGGCTATTGAGAGGATATATGTCAAATGGATTCCACAATTATAGGCTTGCAGAAGGCTTTCGACATCGTTCCTCACAAGCGCCTTCTAACCAAACTGCGTGCATATGGAATATCGCCTCAATTGTGCGACTGGGTTCATGATTTCCTATGAGAGAGGTCACAGTTCGTAGTAATAGACGGAAAGTCAACGAGTAAAACAGAAGTAATATTCGGCGTTCCCCAGGGAAGTGTTATAGGTCCTCCATTGGTCTTGATCTACATCAACGACATAAGATGGAAAACCAGTTCTAAGCAAAGAAGGGAAATCAGAAAGGTGCAAGGAGCACATAGACGGTCTATACAAGGGCGATGTACTGTAGGGCAATATTATAGAAATGAAAGAGGACGTAGATGAAGATGAAATGGGAGATATGATACTGCGTGACGAGTTTGACAGAGCACTGAAAGACCTGAGTAGATGCAAGGCCCAGGGAGTAGACAACATTCCATTAGAACGACTGATAGCGTTGGGAGAGACACCCCTGACAAAACTCTACTATCTGGAGAGTAAGATGTATGAGATAGGCGAAATACCCGCAGACTTCAAGAAGAATATAAGAATTCCAATTCCAAAGAAAGCAGATGTGTGAAAATTACCGAACTATCAGTTAATAAGTCACGGCTACAAAATACTAACACGAATTCTTTACAGACGAATGGAAAAACTGGTAGAAGCCGACCTTGGGGAAGATCAGTTCGTGTTCCGTACAGCTGTTGGAACACGTGATGCAATATTGACCCTACGACTTATCTTCGGAGATACATTAAGGAACGGCAAATCTACATTTGTAGCATTTGTGGACTTAGAGAAAGCTTTTGACAATGTTGACTGGAATATTATCTTTCAAAATCTGAAGGTGGTAAGGGTCAAACCCAGGGAACCGTAGGCTATTTACAATTTGTACAGAACCAGATGACAGTTGTAAGAGTCGTGGGGCATGAAAGGGAAGCAGTGGTTGTGAAGGGAGTGAGACAGGGTTGTAGCCTATCCCTGATGTTACAAAATCTGTATACTAAGCAAGCAGTAAAGGACACAACAAAAACATTTGGAATAGGAATTAAAATCCATGGAGAAGAAATAAAAACATTGAGGTTTGTCAATGACATTCTAATTCTGTCAGAGACAGATAGGGACCTGGTAGAGCAGTTGAGTGAAATGGACAAATTCTTGAAAGGAGGATATAAGATGAACATCAGCAAAAGCAAAACGAGGACAGTGGAAAGTAGTCGAATTAAATCAGGTGATGCTTGAGGGAGTTAGATTAGGAAATGAGACACTTAAGTAGTAGATGAGTTTTGCTATTTGGGGAGCAAAATAACTGATGATGGTCTAAGTAGAGAGGATATAAGACGTAGACTGGCAATGGCAAGGAAAGCGTTTATGAAGAGGAGAAATTTGTCAACATCAAGTATAAATATACTGTCTGGAAGTCTTTTCTGAAAGTATTTGTATGGGTTGTGGCAACGTATGGAACTGCAACGTGGACAGTAAGTAGTTTATACAGGAAGAGAATAGAGGCTTACGAAATGTGGCGCCACAGAAGAGAGTTGAAGATTAGATGGATAGATCATACAACTAATGAGGAGGTATTGAATAGAACTGGGGAGAAGAGGAATTTGTGGCACAACTAGACTAGAAGTAGGGATCGGTTGGAAGGACGTGATCTGAGGCGTCAAGGGATCACCAATTTAGTATTGGAGGGCAGCGTGGAGCGTAAAAATCGTAGAGGGAGACCAAGAGAGGAACACACTAAGCAGATTCAGAAGGATGTAGGTTGCAGTAGGTACTTCGAGATGAAGAAGCTTGTACAGGATAGGGTAGCACGGGGTACAGCATCAAACCAGTCTTTGGACTGAAGACCACAACAGCAACAACAGGAGTAGCCCTCTTGGTTGTTTCCAGTTCATGCTGTCGTTTACCGTCTTGTAAAGTCTTCAGATGACTAAAATGAATTGCAAAATGATTTAGATATCTGTATGGTGCGGAAAGTGGCCATTGACAGTGAATAACGAAAAGTTTAATGAGTACTAAAAGGAATCCGGTAAAATTCTATTACGCGATAAGTCACACAAATCTGAAGGCTGTAAATTCAACTAAATACTTAAGGATTACAGTTACAAATAACGTAAATTGGAAAGATCACATAGATAATGTTGTGGGTAGAGCAAGAGACTGCAATTCATTGGCAGAACACTTAAAAGGTGGAACAGGTCTACGAAAGAGACTGCATACACCACGCTTTTCCACCCTGTCCTGGAATATTGCTGTACGGTGTGCGATCCGCATCAGGTGGGGTTGACGGATGACATCGAAAAAGTGCAAAGAAGGGCAGCCCGTTTTGTATTACCACGAAATAGAGCAGACAGTGCCACAAACATGATACGTGAACTTAATTAAAACAAAGGCGTTTTCGTTGCGATGGCATTCTCTCATGAAATTTCAATCGCCAGTTTTATCTTCCGATTGCGAAAACATTCTGTGGACACCCACCTACATAGGGAGAAATGATCATCACGATAAAATAAGAAAAATGAGGGCTCGCACAGAAAAATTAAGTGCTGGTTTTTCCCGCGGGCCGTTGGAGAGTGGAACAGTAGAGAGACAGCTTGAAGGTGGTTCATAGAACCCTTCGCCAGCACTTTATTGTGAATGGCAGAGTAATCACGTAGATGTAGATGCAGATTTATTTGTTGTGAGCTAGACTATATTTCGGATCCTGTTGTCAACAATAGGTTCTAATATCTTCATAGTGTGGGAGAGAAGCCTGATTGGACGGTAGTTGGTACTTTCAGCTAAAATAATAATAATAGTAATAATAAAAAGATGATATACAAAATGTTTGAATACAATAATAATATAATAATTTGTTTACATCACATGTTGTACAACTTTTTAGCATAGCGTGCTAGACATCAGATGATATACAAAATGTTTGAATACAATAATAATATAATAATTTGTTTGCATCACATGTTGTACAACTTTTTAGCATAGCGTGCTAGACATCAGTTCAGATAAATATAATGTTTCAAAAATATATGTTCAAAAATTTGAGAAGTACATGTGACATACAATTAATTTAAGAGCTATGATAGTAACATACTCTCACTCATCTGACACAACCAAGCAAGCTTACCCCACAAAAACATTGGTCATGCCAGGTGCACACACAGATGAACCGTTAAGCCTTTACAGATAGTGCAATGATCAATTCAAAAAATTGGTTCAAATGGTTCTGAGCACTATGGGACTTAACATCTTAGGTCATCAGTCCCCTAGAACTTAGAACTACTGAAACCTAACTAACCTAAGGACATCACACACATCCATGCCCGAGGCAGGATTCGAACCTGCGACCGTAGCAGCCCCGCGGTTCCGGACTGCAGCGCTAGAACCGCACGGCCACCACGGCCGGCTAATGATCAATTCAAGTGCTAAACCGCACACGCACTGCTTCTATGGGAGCATTAGGAAGTAGCACTCGGTGAGATATGTATGTTTCAAGCGGACGTTGTACGTAAACATTGGTAAATATAAGGACGTGACAAAGTGGCCAAAATTGACTGTCGCGTTTGCCTGTGTCTACCGCCATATGGCGGCGAAGTTGCTGGATTTGTTGGTGTTTCGCGGTGGACCTTTTCACCGTGTCTACAAAAAATGCTGTAATACACGCGGCCACGCAGCAAGACAGCAGAACTGCAACCAGAAAGAGATCCTGACTGAGAGGGATCAGAGACGTGAATCAAAATCGCTTTCAAACGCGACGGGAATGAAGATCCATCCCAACCTGCAAGCGATAGAACATTGCGACGAGAACTCCATGGAATGAACATTTGCAGTCACCTAACAAGAGGCAATTGCCCACACAGGTATATAAAGCAGTGCTTCTTCAGTGGAGTAGAAATCATCGAACGTCGACAGTAGGTGACTGACGGAATGCTATGTGGTCTGACTATTTACGTTTTTGCCTATATTGAAATGACGCATGTCGTCGAATTCACGGAAAGCCTGTTCAGCTTCCTGTGGTTTCCTAGTTCTAAGCTATAATCAAGCTGCCAGTGCACGAGTCCGGCCGCAAACTTATGAATGTGGGCAGGACCACACGTGACCAACTCAAAAGTATCTTACGTATGGTCTGTAATTTCTAGAATCCCTTGCCATTTTACAGACTCTTAGGTTTTCTTGCCATTTTATTCTCCAAAAGTTAGCCTTCCAAGTTTTGTATCCAATGAAAGTTCCATTGATGTCTCCTGGCAGCATCCCTCCTAGTTAGTAGCGAAGTAGAGGCTGGTTTTAAACTTCACAAAATTCATAACTTTTTATGAGTCTTTAATTGAGCACAAAAATTTAACAATAATTTACACTTGTGAGTCTGCAGAGCGCCATATTATCAGCTGCTAGCAGATTCTCCGCACGTTGTTTCTATGACTAGACTTTCAGACGAATTCAGTCTTGGACGAAGAGCTCTGTGTGATTATAAAGGCACTGCAGCAGACGAGGTACGTTCGGCACTGTCACTTTCCCATCCCCTCTGACTCCCTCAGGTACTCTAAAGACGATTCAGAAAACGTACCCAGCAGCCACAACACGAAGTTCGTACTGCAACGTCAAGGGGAGGAAGTATCATCGTGCTGCTTACCAGCCTATAGGCCAATCGTGAGAAACGAGCTAGCTGACACCGCAGCAAGGGACACACGCAGTGAGCTTCGCACCTCATTTTGTCATCTCGAGCGATGTTACGTCGTTTCTGTGGAGGTGAATTAGCCGGCCGGAGTGACTGTGCGGTTCTAGGCGCTACAATCTGGAACCGAGCGACCGCTACGGTCACAGGTTCGAATCCTGCCTCGGGCATGGATGTGTGTGATGTCCTTAGGTTAGTTAGGTTTAATTAGTTCTAAGTTCTAGGCGACTGATGACCTCAGAAGTTAAGTCGCATAGTACTCAGAGCCATTTGAACAATTTTTGAGGTGAGTTACGTGATAGTGGCAGAATGTGTGGCTTGGCATGCAGAGTGACAAAGTGAGACTGCTGAACCTACAGTGTCAGTGCGCCACTACTTGCTTGATTATATGCATTTTAAATTTTGGCAAGAGGGCAGAGTCACTGTTTGACAAGAGTTCTATTTCTGATATCAAAGCGTGTGCTTCTGAAACAATTTACCATGGGAAATTCAAATATGTAAACAAATATCTTTGTCAGGGATACTTTTTATGTAATATGTATGCATATATAGATGTATATCCACAATTCATGGCAGACAGAGGTGCGTTATAGAGAAATACGGGAATGTTGCCACGTCCAGTGGTAATGGCACGGGACAATTTCTTGTTCAGCAGCAGGTGGGAAGAATGAAACGTCATTGGGTTATCCCCAGCCCCACCCATGTCATTAAGACCACCTGCAACAGCTCATAAACTCCAACAGCGACAGCCGGTCGCTGCCTTAGCAGTAAACCTTCACACTTCCCAGAGGCAGGTGCATCGATTTTACAAGAGTGGTGTTAGCAGTAATTTGTGTCAATTCTAACGATTGAGTGTTTTGTCTGACAAGTAACCCTCTCTGTCATATTTCCGAGCACAGTTGAACTTGTAAGTCCTGCGCTTAAACTCATTTAGTCTGGTGCTAAAGGCAAATTGACTTCTTGTTTTTACATATAAGCGGTTCTCTAGTTTTCTAGTATTAATGTAGTACATGTGTATTACTGAAGAGGTATTTTTAAATGTTCAGAAATGCTACGTCGTTGTGGATGTCGATATAAGCTACACAACTTCTTCCATATCTGTGGGAAGCTCACCTTTGTCAGAAGTAGGAAGAAAATTTCAACAGTCATAAAGATAGCATATAAACCTTACTTTGGAGTAGAGGTAAGAGACGAAGACAGAGAATGGGCACCAAATTTCTGTTGTGCTACATGTTACTGCTAACTAATTCAGTGGTGGAAAGGTAAAGAGAATGTGGCGTTGTTCGCTGTGCCCGTGGTGTGGAGAGAGCCCGAGGACCACGTTACTGACTGTTGTTTCCGTCTAACAAAAATGCAGGGTTTTGTAAACAAAAAATGGAAGAGGCTCATTGTTTACCCAAATCTGCCTTCAGCGAGAACGGCAGTGCAGCATTCTGACAGCCTTCCAGTACCTTCAAGAGCTCAGGGTCAAATTCGGAGTGACAGTGAAATAAAATAGTACTGAAAAAAATCACAGATGATGATCCTTTATATCACTGCACAATTGAGTCATCGACACATTTGTGAACACAAGCAGATTTAAATGATTTAGTACATGATCTGGGATTAAGTGAACAAAAGGCGCAGCTGCTTGGTTCAAGATTACAAAAATATAATCTACTCTACGAAAGTACTAAAATCAGTGTGTTCAGATACAAAGAACATGCCTTTATTTCCTATTTTGCGACTGACGGAGCACTGACGTTTTGCCATGACGTTGCTGGCCTAATGAAAGTGCCGAACTACACCTACATTTCACAGGAGTGGAGATTTTCATAGAGGTGTCGAAAACGAGTCTCAAGGGTGTTTTGCTCCATAACGGAAATAAAATATCCTCTTTTCCAGTAGCTTATGCCAGCTTTACCAAATTGAATTACGAATTCGTACAAAGGAAGCTAAATTCATTACAATACAATAAATACAAATATAAAATATGTGCAGATTTCAAATTAATTTCTATGGTACTGGGAATGCTACAAGGCTACACGAAGTATGCCTGTTTTCTTTGCGAGTGGGATAGTCGAGACAGAAATTCTCACTACATGAAAAGAAACAGCCCAGGCGGAGATGGAAAGTGGGTGAAAAGAATGTACAACATGCAAGTCTGGTAGCTCCTGAAGATATACTACTTCTACAACTTTACATCAAACTTGGCCTAATGAAACAATTCGTAAAGGCCATGGATCCATCTGGCAGTGAGTTTGCATATCTAGCTACCAGATTCCCCCATCTTTCAGCACCAAAAATAAAGGAAGCTGTATTTGTGGTTCCACAAATCAAGTAGCTGCGGAAAGATGCAAATTCTGAAGCACATTTAACTGACAAAGAAAAGAGAGCATGGGACTGTTTCAAGAACGTGTCAGAAAACTGCCTGGGAAGAAGAAGAGATACTAACTACAAAGCAATGGTGAATGACATGATCAAAGAAGATCGAGATCTGGGGTGCAATATGTCTTTAGAGGTATATAGGATGGACTCTGATCTGGACTATTTCACAGAAGTTGTAGTGACATATCGGATGAACATGGCGAAAGATTCCATCAAGACATATCTTTCACAGAAAGGCGTTGTGAAGGGAAGTGGGTACCTTCTATGTTAGCAGATTATTGCTGGAATATAATTCGACAGAAGAAAGATTCACAATACGAGAGAAAAAAGTGATATGCATTACAATACCGTGGCTCGTTTTTATGACAATTTTCTGCAATTTCTCACGTCAGATAAATGATACGAGCCGTGTACACAAAGATTGCTGTTTTATATGATATTTCTCACCCTCCATTAATATGATGAACTTATAACATCATGAAAATAGTGAACCTGTTTATCGAATTTTATGTCATATTTGCTGGACTATATCAGAAACAGAAAAGAGAAATAAAATTGCTATTACTTATAAACTTTCCGTGACATAAAAAAACACTAAAAACAGTTTTGAATTCAGCACTCGAGGTACAACTATGAACACAATGTATTTTTTCAGAAATAGAAAAGAAAATTTTTTGTAGAATTGTGATATTTTCTTGATAACGATTGTTCCACTTTTTTGAATAACAGTGATACGAGCATGGTTAAGGTTCTAAGGTTTTGTGTATTGTCAAGCCTCCTGCTTAAATTATTGGGGAAGGTTGGTTTAATGACCCTCAGAAGTGGCTCGTTAACTCTCTTTTAGTCAGTGATCAAGCCTGCTACCATTATCTTAACCACTTTCCACTTTTCACTTTGTATCAATATCTCCTTCATTCTATATTTTGAGAGTGAGACACAGACCTTTTCGTTTCAGCGTGTTTATCGCCCATATTCCCCAAAATTTACTAGTTCTCATACTGGCCTGGCCTGAGTTTATTGGTGGTCTACTAGCCACATCTACTAGGGAATAAATCTTAGCATCCTCTTCAATTAACTATCGTTTTAGATAGTATCTTGTGTGGATATTATACAGGTTTTCCTGGGAGAAATGACCAGTGTTCAGGGATATGACAGGAACGATCATCCGAACCAAAATGTCTGATAAACATGGGCTGTTAAATTCATACCTTAAGAGATATGGGCACTTCTTTGTTTTCGACATTATGAAACAAATCTCTTCTACTGCAACCGCTACGCTTTCCAAAGTTTGGAAGGAGGTAGTATGGAACAAAAAAAGGAAGAAATATCTAGTGTACATGGGCTCTAAAGTGCATTCCTTAAGAGCTATTATCACTTGTTCAGTAAAAGAGATGGGTTTCACAGTAGCGAAGATGCTCTTAACGGTTTCAGGGCAAGGTCCCTGTTTACTGGACAGTTTTTCCTTGTGTTGTTCCATAACACTACCTCTCAAAATCTGGAAAGCTAAGAGCTCGCAGAAGAACAGACTGATTTGACAGTGTCGATCATGAAGAATTGTTGATAGCTCATAAGATACGCATTTTCTAGCCCATGTTCACTAGACTTTATTGCTTCGAATACTTGTTCCAGTCAAGTTCCTGAATACTGACCATTCGTCCTGGAACAATGTGTCTTATAGTTTCATTTAATGCCGACTGAAATGCACGAACGAGCATGTAGACACACACAGTCCCATGTACAAGTTTTATTATCCGTTGTAATATATTGGTAAACTCCTAATGTTTGTGTTGCGAGTCTTTCAAGTCTCTCGTAAGTGTGTATGGAAAAGGTGGGGGAATCACACGCATGTGGGTAATCCCACGCAGGCTCATTTAGGCAGTTAGAATGGCGCAAGCTGTTCCCAGTTGGTGCTACACCCTGCCGGCAGGTGTAACAACTACTACGCGGCTTACGCCAGCCACTTTCCAGTGGCATTGTTGGAGCAGTGAAGTATTGTTTATTTTCGGCGTGTCTCATGTAATTTTGGTCAGCTGTATTTTGCAAGGTAAGTCCTACTATAAGTTGCTTTAATGTAATTCGTGTGTATCAACTACTAACCCTAGATGAAACCTTTAATTTAACTGTAGATTTGTCCCACTATTTGAATTAGGTGCTGAGTTATCCTTGGGCTAGTCATCGAACTTACAGTGGGGTAATGCCACGCAGCTGTTGAAGTGCGTGGTATTCCCCCTTGCATGTTATATTTTCGATACTAACGAGGTGTTTTTTTTTTTTTAATTTCAGACAGGTAGATATTATAAATATGTTCAATAGTAAAGAGTTTTTTTTTAATTTCAGATAGGTAGATATTATAAAAGAAGAACCCAGAAAGCAAAATAGACGCAAGAGGAACTTTGCAAGGTTCTTGATGCCATCAAATCTGGAAGAAAATTACGAGAAGTATCAAGAGCTTTCGGGATTCATGAAGCTACTCTGTGAACGAGATTGAACGTAAAAAATACCGAGGGTCCAAAACTTGGAAGAAGCCCAACATTCTCGACAGAACAGGGAAATGAGATTAGGGATCATGTTATTACAATGGCCAAGCTACTCTATGGCATTACATGCATCCAGCTGCGAAAGATTGCATTTGAGTATGCAGAGGCTAACAACATTGCAAACAATTTTGATAAGTCACCTAGATTAGCTGGAAAGGATTGGCTAGCCCTATTTTTAAAAAGAAACCCAAGTATTAGCATGGGAAAACCTGAGGCAACTAGCGTTAACAGAATACAGGCATTTAATGAAGAGGAGGTTAATGCATATTTTAAAAACTTAGAACATATCTTTGAAAAATATAAATTTAAAGAGGGGGGGAGTGTTCAACGTCGATGAAATGGGCATAAATACTGTACAAAATCCCGAGAGAATTTTGGCTCCTAAAGGTGTTAAACAAATAGGAGGGGCCACGTCTTGGGAAAGGGGGAAAATGTGACTGTGATATGTTGTTTTAGTGCTGCTGGTACCACCAGTTGGACCAATATATGGTTGTTCCGTCAATGGCTGGTCCAGTGAGTCATTATTTTTCAAATGGATCCAACATTTTCAGAACAATGTAAAATCAACTGTTGATTACCCTGTGCTGCTGATTTTAGATAATCACAGCAGCCACATTTCACTTGAAATTTTTGAATTTTGTAAAAAACATTCTATTGTCATGGTAAGCATACCTCTACACACTTCTCGCAAGCTTCAACCACTAGATGTTACATTCTTTTCTTCTTTGAAATCAGCATTCAATCGTGAATGTGACATATATATGAAGTCACAGGTGTATCAAAAAATTACACCATATGAGTTAGCAGAACTTTTTAATAAGGCATATATTAAGGTCACTACCGTGTACAAAGGGCAGTCAGGGTTTAAGGCAGGTGGGATCTGCTCTTTCAATCCAAACAAATTTCAGCATGACGACTTACAACAATGTGAGATCTTAAGAGATGTTGTCCTTGAAGATGAAGAGGTTCCGAATGCAACAAATGGAAATGAAGTGGTTGCATCTACAAACGAGCCACATATCCCGAAAAGGATCTCCAGCAGAAGATGTTCCACTTCCACTAGGCCTAGAAGAGGTCACAACAACATCAACTAAAAGTGCATGTGTCAAGCACATTAGTGTATTTGACATATCTCCTGTCCCAAAACAAAAACAACTTCTTCCTAAGACGAAACAAGCCAAGGGAAAGCCTGAAGGAAAGTCATTGATGCTTACAGCAACTCCAGAGAAGAATAAATTGCTAACAGAGTTATCAATAAAGAAACAAAAAGAAGCCATGAAAAAGGAAGCTGAAGGAGTGGTTCAAATGGCTCTGAGCACTATGGGACTTAACATCCATGGTCATCAGTCCCCTAGAACTTAGAACTACTTAAACCTAACTAACCTAAGGACAGCACACAACACCCAGCCATCACGAGGCAGAGAAAATCCCTGACCCCGCCGGGAATCGAACCCGGGAACTCTGGCGTGGGAAGCGAGAACGCTACCGCACGACCACGAGATGCGGGCTGGAAGCTGAAGGAAACAAGAAAAGAAATCTTAAGGGTAAAGCAGATAAGTGGAGAAATCTGCAACTTAAAAAAGTCTCGAAGAAGAAACAGACATTATATAAAAAGAAACACCACCAAGAAAGTGAAAGTAGCAGCGAGGATGACCTAAATCTGGACTTGCAGAACATTTGTGATGACGATGAAATGGATGATATTGATCCATTGGCGATTTCAGAAGATGTCTGTTTAGTTTTTGGAGAGTTTGGGAAAGATGGAGGACTATGGCACCGATGTATTTCTTGCAGCAGATGGAGTCATGAAGAATGTAGTGGTTGGAACACTCCAAAAGGTTACAAGGGCGACCTTTCCTGTATGAGAAAATGAACTCTTTTCACATAAATAAAAATGTAAAAAAACTAAAATTATAAGAGATGTTTGTAGAAATACATTATTTTGTTCTTAAATATAGTTTACTATTTGTAGTAACGAATAAGCAAATAAAAATAGTAAGTATTGTACATTTTTATGATTTGTCTGTTTTAAGTGTTATTACCCAGTACTTTGCGTGTCATTACCCTCAGGGGTGGGGAATATCACGCATTTGCACTTTTTTTATTTTAATGTTCAAAATTAAGGTAATGTTTATAACTATTTACGGACTATTGGAATATGTGGAGAAATGTCCATTGTATGGTATGTACTTATTTTCGCAGGTTTTAATGACGTAACGAATGGTTCGCATTGATTTTTACTTAAGTGCGTGTATCTCCCCCACTCTCCCCTACACGCGCATTTGTCCCAAGGAGACTGCTTATCAGGAACTATTTTATTTCTACTAAGCATGTAGTGTCTTATGTATGTATGCTGATAATCACGCTGTTGAGCTCCAAGAAACCAATAGCATCATCATCATCATCATCATCGTCACCGTCTTGTCACCGTTGCGGCGCAACGCCATGCTGTGGACATGCCACTAAAACATTCTTGCTTTGTTTGGGATTATGTATCACATGACTTCAGTCATGACCAAGGTACATGCGGTGGCTGGTGGTCGAGATCAACACACTCCAAACGGCCACAACATGCATAGTACGAACAGAAATTCGTTATCTGAATTATGGCCATCATAAATATAACGAGAGGTGTGGGGAATGAATTAATGAATGACTCAATGATTCAGAGTTGGATGCAAATATTCATCTGATTAGAAGAGCGTGGCGGTAGGTTATAAAACATGACGGGGTTGTGGGAAAAGACTGATGCACAGATAAGAAGCCGGCAGGAAGCACAAGCTCACATTACTACAGGGTGGGGAAGGATTCGGGCGAGCCGTTTCCAAAGGAACCATGCCAGAATTTGCCTATATCGATTTAAGTGAACCACAGAAAACTTAAATGTGGTTGTCTGGACGGCTATATGAACCCTCGTCCCCCTGAATGTGAGTCCAGTGTGCTAACGACAGTCATAAGTGTGATGAGAAGAGATATATTACAAGGTAGCAACATTTGAATTTCAGGCTTCCAAAATTAAAAATAAGTGCATCAATTCATCTGCTCCGTAGGCAGCCAATTTCAGCATCGAACCTATAGAACACCTGGTCCCACACAGCACCCTTTTCAATGAAAGCAATGATGCACAATAGTATTGACATGGCCTGTTGAGAATCTTAAAAAAGGAATTTTGGAGTCTTCTTTGAGTATGAATTTTTCTTAAATTAATAAATGATAAATAACTCAAGATAATGCTTCTATACGTGATGTGAATGTCTTACAGCGGCATGTGTATAATGCAGTAATCCGATATAATGTATTGGTCTCTCATGACCAACACGCTACAAGGCCCATACATCACCAAATTAGTAACGTAGGGAAGGAAATAAGGAGGGGAATCAGCATATACAAAATATTCCTGAAGATATTTAAAATACCACAATTTTGCATGGCTCACTTTACAAACCAGCTGCTAGCCGGGGCACGTCATGTGAAGAATCTTGTGGAATATGCTTTGTTGCTTATGTCAGAACATGGCCATAAAAAAGGTTTCATGAATATACCTACATTACAATTTAAGCTGTATGGACATAAACTGGTTTCAAAATACAACCCCAAGTTCCTTGCTCTTAAAAATGAGAGAATTCCTTTGATTGACTTAATCAAAATTTACATACATAACAAGCGCCATTTATTTATTGAGTCAGGTAATTTTATTTCCCATTTTCAGTTGTCTTCTTATGTCATGCACAGATTTTGATAAAGCAAGCCCATGCTTTGTTATAGTTAAACGGGACCACACAAACAAGCTCTCACTTGAAATATAATACAACCATCCATAGTCATGAGCCCTGATGCAATCGAGCCAATAAAATTAATTTTGGTCCTTCCAGCCACGAAATGCAGAAAGATAGCATTCTTGTATGATAGCTTTGAGAAGAATTTGTTGTTTCCTGTCTCTTTTTAGACTTAACTCTTCAGTTATTTCGCACTATTATATCAGGAGATGTATTTGTGTTTGTAGGGTGCGCACATTAGAACACCCCAGAGTTGAGCTGCTGCTACTGTGTCAGAATGTGGGATCCATACATCATACAAAAATAGTTGTATGTACATATAGAATGTAATGGGTATAAGTGCAGAGATTTTTATATGTGGTACCTTAGTATCAACACACATCAGTGTTGGTTGGTTGGTTTGGGGAAGGAGACCAGACAGCGTGGTCATCGGTCTAATCAGATTAGGGAAGGATGGGGAAGGAAGTCGGCCGTGCCCTTTCAGAGGAACCATCCCGGCATTTGCCTGGAGTGATTTAGGGAAATCACGGAAAACCTAAATCAGGATGGCCGGACGCGGGATTGAACCGTCGTCCTTCCGAATGCGAGTCCAGTGTCTAACCACTGTGCCACCTCGCTCGGTACACATCAGTGTGTTGTTTATTTTTTCTCTGGGTTGAACAGTATTACCACAAACATGTCACAAAGTTTCTGATCTAATGTTTGCTGCACGACCGTAGCTGAAGCTCTAAGTGGACTACTACTCTCAGTATAGACTAGCAGCACCCACATGTCCACAGTTCAACACTTGCACAGCTGCCCATAGGGAAAGTGAACAATAATGGCTTGCTTGTGCCACATGTATATCGAGGTACTACCCTACCTAAAAACATACAAGTTGAAACAGTTGTAATTATCAGTCTGCAAATGATGTAAAAACAGATCTAATGTTGTACAGCACACTGTTGAGGAAGCAATGTGACCTACGATGTGCAAATACCATATTTAACTCGTCTAGCATTTGAGAATGAGAGCACTTAAATACTTGCAACAAACTCCACACTCGATTTCAAACATTTATAATACTTTTTCTTGCTGACGATCCAACTCCACTCTCGATTTCAAACATTTATAATACTTTGTCTTGATGACGATCCTCACAAAATGATGAAACGAAAAACGCTTATAGCTTAATACATTTTCGCTGTTCATACAGTAAAACTGACACATGAAGCTTTTTTTTTTAATTTATTACTTCTTTAGTACTAACTGCTTTCTTCACATGTTTTCCAGACGGTATTCAAATTTACCACTGAATGTACTTGAAAAATCGTAACATTGTATTACCCACACTTCAGGAGATATGATGTCATCCACACAGAGATGCGTAAAAAAACTCCTACATCATGCATGACGTTTTAAATTTTTACGTTTTACTGCTAAGTCTATTCGCAAAATGTTTCGCAGACAGTATCCAAATATACCACTGACTGTATTCGCAAATTTGTATTATTGTACAGAGCATAGTTCAGGTGATATGACGCCACAAATGTAGAGCTGCACGAAAACAAAATTGAAGAGCAAAATTCGCTAGAGATACAGGTGAAACAAGTGTACAAATACGTGTGAAATATGTTAAATATATGTGATATGTATCTGACATGCGCGCACGGGACAAAGCCATTAGTAAAAAGCTCATCCTAAACTTATGGAACGATTTTAACCAAATTTGGTACACATATAACTTACGATTTGGGAAGAAATACTGTGGTGGTAACAACAACCAGCCTTCTGTCGGGGCGAGCGTGATAACGTGGGGAGAGAAGGGGGAGCAGGAGATGGACAGACAACGAGGAGGAAGGAGATGTGAAGAGTTAGGGGGAAGGAGGAATAGACAGAGAGAGGGAAGGAGGAAATGAACAGAGAAAGGAAAGAGGAGGAAATGAACAGAAACAGGGGGAGGAAGAGATATGCAGAGGAAGAAGGAGGAGGAGGAGATGAACCGACAGAGAGGGAAAGGGAAACTGACAGAGAAAGGGAAGAGGAGGAGATGGACAGAGAAAGGAAAAAAAAAGGGGATGAACTGTTAAAGGTGGGAGGAGGTGACAGACAGAAAGAGAGGGTGGAAGATACTGATGGCGAGAGGGGAGGGGAGGAAGGAGGAGGAGGAGGAGATGAACCGACAGAGAGGGAAGAGGAAACTGACAGAGAAAGGGAAGAGGAGGAGATGGACAGAGAAAGGAAAAAAAGGGGATGAACTGTTAAAGGTGGGAGGAGGTGACAGACAGAAAGAGAGGGTGGAAGATACTGATGGCGAGAGGGGAGGGGAGTAGATGGACAAAGAGAGAGCTGTGGTGGAGATGGAATTTGAGTGGGAAGAAGGAGACTGACAGAAGCGGGAGGTGCAGATGGACAGAGGGGGAGGAGCAAATTGACAGAGAGAGGGGGAGGAAGAGGTGGACATAGAGTGAGGCAGGAGGAGATGGATAGAGGGGGGATGGAGAGGAAGAGATGGACTAACAGAAGACTGGAATAAATACATACCCTGGCAATGCCAGGAGCTCAGCTACTACGTATACAATTTCATGCTCACTACTTACCCTCTGAAGCACTCCCCAAGATGGCGCCAACTTATATTCAGTGCCCTGAAAACGAAAATATCCCCATTAAGTTTCTACACTGGTGAAACAGTATATGCTTTGGCAGTTTCAAATGTTATTAATAAGCAAATACCACAAAATACAGTGCCGGTATTCATTTACTTTCCTTTGCTACAAGTACAAGTGAGTTAATACAAAGCTTAAGGCAACACATAGAAGCTGCCCGATAAGTAGGGACGAATATTAAAGAGCTATAGAATACGCAAAACTTATTGAAAATGTAATATTTTTTTACAGACGCATTACGTAGCTCCCCATTTACCTGAAAAATTATATCCTCCATATGACCATGCAAGACCACGCAGCAACGAGCAACGCGTTCATTGAAGTTCTCGATGACGCATTCACAAACATCTGGTGGAATCCGTTAATAACCCTTTTGATTTCATCCTTCAGTAGGCATGTTGTTTGCGGTTTGTTCGCGTACACTTTTGATTCCATAAATCCGCACAAAAAGGTCACAAGGCGTAAGATCGCACGTCTGGCATGCCATTCCTGGTTGACAGGCAGAGATAATTTTTTGAGGAAACTTTTCATACAGCAGAGCAATAGATTTACGGGGTGTGTGACATGTCGCACCATCTTGCTGAAACCAGACATCGTCGTTTTCAACAATAAGAGGGAGAAACCTATCAGAAAGCATGTTTCGGTAACGGTGGCCGTTCACAGTGACGGCAACTCCCTCATCATTTTCAAAGAACTACAGGCCGATAACTCCTCCTGCCCAGAACCCACACCACACAGTCGTGCGTTGTGGATGCGTCTCGTCTTCCACAATCACTCGCGGATTTTCGTTACTTCAAATTCTGCAGTTCTGCTTATCGACGTATCTACAGAGATGGAAGTGTGCCTCATCTGAGAAAATTACTTTTGTGAAGTTCTCGTTCTGCGCTTGTCGAGCCAAGAAACATTAGGCAAATCGATGTCTCTTTCCTGGATCTGCAGGCTTCGACTATTGCTTAAGTTGAATCTTGTACGCATGCATTTCCAGATCTTTTGAAAGGATTTCATGCAGTGAACGTGGTAACAAACTTGTCGGTTAACCATTTCCTGGGCCTTACGTTCAAATTGACATGCACGACTGCAATGTTTTCTTGTCTTTGAACAGCACACGGTCATCCTGCTTCATTAACGTCTGATACGGAACCCTTGGTCTCAAACTTCGGCATCAACTTCCGAATAGATGATTTGGTTGGAGCAGCACTACGCCCGAGTGTGACAAGCAATTCACGAACGGTTGCCATGGGACTCTCACTATTTTTGTAATACCTTTTTATCACTTGGGTAAGTTGCACCGTAGTCATCTGTTCCAGGACAAAAATAAACATCAAACAACAACACAAAAGCTATTAGGTTATTAATGGGAAGGTGCTTTGGGAGTATAGAGGATAGCAACAACACGTCCATCTCGGCTTGACATAGACACGAACTGATATCGGAAGGCAGATATTGGTACAATCCTGGAACTACACTGCGCATAAAAGGGTATCAGTTATACGAAACTCCCTAAATGTCTCCCATTGCGACGCGTAAAACCAGAGCTCCGAAGGTCACGTGAGTTGTAAGGTGGATTAATTACGTCACATTGGCACCAAATTCCACCACATTTCTGCCCAACGCCATCGTGGAGGTGGCACACAGTACGAAGGTTGTCGCACTCCATTTTACCCACAATTCATCCCTTCTTTTGAGACCTGTGGGATTTGCGGTGGAAGTCAGAACTGCAACACCCAGCGTTGAAATCATGGGGTTTTCTTTCGAATGGCTGAGGAAAACGTTTCAGACGCACCGTTCCCCAGAATCGACACGAAAATCCCGTCAGGAGATGGCATAGAGGGCGTTAATGAAACCACACGTTCCCATGAGGACTCGATTCCACGACAGTTCGCATTACATTGAACAATGGGACGATGTTCTTAATGACGTTCGACACTTCTCACTCCCCCCGTACGATTCATCCCCACTCTAAGGACATCGTCGGGCTGCAACCACACCGCACGTCATACTACCCTGTGTAGTGTAGTCCAACCACAACTTTTTCTCTGCTACACAAAATAGGACCACTAGGGAGGGCACACTGGAGCAGCCGCGAGGCACCACTTAGCTGCATGGGAAAGTGCGTGGCTGGCAGCGAGGGTGTTGCCGGAGTGAGGGGGTGGCTGGAGGGGGACTTTAGCGGGACCCTCTGCCGTTTTCTTCACGAACAGGTCAGTGTTGCACCTCAGAGTGATCATGTCACAGGAGGCCGCGAAACAAGAGGGCTTTCCAAGTGCAAACACCCTTTGATGCTTCGGACCACGTTCACATATCGTCGAAATGTTTTGCACATTTCTTAGTAGTCTCACGCAGTGTACTAAAGCAGAACTTTGGTTCGCACTGCACTCCAAAGGGGTCAGTCAGATCACGTTCAGTGAGGTTGCGGTCCCACGATGTCTTTAGGGAACGGATGAATAGTCAAGGGTGGGTCATCAGTGTCGAACGTTGTCGAGAGCGTCGTCCTGTTGCTCATCACACTGCCAGCTGTCGTTTCCGACGGCCAAATATGTGGGAATCGTCGCCCCAGGCGAAGAGGTGGTCCCATTCCCACCGTCTGCACCTCCTCCTGACGGGATTTTCGTACCGAATCTGGGCAGCGGTGTGTCCGAAACGTTTTCCTCGGCCACTCGTAAGAAAACCGCCCGATTGCAACGCTGGGTGTTCAAGTTCATTCTTCCATTTACAATTATTTCGCATATCACAAAACGGATGTTGGACTTGTTGACTCCCTGTTGTAGCCTATGACGACAGGGTGTAGACAGAGCGCCTTATGCTAGTCCTACTTCTAGTAACAGGAAGAATAGTACAGCTAAAGGTCTGGACTTCATTATAATTTCACTGTTTTCCTCTGTTGCCACAGCAGTGGTGGCCGGTGTGACAACCGGCGGTGCCACAGACGCCGTCGCGCTCTGCCTGTCGCCACTGGTACTGACACAGACGAGGCACGTGACATCGCTGTAGGATTCTACACGGCCGAGCGAACGGCATAACCCGTCTGTCCTCCTGGGCACCAGTCTCGTGAAGCTGGTGGCATCCGGCTTGGCGTTGAGTCTGGCCCGTACAAACCCAGCCATCCCGCATCCGCATGGCATTCGTGGGATCCCGACCAACACGAAGAGCGACACCGCCGAACGATGAACCACAGCCATAACACGATGTTCTCGCTAATACACTCCTGGAAATGGAAAAAAGAACATATTGACACCGGTGTGTCAGACCCACCATACTTGCTCCGGACACTGCGAGAGGGCTGTACAAGCAATGATCACACGCACGGCACAGCGTACACACCAGGAACCGCGGTGTTGGCCGTCGAATGGCGCTAGCTGCGCAGCATTTGTGCACCGCCGCCGTCAGTGTCAGCCAGTTTGCCGTGGCATACGGAGCTCCATCGCAGTCTTTAACACTAGTAGCATGCCGCGACAGCGTGGACGTGAACCGTATGTGCAGTTGACGGACTTTGAGCGAGGGCGTATAGTGGGCATGCGGGAGGCCGGGTGGACGTACCGCCGAATTGCTCAACACGTGGGGCGTGAGGTCTCCACAGTACATCGATGTTGTCGCCAGTGGTCGGCGGAAGGTGCACGTGCCCGTCGACCTGGGACCGGACCGCAGCGACGCACGGATGCACGCCAAGACCGTAGGATCCTACGCAGTGCCGTAGGGGACCGCACCGCCACTTCCCAGCAAATTAGGGACACTGTTGCTCCTGGGGTATCGGCGAGGACCATTCGCAACCGTCTCCATGAAGCTGGGCTACGGTCCCGCACACCGTTAGGCCGTCTTCCGCTCACGCCCCAACATCGTGCAGCCCGCCTCCAGTGGTGTCGCGACAGGCGTGAATGGAGGGACGAATGGAGACGTGTCGTCTTCAGCGATGAGAGTCGCTTCTGCCTTGGTGCCAATGATGGTCGTATGCGTGTTTGGCGCCGTGCAGGTGAGCGCCACAATCAGGACTGCATACGACCGAGGCACACAGGGCCAACACCCGGCATCATGGTGTGTGGAGCGATCTCCTACACAGGCCGTACACCACTGGTGATCGTCGAGGGGACACTGAATAGTGTACGGTACATCCAAACCGTCATCGAACCCATCGTTCTACCATTCCTAGACCGGCAAGGGAACTTGCTGTTCCAACAGGACAATGCACGTCCGCATGTATCCCGTGCCACCCAACGTGCTCTAGAAGGTGTAAGTCAACTACCCTGGCCAGCAAGATCTCCGGATCTGTCCCCCATTGAGCATGTTTGGGACTGGATGAAGCGTCGTCTCACGCGGTCTGCACGTCCAGCACGAACGCTGGTCCAACTGAGGCGCCAGGTGGAAATGGCATGGCAAGCCGTTCCACAGGACTACATCCAGCATCTCTACGATCGTCTCCATGGGAGAATAGCAGCCTGCATTGCTGCGAAAGGTGGATATACACTGTACTAGTGCCGACATTGTGCATGCTCTGTTGCCTGTGTCTATGTGCCTGTGGTTCTGTCAGTGTGATCATGTGATGTATCTGACCCCAGGAATGTGGCAATAAAGTTTCCCCTTCCTGGGACAATGAATTCAAGGTGTTCTTATTTCAATTTCCAGGAGTGTAACTAGATCTCAGACCCGATTTGTGAACGAGTTACTGGCTGCGTAGCCTTAGCTTACTTACAGAATGTACATGGCTCTACTCGTAGCTACATTTTGCGGCGGCGCTGCAACGTTGACCACCTGTCTCTAAAAAATCCCCATTAATATGCTGATCACCCTCTCTCCAAAGGCTCAATAATCTTGAGATCTTGTGATTGAGAGGGCCAGGGGACGAGCGACATTTCATCCTCGTGCTCGCAGAACCAGTCCTGACGATACCAGCTGTGCAAACAGGGAGCCTGTCACCTTGGATTAGAAAAACGCCATTGGGGAAGAAATATTGTGCGTTGGGATGGACCTGATCAGCCAGATATACCTTGGCAGTAATGCGAAAATGCAGAGTAATCTTGGGGTCCACGGAATAACATGATGTGGCTGCCCCAATAATCACCAGACCCACGCTTCACTATTGGGACGAAAACACAGCCATTGCGTCATAGCTCAGGTTTTGTGCCTTCGTCGTCACGTCTTCCTGTTAAGCGCATTTGCATCACTGCCCTGCAGTTCCAGCCTGTGGAGCAGCCTCCGTGTTGTTTTGGGGCTGGCAGGGATTGTGAGTGCAATGTTCAGTTCTGCAGCGACTTTTGCAGCTCTCGTCCTCTAATTTTACGTCACAATTCTCTTCACGACTTTGTGGCACAATCACTCGACACACACCATAGTTCGCGCTGTAGCTTAGTGGATGACATTTCTCCGCTTTCCCAGTATGCGTGTATATCTTCTGTAGGGTGCCTCTTGAAACACTCCATCTGCGTTGGTCATGGAAGCACCCATCACACGACCACCGACAATCTGCCTACGCTCGAATTCACTAAGCGCCGACATAACGCTCTCTCACCTACACAGAACACGATTGACTCCTGCGACCCGCTGAAGACATTCCACAGGCACCGCTCGTGGTCGAATACAACGGCGCAACCTGCGTGCTCGACTATCGTCTGCATTTGTGTTCGAGCATACATTTGTCGCTGTGTTCCCCAATTTCTGTACAACCCCTGTATGAGTCAACGATGCCGCTAACTGTAGATTACACTTAAAGTAATCTTCAACTGGGATAGTAATAAATTTACTTACATGTCGACTTAAGATGCTGTTGTTGTGACAAGCTGCAAAGAAGAACAAAAAACAGACTGGTTAGAATGAGAATTTGTTCGGGGAAATCCGAGATCAATGTGTTATCAAAATCCTAGAAATGTTGCATTATTGTTAGCGTTATTCTTAATAACAGAATGTTGTGAAGCGCGTGTTATGAACGATAATTTTAACTTAGTTTCACACTTTCACTTCCATTAAATGCTAAACTTGGGACACAGCCGATTTTGGGGAACTGATTTATGTTTTTGCATATGGTTATTAACATGAAGTTTTACAGTTATTTCAAAAATATCTCTAAATTCTAGACTGTTTCGTTTGTTCTTGAATGTTTAGCCTCTACATTGAACACATTTTTGCGCGTCCCCAGACAACAGTAACAAATAAACTACGTATTATGAATTTCTTTTACCTGTGCGTCAGCGAATAATAGCACCTACAAACACAGACACTTCAATTCCTTAACGAAGGACTGTCATTCTCTTTCTCAGAACTTGCAGGCAGAATGAACACAGCAGTAAACAGGGGAGATTATTGCTCAGCAGCCGCAGAACAACTCCAGTACTGGACACGGAGTTTTGCGAGAGCATGGGTGACGAGAAGAGTTACTGGCAGTGAACTAATCTTACAGGGAACATTTTTCGCCAAGTGGGAGTTTTTCGCGTGGGAAAATGAGCTTGTTACTTGAGGGCAACGGAAATCACAAATGACTAATCATATCCGTAGTATTAAAAATCAGAGCTGGTCAGACAAAACAAGGACACACCATAGATGAAATCTTGCAGAAATGTGGCTCAGAGACAAGACCCTTACTTACGGATTCTTTTGTTCCTATGCCTGATGTGAGAAAATTTCACGAAAACCTTGACAGAAATTGTGGGATTGGAGCAAATTTATTTCTGGGACAACACGTCCATCTTAAAAATGATAAGGAATGCGGTCTTTGAATAACAGTGCAGCGTCTCACAGCGAAAGTCAAATACTTGCCCAAGACGTGGAATGTATCTTTTCTCTCGCTCTCTCTCTCTCTCTCTCTCTCTCTCTCTCTCTCTCTCCCTCACACACACACACACACACACACACACACACACAAACACAATCCCTCTCACACACACACACTTCCTTTTTTTTTAAAAAAAATCTTTCATTGTGTCTTTGTACTCTTATTAGATTAACGTGCACTGTTCTGTATCTTTGTTCTTCCATCCAGATATATCTGTGCTTTTGTAATCTTAATTCTCCACTTCACACGGTAGAGTGGGCTCTTTTAGACTGTAGAGGCTCGGTTCTTTTTCAGCCATCGAAACTGGCGAGGAGATAGTGAGTTAGCGGGTTCCCAATCACAAAATACAGTTACAGTCGACAGTCGTCGGTACTGATAATCAGGAATTCTAGGTGGATTGGTGAACTGAAAATGCTGTTTATACATTCGTTCATTAAAAATAAAAAGCCTCAAATAATAAAATATCGCCAGCTGATATTTACTGCGATCTCTCCAAGGCGTTTGACTGAGTAGATGATTTTATGTGCTGCACCAGTCCGTACATACATTCCTTTACTGAGGCAAATAACCCTCTTAGAAAATGAGGTGAAGAAATCCGGCATCTTATCTATGAAATTTGTTATCTGTTACGGCTTTTTCAGCAATAAGAAAGAAGGAGCAGATGCTATTGTTGGCTGTGAAAACCGGAGGCATAAGCTCATTACGCCGTGATATGTTTCTGTTGTATGATTATCAAAAACAGTGCCACGAGCCTCCATTTCGAGAGACAAAGAGGAAAGTTTAGGACTTTAATCTGAGACTTTAGCGATCAGGAACTTTATACTACCGACTTTCCTTCTCTTGCCTGCCAAATTCTGGTGGTAAAAAGTTTTTCCCCACACTAGCCAACATACAGAGAAATTTTAGTATGAATCACTGTGGAATTAAAGGCAATGGATAAATAGTCGCTGGGAAGAACAGGCAGTGTACGCAGGTTGATGGCATACGACGAACTATCTACCACCTTATGATTCCTATGTAGGATCAAGACCCAAATTTGCAATAACAAACTAATCTTTCATGCGAAGCCAAGACCTGAGGTTATGTTGCAATGGTCCTCGATCTGCCAAAACGTCGTTGCTACGACAAAAGCAATTGCAACGAAAACTTCAAAAATGGCTGGTTCAAATGGCTCTGAGCACTAAGGGACGTAACTTCTGAGGTCCTCAGCCCCTAGAACTTAGAACTACTTAAACCTAACTAATCTAAGGACATTACACACTTCTATGCCCGAGGCAGGAATCGAACCGGCGACCGTAGCGGTCGCGCGGTTCCAGATTGAAGCGCCTAGAACCGCTCGGCCACCCAGGCTGGCTACTTCCAAGTGACAACATCCTACCTCAGATTTAACCACAGGAAGTTTTGCCAACAGCTGTATCGAATCAGTATGGGCCCTTACCCCTGCTCTGACTATGGGTCCGATGAAGACGCCAACTGTATTTTGTCCCGTTATCTCCGAAGACATCGTAGGACCAAAACTTGCTGCAGATGTCGTCGAGAAACGTGCTCCCAAAGAGTCAGAAAAAATTACTACTGGGGAACGGTATAACCATACACGAGTACAGAGGCACATTACAGAACATGAAACAAACATATAGACAAACTTTTAGCTACATAAATTAACAAGTGATTAACGTGTCATAAAATTATCGTACTATCCTATGAGGCATTTATATAATAATTACTTTATCTGCAACTATCGGGTTAAATTAGTTCAATATTACATAATATTATTTTGTAGGAATGTCATTTGGCACGTTAAATTGCTGTTTACTTACTTGTTTGATGTGCGACCAGTTTCCCTTAAAAACCAGTACCACACACAGAATTTTACTAACTCTAAGAGTTACATATAAAAATATACAATAAAAATACAATGTCAAGGGTATAATATTTATAACTAAAGTTACTTCAAATTGATGTATATTTCTTGCTGTTAACAGAAAGCTGCGCTGGTTAATGGTCCTCGATGGAAACTGGTCACACAGAAAACTGACAACAGTGTAATGTCTTACATGATATCATTCCTGAAATTTATAATGGCTGTAGAACACCATCCAGAATAAAACCTATTATTTACCTCCAGAGGCGCACTTCATATGCACTGCATAAAACAGGAGGTGTCCGACTAATGGGTTATGTACGGAGACCACTAAATTAAAAACATTATCTGTCTGGGCGGAAACTGGTATACATTTTGTTTTGTGCCTCAAAAACTTAGAACAGGAAAGTTTCGGTTCTAGCGAGGAGCTGTCGCATACAGTAAGTTTGCTTATATTTAAAACTGTTCCGAAATAAAACTATGATGCAGTCCGAAAAAAAATTTAGACTCATCGGACCACTGTAACATTTACAATTACGTCTCTACTTGTCTTTAAGGGGAACATTCTGCTATGTAGCTGACACAAACCTGTATGGGTTACAGCTTCGCTAAAATGTGAGCACATTTATGCGCCGCGTCAGCTGTGAGCCACACAAAGCACACTCCCTATTCTTCTCACCGGAAACTGGAATTTATTCCGTGTACAAAACATGGTACCTATCGCATTTGGAAGACCACAGCATTACGTAGGGCCATTGTGTTACACGCCTGCAACAGAGCGATGGGAATTACCCACCTTCAGTTCCTAGGGCTAGGAAAACATTTAAGAGTGGTAATCAAACGTGGACATTTTACTAAACTCCCTAGTTATCTTAAATTCAAAAAAATAGTATTGGGGCAATTGAGAGATTTATACCAAATAAATTAACAAATGACGGAGCTGATCCTACTTGGTACACAAAACGGGTTAGAACAGTGTTGTAGAAACAACGAAACAAATATGCCAAATTTAAACAGACGCAAAATCCCCAAGGTTGGCGGTTTTTTACAGAAGCTCGAAATTTAGCGCGGACTTCAATGCGAAATGCTTATAACAGTTCCCACAACGAAACTTTGTCTCGAAACCTGGCAGAAAAACTAAAGAGATCCTGGTCGTATGTGAAGTATGTTAGCGGCAAGAAACAATCAATGCCTTCTTTGCGCGATAGGAATGGAGATACGATCGAAGACAGTGCTGCTAAAGCAGAGTTACTAAACACAGCCTTCGGAAATGCCTTCACAAAAGATGACGAAGTAAATATTCCAGAATTCGAATCGGGAACAGCTGCAAATACCTAGGTATTACAATTACGAACAACTTAAATTGGAAAGAATACATAAAAATATAGTGGGGGAGGCTAACCAAATACGGCGTTTTATTGGCAGGACACTTAGAAAATGTAACAGACCTACTAAGGAGACTGCTTACACTACACTTGTCCGTCCTCTTTTAGAATACTGCTGCGCTGTGTGGGATTCTTACCAGATAGGACTGACGGAGTACATCGAAAAAGTTCAAAGAAAGGCAGCACGTTTTGTATTATCGCGAAATATGGAAGAGAGTGCCACAGAAATGATACAGGATTTGTTCTGGACATCATTAAAAGAAAGGCGTTTTTCGTTGCGACGGAATCTTCTCATGAAATTCCAATCATAAACTTTCTCCTCTGAATGCGAAAATATTTTGTTGACACCAACCTACATAGGTAGGAACGATCACCACGATAAAATAAGGGAAATCTGAGCTCGTACGGAAAGACATAGGTGTTCATTCTTTCCGTGCACTATACGAGATTGGAATAGTAGAGAACTGTGAAGGTGGTTCGATGAACCCTCTGCCAGGCACTTAAATGTGATTTACAGACTATCCATGTAGATGTAGATGTAGGTGTAGGTGTAGATGAAATGGAAAATGGGATGAACTACGTTGGGTTTGAGGCCTGTACGTACGTAAGCATCCTGTCTGATCATCTGCATCCATTCAAGTCCATTGTGCATTCCAGCGGATTTGGGCAATTCCAGTAGTAAACACTTCCGCTGGCCACTAAACTCCCCAGACATGAACATTATTGAGCATATGCCTTGACACGTGCTGTTTACAAGAGATCTCCACCCCCTCGAACTCTTACGGATTTATGGACAGCCCTGCAGGATTCATGGTGTCAGTTTCCTTCAGCTCTACTTCATATATTAGTCAAGTCCATGCCACGTCGTGTTGCGGCACTTCTGCATGATCGTTGGGGCCCTACATGATATTAGGCAGGTGTACCAGTTTCTTTGTCTCTTCAGTCTAGTATGTTTGGAAGTGTAATACTAGGAAGCCGTAACACACTACTCACCTCGACGTACAAACTCCGCTAGCTCAGCGAGAAAATACAGAATCACTGCACTTGAACTGCGAGAGCGCGGTCTGCTGCGATCCGATCGTCTTTTCACAGGCTGAGCGAAGTAACCATGGTTTCAACCTGGCATTGTTGCCATCGATCGGAATCCACACAGGAGTGCTTTGACCACGGATGCGTGGCTTCGCCAGCTGTCATAAAGCACTGAAGGTAGAACAACCGTGTTCTTAACCCATTCAATAAACGCTATTAGAGGGGAGAGAAATGATTTTTTTAGTCTTTTGCAGTTTGAGATGGATTTCTCTGTTCGATGAATTCTGTAGCGTTAGAATGTTGAATGAATGCGGTTGATTTTCCTACCAGATACGTACTGCTCTTACAATTACGCTCTTAATGTTATAACGCCAGAATTTAATACTGGAAATTGTAGCGATTGCATACACGGTGGTGTTATCGTTAGCTACATAGCAACTGTTCTACTGGCATTAAGTAATGGTTTCTACACCTGTACCCACAGTTATGTCAGGCAAGCTACTGTGCCGTATTTTGTCGAGAGTACAAAGTATATGAGTATCGTTTCCCCTTCTGTCCCACATGCAGATGGTGAGTGCGAAATGCGACTTTCGGTGCGCCTAGAACGTTATCGTCAATCCGGCGGTGAGTATTACATGTACAAGGAAGAAACGGGACCTGCGGCTCTGCTTGGGGCATCTGCTATCGCGGTTGCAAGACGAAGCCTTTCCGTAATGCGAAAAAATGTCTGTGCCGCACCTCTGACTGGAGATCGTTGAGCAAAATGGCGACGCTGAGCGCTGACTGAACACTGCAGTGAGGAATCGTCCAATTATCCTTTGAATCTCGGCTCTCTTTCTCTGTGTTATATTTATTCGGTTAGTTAAGATTCTCAGAATGTGCATAATCGGCTGTACACAAAGCATCTTTCCTACCGATGGTATTGCTGGTAAAGAACAGAATATGCATACAATTAGGCTTGGAAGATACATCGAGTGTGTGTCAAAGAAGTAAACTATATAACATCCAGTACAGTGGAATTATCTTTTCTTTACATAAAACACTGGACAGAAATTCTGTTTTTCATGCAGTCGTAATCGTCTTAGTTCTTTCCTGAAGATAATACTGCAGTTATGTGTTACTTTATCCTCTCTAATTTCTGTCGTGTTTCTAACGCGTTAGTGGGTAACATGCGTGTGAAACTCGTCCCAGAACCCGTGAGGGGCTGACCTGGCGGCCACGGCAGGCTGGTACGTCCACCACGTCTGCGCTGAGGCTGCTTCCGCCTGTCTGGTGCCACGTGGAGGGGGCGGCGCCACAGAGGGGCCCGTCGACCACGGCTCCAGCGAACAGCAGGCGTCCCAGGAAGCTGTGGAGGAGGAGTACTCGTGACGGCATTTATAAAAGAAAATCACGTGTATGAAAAATAGAAACAAGTTTGTGAGAAATGACTACGTCAAACAATTACTTTCCACTTACTCTGAAACGGGATAGCACCAATGGTGGCCACCTAGAATGGAGCAGACTGTGAGATGAGACTTTACATTAAGTGGGTGACGTCTAATTGCTGAACTCATGAGCAGCCGTTCTCTGTCGTGAAATACTACCAGGCAAGCTGCAGTGCAGCACTTGGCGGAGGGTACTTCTTAACGAAACTTATCCCTACTTTTCCAACTCCTGTCTTGAAAGGAGCGCGGAAACATAATTTTTTGCCGTGTTTTTTAAATACTACTTCACTACCTTCTCTGTCCGTTTGGTACAAATTTTGCAGCTGATTTTAAACTAATTTCCCTATGAATTACAAATCTGAAATTTTAAACATGCCTCAGAACTGGATGACAATGCAGCACAAACTCGCTTTCTTGACCGCTGTGTGACGAACGGTACTTTGTTTACTACAGGTACTTCGCGATTAGCTGGGGGCTTCAGACTTCCAGCAGAGATCGGAACTGCGTGAGTGTGTAACGTACACTCCCTTTGTGTCTGGTTTGTGGTGCAGGGTACTTCGTGTAACGCTGCCATCGCACACATTTCTTGCTCCAGCAGCAAATGGCTCACAGCAAGGAAAGACTCTGTGTGACCTCGAATCTTCTAATTTTACCTTCCCCGTCTTTTCGCGAGACATGTGTAGGAGCAAGCAGTATATTTGTTTGTCAGACGAAGATAAACCGAAGTAAATCTGAAAGTTATCAAAATCTAACGTCGTAATCACATCAAAATGGTTCAAATAGATTGGACAAGACCAAAAACCAAAAAATAATTATTTAAATGAAGATAGTTTTATATACCACAATTTAACGCAGACTAAAATGTATAAAGTAATTTCTCCTATCCCCATATAGATTCTTAACCACATTCAGATGCTCCTGAAAATCTGGGGTTGTGGACTTTTAATAGGTATTATTATACTTATAGAATTTAAAACTAGAAACGTTAAGCATGTCCAATACATAACTGATGCATGAATCGTTGATATCCTTACTGTTACACTAGTTTCCAATTGCTGCAAGAACGAATCTCTTCGTCTCTGTTATCTATTGCATGTGCCTCACGTTTTTCGTTTTAAGTCTTACAAATGATTTTGTAGCTAATATAATTTCGAAATCACAAATTTTCAAGACTATGTGTGTTGGATTAGGAATCAGTACTGCCCCAGAATAATAATTTGTACTTTTTAATCTGATTTAAAAACCTACTGTATAAAAATTCATTCTTATTCAAATAAATGTTCTTTACCTCCGTACATCGTCTATGTCTTAAATTACCCTTGTCGTCGTTGGCAGGTCAGGTAATGGAGGAGTGCTTTTACAATCCTTTTAGAAAATTGTTTCTTAAGGGGAGGTTTACTATCTTTGGCCCGAAAAAACCATATTCTCTGAGATTTTTTTTTCGGGATGTGTTACAGATATCAATGTCAAATTAGCTCAAAAAGTTTATTTACATTTTCTCTACAAACTGCAATTTTTTCGTTAGGAAATGTCGAAGAGCAAAAGCGGAAGTGCGGTCGGTACGTAACAAAATTTCGATGTAGACCTCCACGCTTGATATGTCAGCCGGCTCGTATGAGATCAAAACTAAGTTGACGTTAGTGAAGTATAAGATTCTTTAGGAGCTGTACCTCGCTGAAGTTATTTGGACCATAAGAAACAAAATGGTGGCCATTTGAAGAAAATAGGGTTTTTTTCATCGATTTTGCGACTTCGTAGGCCAAGTATAAATATTTATAGTTGATGGATCGGAATAAAAGAGGTACAGCCTAGACAATTTAGTTAGCTTGGTCGGAAACAAAGAATCATGACAATCGGTTTAGTAGATTTGAAGTTACAATACCGCGCGATAACAAAAATTCATTTCTAGAAAAATGCATTTGAAGTTTTGACTACATATAAATTCAATATTATGCAACTTACGTTCAATCTGCTATTCCAGGTCCATAAACTAGTCCTTCCTCTTCCTCACAGAGGTCGTTCTGCTCGATATGGACCATCCTGTGCTGCTCCAGAGTCGCTCGTACGGCCGGTGACAAGCGATTTTCGGCCGCTTGAATCCGGTGTCGTCCGAATGCTTGGCGAACTGCGTCGAATAGAGTCCCAGGGTGACGTCCGTCGCTGTCATGGTCTTCAGAATTGCTGAATACCCTTCGTTGAAGCTGCTCACTGCCAGGGAAGTCGCAATCTCCACAGTCTTCGAAACAGAACGCAAATTCTTGGGGGCTAACTTCCAAACACACGTTCAAACTTTCATTTGAATTTTGTGTGTTTCCTCCCAAGCACCGGCACAATAACTTGTCCTCTGAAAGGGCGTCGTAGTTAGGATGAATCACTTTTTGAACTTCTTTGGAGAGCGGCTGGTCGTGTTGATATTCGTCCAGATGTCCGGTAGCCTCTGCAATGCGCCACTTGCACCAACTAGTTTCCCCAGCCGGACAATTTTGGTGTTGTGGGTGGTCATCCGGCGTACCCTTTTGGAAATACGTTGCCCAAATTGCCTTCTTCATCTGTTCCATCGAAATGGAATGACGTCGGATTGCCAAGCCATAGTACGCCGTAAACTCCTTGATCACTTTATCATTTTTAATCATGGGCAAGCACATTAAACAATTTTTCGCGGCTACAAAGACGAAATCCCCCAAAAAATCTGGTGCGTGATAAAGGTCGATTTCAGGCAGGTGCATTTTTTGTTCAACCGCGAAAAACAAACATTTGCGCTCCGTACTTGGAAAAACCGTTTCAGGGGTGGATTCTAAACACTTTTATGGATCCAAAAATGCAATTTTAAAAAAATCGATTTTTTTAACCAAAACAAGGTAAACCTCCTCTTAAACGTTACGTGAGGTCTCTTTATGTGTATACATAGTAGTCAACCGTGAGTGACGCGTGTACTTGTGAAGGAGGCACGCTGTCACTTCTAAACACACTTGAGCTCCTGTCATATGAAGTGAGTTGTGCTTCTAACGACAGCATATATGCAGTTTTTTTAATTATAATCACATTGGTGTAAGACTTACATTATGTCCACTGTATGTCCCATTGTAACAAATGCACTTTGCACCCAGCAATATATTAATTTCTTTGCAAGTTACCAGTATTATTGCGGTATTAGGGCTTTGTTTGTGAATTAGTAACTGGCATGTTTCGCATGGAGTGAGATTCAGTTTACAAGGGTGTAGTCAGTAATAGCAGAGGAGCGAACCTTCCCCCTCCCTCTCTCCCCCTCCCACAACCCACCAATCACTTCTTTCTGGGGAAAAAAAATCTTCGCAGACAAGCGTCTCATGCTGCTCCACCAAAACACAGACGTATCAGTTAGATATCAGTTTGAAGAAAGCCAGATCATGTAATGGATAGTGAATAGTAGTCGCTAGTCGATAAATCTAACAACTGATTCGTCATTCGCCAGTAAATTAAATGAAATCTCCCTCTCCCCGCCGCCCCCTACCGCATACCCTCCTCACTAAAGCCTAGATTCTGGAATAGTTACTGCCAGCTTACGCATAATGAATATTTTTCATCATTCCCCCAAATGCAAGCGTAAAGCCTGATTCTAATTCAGCACCACTAAAAACAAATGATCGTATTACGCTGTTTCTGTCGATATTGTAGCTTAAAAAAGACCTTCATTCAAAATAATTGAGTTGCTTAACACCATAGGTTTAAAAGCCAGCATATTTCTGAGCTGTTGCGAACACCGTATTAGTCCTGCAATGTGACATGCAGTATTTGTACCTGAATTAACCAAGCAATCATTATCCTCAGATCGGTTTCAAGGCTTCAGCATGTTGGTGAATTTCTCTCACGAAGCCAGGCAGTGGTGCACCAATAGTTTAGAATGAAATATGAACCAGGTTTCTGTATTTACAATTATTAGGTATGTCAAAAAGCCGATATTGGACTTCATGATGCCCTGTTGTAGCCTATGACCACCGGGTGTAGACACATTGTTTGACTGTAGGTAGCAGGAAGAACAGTACAGCAATGCAAAACGAATTGTGCAGATGCTGAACCACGGTCAGTCGGGACTTTGACGTCCCACAAAGTTGCTGACCAGCAACATTCGAAAACCTTGGATATAAATTACATGACTTCCGGGAGCTCACTGTTCAAATGGCTCTGAGCACTATGGCACTTAATTTCTGAGGTCATCAGTCCCCTAGAACTTCGAACTACTTAAACCTAACTAACCTAAGGACATCACACACATCCATGCGCGAGGCAGGATTCCAATCTGCGACCGTAGCGGTCGCGCAGTTCCAGACTGTAGCACCTAGAACCGCTCGGCCACTTCGGCCGGCAACTCACTGTGAAAGCAGTTCAGTAAGTTACTGGAACACATGCCTATATGGTTGCTAAAGATTTGTAAACAGTTCCTATAAACCCAAGTGTGATATTGGGCAATGACCTTAATGAAAGGGAGTGATACTTCCTCTTAAAAGCGACCAGAGGAGGATACATAATGAGATACAGAACTGAAGTGCAGCTACATCAGTCGTAACATTCAATGTTTATTAGGTCACACGGGGTGATAATATGTTTATCACAGAGCATGAAATAGTTCAAAAACATAAGAACTCCGTGCTTTTCCTGTAAATGGAGGGAATCTCTGAGACATGGTCTGTGGTTAACTAGGGCTACAAACTTCGCAGTGCTATTTGAGATGAGGACCCTATTAGACAGCCAATGCAGTATCCTGTACTGCTTAACTTCATTGTTGACATGAATTGTTACGTACAATGGTCTCAACAGTTGTCAGAGTGTACACGGTGCAACACAATGAAAGGGTCATTTCTTTCCTTTTTTTTTTTGTTTTTTTGGGGATCTCGTCATTTTGTCCCATTGTGGCAGAGAAGTTCGAAATTTGGCTCAAAGTTGCCTACAACCTTGTTCTGTAATGGTGCAAAAGGGTGGCGCCATGCGGTGTCAACCTCTAACTCGGCGACGCTTCAAACGGCAGGGTGAACACATACGGGAATAAAAAGGCCAGAGTTCAGAAGTACATGCGAAGCGTAAGGCGGGTTAATGATGTCACATTGGCCTCAGGAGGTGGCATAGAGGGCGTCAGTGGAACCGCCCCTTCCTTGAGACGATTATTTACTCAAATTTCACGATCAAAAATGACGGTTCGCAGTGCGATGAACAACGGACGACGACATTCCTGACAAGCTTAGACACTGCTGACTCCCCCCGACGCTTCAACCCTTCTCTAAGGACACCACTGCACGAGGTCTGACCCCTTTGGAGTGGAGTGCGACAGTAAATTTTGGTCTGGTGTACAGAGTGGAACCTCCAGCGACCGTTCCAAACCATTCAGCGAAACCTGAACGTGATCCAAGGCAGCTAAAGATGGTTACGCTTTTTCAGCCCTCCTGTTTCGTGCCCTCCGTTGGCATGATCGTGGGAAGCTCCACTGAGGGTGTTATCAAAACTCTGGGGGTGGTGTGTCTTAAAGGGACTCTTTCAATAGAGACAGGGAATTACTTTCTTAGCCAATTAGGGCATGTGATGCTTTCGAATGCCACATATGCTTTTGTGTTTCAAGAGGTCCAAGAATCAGACACATATCACGTGTCTTGGTGTCCTATATCTTGGCTTCGAATGCTGATTACATAGTGCCAAGAACGTTGCAACTGAAAGAACAAATGGAATGAGAACATTTCTCTCTTTGCTACTTCACTTAGTCCTTTTATTTTTTGTTGTCCCAACTCTGCTTCTTTGTGGAAGACATCTCTTTCTACCTCAATTTTCTTGAGTTCTTCTTCAGAAGCAACATAGATTTTACATCATTGAACTGTTTTGCAAAGGAGTCGTACTTACCATGTGCGTCTGACCTCGGTAATTTATTGCCAATATCGAATTCAGTGTCAAAGATCTTTCTAAACTTCCCTTCTGAAACAATGCCGACGTTATTCTGGTTTCAATAATCAACATAGTTTATTTTGTACAGAACAGAAACATTCATCTCACAGTCAAAATACTGCTTACTCGGATTTCCTGGCCTACTGTAATGGCTGGAGTATTTTGGAATCCTGTTCAGAAAATCTCTAACATCTTTTTTTGCTGCCTTATATGTTACAAATATTTACTTCACTTCTCTGATATAGTTTTGGAGAAGAGTTCGTTCTGTAGAATCTGAATTCTTCTGATATGACTCTGTACACCAAGAATGTTTAAAAAGGCCTTTTGCAAACATCTATTAATATGCCTCTGCTACATATTTGGTTCTGGACTGTAACTCACCTGTTAAAAAAGGTCATGCTTTCTCTTTTCTGGATACCTGAAATAAATTGAAAGCATTAATTACTCATATGAAAACTGCTTTGTTTAAGTTGTCTCATTATGATAAATAAGTATAATATTATACATTAAAGTACTCTGAGCTCAGCTTTCATACTTTCTCTTTACTTCAGTCAATTCCATTTGCCCCACAAGGTATGCATTTTGACCATTGAAATCAACCAAATCCCAAAATGCCTCAAAAGTGGAGTCTTTATCTTCAATTTTTTCAAAACATTTCTTTGAACAAAGCATGATTTTTACATGGATTTCGCCTCCATTTTTTAGGGGTTGTAGCTGATACAAAAACTCTTCCTTCATTTCTTCTGTTTTTGCATTTGGCTGGAGACCAAGTTTTGACATTTCCATTTCTCTCCCTGCTTTTTGGACATTTAGAATGAGTCACTTCACTTCCTTTTTGTTTCTGGAGTAACCTGCAGAAGAAAATCAACATGCCATATTTCACAGAATGATAAACACAAGCCACAAAAAAATAATATGGCTATTCAAGTCTCTATTTAAAAAATATTAACTTTAATTACTAAATATTTTTGCTTCAGTCTATATATTCACATATGTAATACAATTTTAGTCTGATATTTCTGCTCAGTATTATTTTACTGCATCTGGATAAAGGTTATACCTATTTTTGAAGAAATGTTACAAGTTGTTTAAGGTTATTTGCAAACAAGTAAGTAAAAATATACTATAACTGTTCACATTCTGAATCTGATCCAGGAGTTTCACAATTACATGAACTTGCACTATCAGAAAAATCAGTATCACACTCTGCTGAAGCGTAAGTAATGCTTAAATCTTCATTTTCTTTAGATGGAAGCAAAACATTCTCCTTAAATCCTGCCATTTTTCAGTGACTTGTGATTATCTCTCTAGTATATTTCATCAGTTGTTGATTTGGGTTGCTCTGGGCAACATCATATTTTCATCCATTAGTTTTGCCAAAATACCTGAAAATTCCTTTCGTTATTATTTAAGCTCTCTTCTTGTAGCAACACATTTCCATGTCCTTCCACCTCGGGCACCAAAATGGAGTGATACAACAGGTGTTTTGGTATGATGCTTTCCACTCCACATATGATCTGTCACCGTGCTGATATGTGTACCAACTTTTACATTATAAATACCTCATGGTCATCATTCTTGATGTTATTCTGTGTATTGGACATGCTGTGCAATGCAACTAGACTGTGACATGTTCGCTTGACAATGGACTTCCTCGTTTTTTGACAGGGGCAAATGCTGAAAGAGAGGTCCAGTCCATTCAAGCTACTAAAATGATGTAGTCACTTTTGTGATAACTCTTCTGTATTGTGAATGCAAACTTTCCATTGCACAACTTCATTTACAATGATTGTGGGTGAACAGATGTCTATTAACATGCAGCTCAAAATAAATCGCAACATGTATTCATGTACTGGCATGATATTACAGATTGACACTTCTTATATACAATTTTGAATTGTTATGGTGTTGAAATTATTGGCCATTCTTTGGCTCCATGACTTCCAAGGCACTAACAAACCGTGATGCAAAGCATAAGCTGCCCTCCACAGCAAGTGAGGATCCTCACTCCCAACTGCACATTGTCAGTGTTCTAAACTGATGTCTTGTACACCCCATCTACACATATGGCAAGCCACAGTGCACATATTGGAATATTCCACACCTAACAACTACCTGAAATACATTTCTGGTTTCCATGAGCATCTTTTGATGGGCTGAGTGTTAGAAGTGTAACAAATTATTCTACAGAACAGACATCTCAGACAGTACTGAAACAGAACCCACAACAGATTAGTATATACCAAGCAAAATTTATAGCACCCTGAACTTTGAAATTGAGGAATATGCTAAAATTTTGTCCATAATTATTCGCACAGCTCAGCACACTCTGTTACCAAGATGTAATTGGACAGGAAAATCATATGGGGCTGGGTTGAGATGCGAATGACTATTCCTGTTACACCCTTTATTCCACGCAAAATCTCAACCACTAAAAAATCAAACAATGTAAAATCCAAGATGGAAAGTAACAATATTATGAAAAGGAAAGTTGCTACTCACCATATTGCAGAGATGCTGAGTCACAGATAGGCACAACTAAAATAGAAACACCACTCACACATAAACAACTGCAGTCTCAGGCAACTGAAACCACACTGCGAGCAGCAACACCAGTGCATGATGGGAGTATCAACTGGGTGGAAGTAATGAGGGTGCTGGGGAAGGGAGGGGGAGGGTTAGTATGGTGGGGGTGGCAGACAGTGAAGTGCTGCAGGTTAGACAGTGGGCAGACATTGGGTTGGGGGGGGAGGGGGGCGTAGAAGGAAAGGAGAGAAGTAAAAAGACTGGGTGTGATGGTGGAATGAGGGCTGTGTACTGCTGGAATGGGAACAGGGAAGGTACTGGATGGCTGAGGACAGTGACTAATGAATATTGAGGCCAGGAGGATTACAGGAATGTAGCATGTATCACAAGTTATGTTCCCACCTGCACAATTCAGGAAAGCTGGTGTTGGTGGGAAGGATCCATATTGCACAGGCTGTGAAGCAGTCAATGAAATGAAGGATGTCATGTTTGGTAGGGTGCTTATCAACAGGGTGGTCCACTTGTTACATCAGTACCTCCGCTCATATCAGACCTACTAACCACCAGCAATACCTCCACTTCAAAGTTGCCACATGTTCCATACCAAGAAGTCCCTCCCATACAGCCTACCCACATGAGGTTGTTGCATCTGCAGAGACAAGCGGTCCCTCTCAAAATATACCAAGGGTCTCACTGAATCCTTCACAGGCTGTAATTATACTCCCAAACTTGTTCAAAAACAAATCTCCCGTGCCTTATCTCTCCAGCCTCCCACCACCTCCCAAAGTCCCATCGTCCGGCCGCAGAGGAACATTCCCCTCGCAAATCAGTACCACCCAGGACTAGAACAACTGAGTTACATTCTCTGCCAGGGTTTTGACTACCTCTCTTTGTGTTCTGAAATGAGAAATGTCCTGCCCACTATCCTTCCCACCACTCCCACAGTGGTATTCTGCCATCTACTGAACCTACAGATACACTCTTCTATCCTTACACAACCCCTGCTCCCAACCCCTTACCTGAAGGCTCATACCCCTGCAATAGGCCTAGATGCTAGACCTGTCCCATACATTCTCCCACCACTACCTGCTCCACTCCGGTCACAAACATCACCTATGCCATCAAAGGCAGTGCTATCTGTGAAATCAGTCATGTTATCTACAAGCTAAGCTGAAACCACTGTGCTGCAGTCTATGTGTACATGACAACCAACAAGCTGTCTGTCTGCATGAATGGTCACTGAAAAACTGTAGCCAACAAACAAACAAGTGGGCCACCCTGTTGTTGAGCACATTGCCAAACATGATATCCTTTATTTCAATGACTGCTTCACAGCCTGTGCCATATGAATCCTTCCCACCAACACCAGATTTTCTGAATTGTGCAGATGGGAACTTTCCCTGCAATACATCCAACATTCTCATAACCCTCCTGGCCTCAACCTTCGTTAGTCACTGTCCTCACCCATCCAGCCCTCTCCCTGTTCCCATTCCAGCAATACACAGATCTCATTCCACCATTGCACCCAGTCATTTTACTTCTCTCCTTTTCTCCTACCGCCCCACCCTCCCCACCTTTCCCCTGCTCACCATCTAACCTGCAGCACTTCACTCTCTGTCACCCCTACTTTACTGTCCCTCCCCCTCCCTGCCCCAGCCTTCTCATTATCCCCACCCAGTTTCCACTTCCATAATGCACTGGTGCTGCAGCTTGCAGTTTGGTTTCAGTTGCCTGAGACTACAGTAGTCATGTGTGTGAGTTGCGTTTGCTTGAGTGTGTGTGTGTGTGTGTGTGTGTGTGTGTGTGTGTATGTGTGTGTGTGTGTGTGTGTGTGTATGTGTGACCTACTGGCCTAAAGCTTTATTTGTGACACTCTTTTAGTTGTGCCTATCTATGACTCAGCATCTCCACTATATTGTGAGTAGCAACTTTCCTTTTCATAATATTGTTACAAGCATCAAAAAAGGAACTTCAATAATTTCAGGGTTGTGTGCTTAAAGTTTGTGTCAAGTCCTTGAACATTAATTAATTCAACATGCACATCTGAACACATTTAGCCTTAATGGTCATCAACTGATCAATAATAAACAAAATAGAAAAACTCTGAATCAGTTTGACAAATCACAAAGTGTGTAATTTGGACTCAGCATCTACTTAAAATTAAATAAAATTGTATTGCAACATGGGCATCCATAAGGGAGGGCGGGAAAGGGGCACTTTCTCCATCCTGGAATCAGGGTTACAGACTTTTTATTCATTACAGAATTCTCACAAATTTCCAGCAGTCCAGTAAACTGCAGATTTAACATAGCTGACCATGTTTTTTTTCAGTTGCCATTCAGTTCACCAGAAATTAGACCAATTCATTGGTGTTACTGCAATTTTGGCACTTATCTTCAGTTAAGATGGATATCGTCTTTTAAACAGTCATGCTGAAATAATGTCGCAGTCTTTCTCTGTTGCTTTTTCACTCAGTTCATTCAGCCTTTATGGAACTGCAGAAAGGAGTTACTCTAACAGCTTGGCACATGGATTCCATCACTAATTCCCAAAATATAAATGTGCCATTCTCCCATTCACAATTCCCAGAAATACACCCCCTCCTGTTCACAATTCCCATAAATGCACTCCCTCTCCTTGATACACAACAGAATCACAATTGTAATTTACTGTATGTTTATCAAAAACGAAAATATGGTGGCTGCTGATTCTGCATTCAGTTTTATGTGATAGAGCCATTGTAGTACACATGGGAGAATATGGCCATGTTGTATGCTAAATGTGTAAATCTGTTCACAATTCCAAACAAATCAGTTTGAAAGAGGGTATTTCTGTGCTATAACAGAGGGAAAAAAGCATGAAATTTCCATGTCGAAAAAAAGTGCCCTACAGGACTGCATCTTCTCAAAGTCTATAGGAACAACAGAGCACCACATGCAGTCACAGAGCTGCACAATAACATAGTGAACTGGAAAGACAAGGATTACATTGGTGCAATCTGATTCTAAGGGATAATTTGAGGATGGTTTTAGAAGCATGCTCAGTTTCATCTGGTCCTATATTGGCCATGGGCTACATTTTACCAAACCATCTCAACAAAATGTGGCTTTCAAATAGCATTTTGTTGATGTACAGTTATACCAGTCATGATTCAACAATAAAATATAGAAAACATGAAAGCATTAATGCAAAAAGAGGTGAAGTTATATTAGCAAATAAAGTGTCCTAGTTGGTATCAAAGCTGACTAATTCTTTTCTGAAGTTTATTTCCCATACTTTGAGGAGTGGTAATGAATGTTTGTTGATATTCAGCAGTATTTTCACAATCATTTGACATTTTTTCCCATCCCAGATTTTTATTTTCCAGTTTCAACTTAACGCTATGTAAATTTTGTTTTAGATTTGCTTCATAAGCTGTTGGATACCCTGGGTTTTCATCATATGAGGACGTTATTTCAGATATTTTTTATTTATTTATTTATTTATCTCTTGTTCCGGTGATCCATGTTGTGACAGTATCACAGGATATGGAACGTGTCAATTTTACAAGCTTTTGGCCAGAATTTATGGTAATACATAAAACAAAACAAAAACAGTAAACAGTAACTTAGGTCCCACTACAAAAAAAAAAATACATTTTAGATATAGATAGAGATTACAAAACAAAAAACAGTGAACAGTAACTTAGGTCCCGCTACAAAAATACATTTTAGAGAGAGATAAAGATTACAAAATAATAAGTGTTACAAAGAAATAAATATTGCAAAATATATGTTCACAATAAAAATATTCGGTATTACAAATACAAATTTGGGCATACATTTGCAATTTACAATACAAGAGACGTTAAACACTGTAGTTCAGGAACTCTTCTAATGTATAAAATGATCCTTGCAATAGGAACTGCCTTAAGGTTTTTTTAAACAGGAGATCATCATCTATCAAACACTCAATTCTTGAAGGGAGGGCATTAAAAATCTTACAGCCACTGAAATGGACTCCTTTCTGCACCATACTTAGATTTGGCTGTTCATAGTGGATATCATGTTTCCTTCTAGTATTGTGGCTGTGATATGCACTATTCAGCTTAAAGATGGATTTTTCTTTCCTTATGAAGCACATCAATGAGAATATATATTGCGCAGTGGATGTAAGTATTTCAAGCTTCTTAAAAAGACTCCTGCATGTGGCTCTAGGATGGACTCCACACATGATCCGTATGGCTCTTTTTTGTACACACAGTACTTTTTTAGCCAGTGGATGATTTCCACAAAATATAATTCCAAATGCCATAATTGCATGAAAGTAACCATAATATGCTGACTTCATGGTTTCCATATTTCTATAAGAAGAAACAATGTGCAATGCATATGTTGCTGAACCTAGTCTTTTGCACAGATCCACGATGTGGTTGGACCAATTCAGTTTGCTATCAATATGCAAGCCTAGGTATTTTGAGGAATCTACCCTCAAGCATTTAGCCTCCTAGGGTTCACTGTCATGAGGTTGTCTTCTCTCACCCATCATCCTCACATGGGCTAGGATGAAAATCCACCACACAGATCAGTGCACATCCAAAAAGCCTGTTCCTCTAAGCGCACTCCTAGAGGTGAGCTCTATCAGTGCCATCTTATGGCCATACAACACAACATGCACATGTTGCATCAGTGCAGCATTTAAATTGCTGTGGATCTTTGGTGTGTTGCTATGGCACAAATTACACTGACTCAAAAGCCTTCAGTGTGAGCCATGATAGAGGTTTGGTCAAATCTGATAAGGTGACTCAACATGCTCAGATAAAGCAGATTTTTTTTTTCAGAACAAAGAAAGTGATAAAACCTCTGATTCTCCTTCCTTAGTGTGTAGTTCTTACAGTGTGCACTGTTTGTCCATTCTGTGACTCAGAGTTGAGGAGGATCAGCTGCATGCTGAAAAGACCAAAATCAAATCAGTCTTCAGGCCATTAACAAAAATCTGACAATTACTGAGACCAGTTGAAAAAACAGAATGTCTCAGAACAGCTGTTGTGTATGAGCTACCTTGTAAATGTGACCAATCTTATGTCAGATAAGTGATGCACAGTATAGAATGATGTATGATGAAGAATAAGAGGTTTTACTGCCTATGCTACCCTAAAAAATCTGCTTTAGCTGGGCTGATTCCAGAATTTGATGAAACTTCTGTCATGTATCACACTGATAGCTTTTGGTACAGCGTAATAATGAAAGCCACTAAAATAAAAATCAGAGGTAACATCTGTAATAGAGATGGCAGCCTGTCAGTGAGTACAGTATGGGATGCAGCAGTCACAAGGTTCAAGCAGGTGCACTGAAAGCAGACCCTATGTGTACCCATATATGACAGTGCCATGAGGACCCATGAAGTCACAACCAACAGCTAGAGTACATAAGGGTGTACCAGCAGCCCATCGGCAGTCAGTGCACCTGACAATGGCCAAGGAGTTCTTTCTTAAAAGCTCATGGCATTTTAACCACTTGAAGTGGCTGGAAGCCAGAGAACATTTCATTCATTATAGAGACTGTCTGATTATGGAAGTAATTGCTATCATAATCTGTCAATAGTGAGTGTTTATTGCAGTTCCATACCTTATGAGAGCCTACACAGCCACAATCACATGAATAGGAAAGTTATTTTGTTTATTCTATTCAGGTAGGAGAAACAGATAACAGAAAATCACATGAGTGTGACTAACCAGTTCACCTGCCTACCAGCACTGTAGAGACAGCCATGATAGTGAAGCAGACACACATCAGGATGTCTTTCCATTGATTTCAGAATCTTGTAGTGGCCACACTATGATGGATAATGATGATGATGATGATGATGATGGTGATGATTTTTGGTTGAGGATACTACACAGCAAGGTCATCAGTGCCCTGTCACTGCTCCCCTTTATTGAAAGAGGTGATAGGTACTAGCCATTAACAGAAAGGTGCTCTAGTCTGGAATTAATTGTTACAAATTTTTGATTATCTGCAAATGACTGCTAGATGGCACAGTAGAAATGTGACATTACTTATGTTTTAAAATTTATTAATTAAATTATGAAAACAATGCACAGCTCAGAAATTGACTGTGTAGTTTCTTTAGAGCTGGCAGTTGAAGAAGAAGCCAAGTGAAAAACTAAAGATTTCATGTGAAGCTTTTCATTGGAAGATTTTTTTACAATTTTCATAAGAAACTAGCTGAGTAGCAGTCCCTGGCATCAGTTGTTAGTACAACTTTTGGTAAATAACATTCTGCAAAGAACATTTACAATAGCTTGGCAATCTTGCATCAGCAATGACTCTCATGAAGATCCAACTAAATTGACTGTTGTTTGTAAAAACATTGATGCTGTGTGCAACACAATAGAACATCATCAACATGTCTGTTATCACTGGGTAGTGGCATCCTTACCCCACATCAAAGACTTTAGTACTTTCAGTTATACGTAAATGTTTAGCTTTAACTACTGAGGATCAATAGTGTCTAGTAAGGGCAATTCAGATATGGTAAAAATCCCATAGAGTGCAGATAGGGTGGATGAACTGGAATGGCTGTCATGTTCATTGTGCTGTACAAGAATAAATCAGAAGACTAAAGAATGGTGTGTAAATCAGTAGTGAGATATGCAATGCTCATGAAGCAGAGAAATGGGCACCAACTAAGGCACATTGCACTGCAATAGATGTGGTTGAAATGAGAATGTTAAGAGAACTCGTGGCATCTCTAGAACCAGTAGTATCAGAGATGAGAGAATAAGAGGCAATGCTCAAGATAACACAGATGGTTCAAGACAGAAGACTTTAATGGTATGGATACACCATGAGAAGGGACGACAACTATGTTCGCAAGACGTTGGTGGAAATAGTAGTAGAAGGCGACAAAGGAGAGGAAGCCCAAGAAGAAGATGGATGGACTGTGTACAGAGGACTTTAGGGAAAGCGAATACAGAACCAAGGAAAATGCAGAAGACTTGTCAAGAACATCACCTCCACAAGAGCGGAAAAAGCCAAAGAAAATAAGAAGAAGATTTACGTGTGATCTGATCTGATGCATTCTGCATAGTTTGATAACAGCTAAAAAACAGGATAGTTTCAGTTGTTAAAAGGAAATGCTCCATAATTTGACAAAGGAAACACAAAATCCACATGCATGTGGACATGACTTGGATATCTTCAGACAAACTGTAAACTGTGGAGCAACCAACTGTTTGGCTGTTCCAAGATAAACCAAAACCAATAAAGCTCATTCATTGCTTAGGCTGCACATGTCATGAACACTGCTTACAACTTTAGAAGATTGGAGAACAGTTACTGCTGAATAGCATCCCACAATTTGTTTGCCTCGAGTCATTAATGAAATGAGGATAAACAACTATATATGTTGCATCATTATTCATCATAACCACTCCTACTGTCACAGAACATATCAAACAGTTGATTATTTCAGTATTGAAAAACCATCAAATTAATGCCTCATTTCCTGTGTTCTCCTGACTTAACATGTTAAGACTCCATATTGCCCCTTTGTGTCAAACAAAAAAAATCCATTCTCAATGAATTTCATGTCCTCACGAAGGTGCTGAATCCTACCAAATGTACATTTTTGAAGTACCAACATCAGAGTGGAAACAAATGTTCTCAGATCTGGTCCCAACTGAGACATAAAAGTCCATTGAAACCCATTTAAAGTATATAAGTTCTGTAATTGGTAGGAACATTTAGGATTAACGTAATTAAGTGAAATCTGGAACAGAGGATTGAGTACATTGGTCAAAGTCATCTCTTTTAAACTGAGATGGATTTGTGTTAAAACAATAACTCAATTGAAGTCTGCTGTATTTAAATGAGAAACCAACTGAGAGAATTGGAATTGATTACAAAATTAAAATGTAATTAGTGAAAATTTTATAAGTGGCATGTAAAGGTAGGTAATTCTTTAGGTATTTTGTCAATAATAAATAAAAGACCTATTTTGCCACACTCAATGGGAAACTTGGAAACACCTATATTGGTAGGAACATTTTCTGATCCATGTATCTTTTGCATTTTATAAAAATAGTAAAAGTACTGTTAATATTTCATATTTGAATATTTTCACACTTCTAAAATATTAAATGTGTAAAATTTGATAAAGGTATTTACTCTATAAGTGTCAGTGGAACTGTTGAAATTTTTCATTGATGTTAAGACAACAGTGGTTCATGGTGTGGGTTCCTGTAGTCATGTCCTAGTTCATGAACCACGGGCAACGTATGAGTGGCCAAGTAAGTGGTCCCGACAGTCGGGATACCAGTTACTTTGGAATAAGGCTGGGCATCTCGGACATATTCTGAGTCGTGGTCACCTTTGTGCTCCTACGGCAAAGACTACTAAATCCACCGGTTAGTCCCTCAGCCGTTAGGGGTAAAACCCAATGGGACTCGGGGCAAGTAAGGCTAGCAACCTGCTTCCCTGGTACTTTAAATATGATGCTGGCAACAATCAGAGCAAAATGCCTCGGACCTTTGGAGGTGACGGAGTCCCACCTCTAACTGACAAACCAGGGACTCCTAAGATACGGCTTGGCAAACAAATGGTAATGAGATGGGAAGCTATTAATATCAATGGGGGCTACTCTGGGAAGAAGGTAGAGCTGGCAGAGGCTGCAAGTAAGATGGGGCTGGACGTTTTAGCTGTTAGTGACATTCGAGTAAGGGGTGAGAAAGAAGAGGAAGTGGGAGAATACAAGGTCTACCTGTCAGGAGTCAAAGCAGGAATAGCACAATGGGGTGTAGGGCTTTACATCTGCAGCGAATTGGGATAGTGAGGCCGAAACTGCAGGAGGTCAGGTCCATATGTAGGAGGATAAGAGTGGAGAAACTTCAGGATAAGGAAATCAGGCACAAGTACATAACAGTGATCTCAGAAAGGTACCAGTTAGTTGAATGTAGTCAATTACAGTCATTGGAAAAGGAATGGACAAGGTACAGGGACACAGTACTAGAAGTGGCTAAAGAATGTCTTGGAACAGTAGTGTGTAAAAGTAGGATGAAGCAAACAGCTTGGTGGAATGATACAGTCAAGGCAGCCTGTAAAAGGAAAAAGAAGGCGTATCAAAAATGGCTACATACCAGAACCCAGGTAGACAGAGAAAGTTATGTTGAAGAAAGAAACAAAGCCAAACAGATAATTGCAGCATCCAAGAAGAAATCATGGGAAGACTTTGGAAACAGGTTGGAGACTATGGGTCAAGCTGCTGGAAAACCATTCTGGAGTGTAATTAGCAGTCTTCGAAAGGGAGGTAAGAAGGAAATGACAAGTATTTTGGACAGGTCAGGAAAACTGCTGGTGAATCCTGTGGATGCCTTGGGCAGATGGAGGGAATATTTTGAAGAGTTGCTCAATGTAGGTGAAAATGCGATCAGTAATGTTTCAGATTTCGAGGTAGAATGGGATAGGAATGATGATGGAAATAGGATCACATTTGAGGAAGTGGAAAAAATGGTCAATAGATTGCAGTGCAATAAAGCGGCTGGGGTGGATGAAATTAAGTCGGAACTCATCAAATACAGTGGAATGTCAGGTCTTAAATGGCTACACAGGATAATTGAAATAGCCTGGGAGTCGGGACAGGTTCCATCAGACTGGACAAAAGCAGTAATCACACCAATCTTTAAACATGGAAACAGAAAAGATTGTAACAACTACAGAGGTATCTCTTTAATCAGCGTTGTGGGTAAAATCTTCTCAGGTATTGTTGAAAGGAAAGTGCGAGTATTAGTTGAGGACCAATTGGATGAAAATCAGTGTGGATTTAGGCCTCTTAGAGGTTGTCAGGACCAGATCTTTAGCTTACGGCAAATAATGGAGAAGTGTTATGAGTTGAACAGGGAATTGTATCTATGCCTTATAGATCCAGAAAAGGCATATGACCGGGTTCCTAGGAGGAAGTTATTGTCTGTTCTACAAGATTATGGAATAGGAGGCAAACTTTTGCAAGCAATTAAAGGTCTTTACATGGATAGTCAGGCAGCAGTTAGAGTTGACAGTAAATTGAGTTCATGGTTCAGAGTAGTTTCAGGGGTAAGACAAGGCTGCAACCTGTCTCCACTGTTGTTCATGTTATTTATGGATCATATGTTGAAAACAATAGACTGGCTAGGTGAGATTAAGATATGTGAACACAAAATAAACAGTCTTGCATATGCGGATGACTTAGTTGTGATGGCAGATTCGATTGAAAGTTTGCAAAGTAACATTTCAGAGCTAGATCAGAAATGTAAGGACTATGGTATGAAGATTAGCATCTCCAAAACGAAAGTAATGTCAGTGGGAAAGAAATATAAACGGACTGAGTGCCAAATAGGAGGAACAAAGTTAGAACAGGTGGACGGTTTCAGGTACTTAAGATGCATATTCTCACAGGATGGCAACATAGTGAAAGAACTGGAAGCGAGGTGTAGCAAAGCTAATGCAGTGAGCGCTCAGCTACGATCTACTCTCTTCTGCAAGAAGGAAGTCAGTACCAAGACTAAGTTATCTGTGCACCGTTCAATCTTTTGACCAACTTTGTTGTATGGGAGTGAAAGCTGGGTGGATTCAGGTTACCTTATCAACGAGGTTGAGGTTACGGATATGAAAGTAGCCAGGATGATTGCAGGTAATAGTAGATGGGAACAATGGCAGGAGGGTGTCCACAATGAGGAAATCAAAGAAAAACTGGGAATGAACTCTATAGATGTGGCAGTCAGGGCGAACAGGCTTAGATGGTGGGGTCATGTTACACGCATGGGAGAAGCAAGGTTACCCAAGAGACTCATGGATTCAGCAGTAGAGGGTAGGAGGAGTCGGGGCAGACTGAGGAGAAGGTACCTGGATTCGGTTAAGAATGATTTTGAAGTAATAGGTATAACATCAGAAGAGGCACCAATGTTAGCACTGAATAGGGGATCATGGAGGAACTGTATAAGGGGGGTTATGCTCCAGACTGAACGCTGAAAGGCATAATCAGTCTTAAATGATGATGATGATGATGATGATGATGATGTTAAGACAACAGTTTTAATTGTAATTTTATTAAAAAGCCCTTTGTAACAATACTGAGGGTTGTTTGGATTTATATATAAATATATATGCCATGTTGGCATGGGAGAGCTGTGACTTACTAATTTCCGTGCAGGAAGCAGGTAATGACTTAAAGTAGATGTACTTCAGTGTTGTAAGCATGTCAGTACAATTATGAAGTGACAGAATAAAAGTTCTGAAACTTAATGTTTGTATTTATTATTCATGCCATAACAACCATTTGCAGTCAACAACGTGAGCCTGAGGCAGCAGCAGATTTAAAGAAAATGGATGAGTACACCCTACAAAATTATAAGCAATAATTTCACACAATGCATGTCAAAGTGTATAAATTTTAAAGGTGAATATTCGTATTGTTAATGACTGGCTGTGATACACTCTGGCCTGACACCATCACTACCTGACACAATTACAGCATGCTTCTCTCTTGTGCACTGAATTGTTTGCAACTTGAGATAAACCAGAAGGAATGAGACAACAGTGACTCTCCATATTTAAACCTGTCTCAGACGGAATAAATTTCGCCATAAGTTTGCTGGGTGCCACACCTGACTATTGGCTATTAGGGAGTAGAGAGGGCTAGCTCACTCTCTGAAGGTCTCACACAGTGTAATATTTGTTGCAGAAGGTGGAAAATGCAGCAGACAGCACGAACAGCAGCATTCACAAGCTTGCTGTTCTGCGGTCTTCCTTAAACAATTTTAAAGAAACTATTTCACAAATAAATTTGGTTCTCTCAGATCAGTTTCATGATGAATTTTGTAAGTTGTCACAGTTTTTGTGATATTATGAAATTAAGTAATTTGTCACACAAAATTCGAATAGTTTGCAATGTAAAACAGGGGACCTATGAGTTTACATTTGCTGGAATTCTAAGTTATATATTGCTGTGTATGAAAATCTAACATGTTCAGTTTTTGGAGGAGATCTGTCTACCTACAATCTTTAGAAAGTGGATTTCATAAAGTGCTCTCACTTTTGATCATGTGCACTAATCGAGTATGAAAAGGTTTGAGCTATTTGAATGAGATTTTTGCATTTGGTAGCATGCAGAAGTAAGAGTATTTCGCCATGTGGTCAATGTGCAAAACTTCCTTATCTACTGTGTCTGCAGCTCATGGTCTACTGGCTAGATTTGATGCCTCTAGATCATGGGGTTCTGGGTTCAATTCCCTGTCAGGTCAGGGATTTGCTCCACCTGTGTACTGGGTGTCTGACTTCTCCTCATCATCTCATCATCATTGGAGAAATGGTGGGACTGGCAATGGAAAGATTGGTTATTTGTATGGGCACTGAGGACCATGATGTTGAGAGCCCCACAAACCAATATCATCATCATCATCCTTATCTTTATCTACGGTGAAATACAGGTAACTATAGATTTTCTCAATGTAGTAATGCAATTTTCTGGGGCATTGATGAAATTGGAATTACTGTGGGTTTGCAAGAATATACGTAAAGAGATTACACCCACCAAGAATGAATTTTGTCATAAAGTGTTGAGCTGTCTTGCTCTCACCCTGCTAGTTTAATGATACACTGTTTCAGTATTCTGTTGTGATTGCAACTGCAATATGATGTTAGTAACATAAATTTTTGTAAACTGCTGAATTCTGGCAAAAGAATAATGTAGTTGTTACTCAAAACTCATCACTGATGATAGTTTTCTGGAAAAAAAAAAAAAAAAAAAAAAAAAAAAACAAGAACTAACAAGCCTGGGGAGAATATAATCACCACTTCCATTGCAATTTCAGTGGAATCCTTTACCGCAGCATATTTTTAATAATGAATGGATGGGACTGAACTTGCCATATGATTTGAGAAGTATGAAAGCAATGTACTGCACATAGTGAATCATGTTTTTCTTCAAATGCCCATACAGTTTAAGTTCATTGACTTTTTCACCTCAAATATCTTTTTATATGTTTAATAAACAACGCATTTTCTTCTTGACGTACAGCTGCAACTGACTCATAAACAGAATCAATTTTGTTTTGTCAGACAGAACTATTCTCATTTCTGGAGGCAAAACAGTAATTCTAGTTGATACAATAGAACTATATTATAGCTCTGAAGTGCTGATCATTCTGACAACTTCAGGATCCTCTCATGTAGCCTAGCCATCAAAGTGAATATAGATTATCAACATCTTTGATGAACAGAACAATATCTGATGTGAAATGTCCAGTCCTTTACTCTGTAAAGAATAGGAACAAAAAGACGGTATACTATTTGGTGTGAAATTTTCTTAATTTTTCTCAGGTAGGTTTCAGTGCCAGACACTGATTACACTGAACAACAGATTTGAGGTGAAAGTGTGTAAATTGCATAATTTTGAGTTATTTATGTTAATTTCAGTATAAAATGATACAAAATAATCATCTTCATACATATTTACCTCTAGTTTTTTTTAAAAAAAGTAATCCTCATTTTTGTATAAATAACTCATGTTCCAAGATTCAGCTTAACCAATTTTAAGTGAATAGTTCCTTGAATTATGTTATGTGTCATGTATTGATAAATTTCAGTGCCATTTTGGAAGTACAAAAGTAAATTATTAAGAAAAATGAATATAATATCACATGAATGAAAATACTTTATAAGTCTACTTTGTACCAGAACTATGTAAAGTACAAAAGAAAATATATAAATTACTTGAAACTTCCTGGCAGATTAAAACTGTGTGTTGGACTGAGACTCAAAATCGGGACCTTTGCCTTTTGCGGGCAAGTGCTCTACCACATGCCCACTGCCCACAAAAGGGCAAAGGTCCCGAGTTCGAGTCTCGGCCCAGCACACAGTTTTAATCTGCCAGGAAGTTTCATATCAGCGCACACTCCTCTGCAGAGTGAAAATCTCATTCTGGAAACATCGCCAAGGCTGTGGCTAAGCCATGTCTCTGCAATATCCTTTCTTTCAGGAGTGCTAGTTCTGCAAGGTTCGCAGGAGAGCTTCTGTAAAGTTTGGAAGGTAGCATATGAGGTACTGGCAGTAGTAAAGCTGGCAGTAGTAAAGCTGTGAGTACAGGGTGTGAGTTGTGCTTGGGTAGCTCAGTTGGTAGAGCACTTGCCCGTGAAAGGCAAAGGTCCCGAGTTTGAGTCTCAGTCCAGCACACAGTTTTAATCTGCCAGGAAGTTTCATATAAGTGCACACTCCGCTGCAGAGTGAAAATCTCATTCTATAAATTCCATTTTCTGGCATAGCTCTTCTCAAATGTGGCAATATCTTGATGAAATCACTCCCCACGTTCATCAATTACCACACCACAATCATTGGGGAAGAAGTCAAGATGACTTTGTAAGAAATGCATTTTCAATAACATGTTGCAACCAAGTTTTCATAAGATGACAACATGTTATCTGCACTCTCCTTGTAATTTGTTGTTCGTTTGTTCCCTAAGAACTGTAAACAGACTGTCTTAAAACATTCCCATGCATGCTTCTCATCATCTTGTGATTCCATCAAAAGTACGGTCTGCAAGAAACTCTCGAATCTGTGCGCCTACAAAGAGGCCCTCCTTTACTTTGGCATCACTTAGGTATGGGAATTTTTGCCTTAAATACTTAAATGTGTCACCATCTTTGTTCATTCCCTTAAAAAAATTTTCATGAGGCCCAACTTGGTGTGCAAGGATGGAAGCAGAATCTGTTTAGGGTCTACTAGAGATTCACAATTAATGTTCTTTATATCTGGTTGAAGAGATTTTCTGGTGGGCCATTTATGTTTACTGTAATGAGATGCATGAGCTCGGCTATCCCATTCACAGAGAAAGCAGCAATATTTAGTATAAATCTTAATTGCATACCTAGTAGCAATGAAACTGCTTTCAAGTCACCACAAATCCACCTTTGAGAGTCATTATACTTGATGGCTTCTAGTAAAATTTTCATGTTTTGTTATGACTCTCTCATATGCACACTATGTCTAACTGGAATAGAAGGAAGCTCATTACCAATGTCTCAAAGCCCTGCTTTTAAGCTCAACTTTGATGCACCAGTAAAGATTCCCCACTCATTAGGGTTGTAATTAATTCTGAGAGCCTTCAGTAGACCATTTATGTCTATACATGCCACAAGACTATCTTGCATATTAAAATAAGGAGTGAATTGTTGCTCTCTTCTGCAGCAGAATGAAACATTTACATTGCTTTCTAGAAAACTGAGCTGCTGCAATTTTGATGCTAAAACCTTTGCCTTAGCTTTAGAGAGCACCAAATCTCTAATGAGATCACTTAACTCATTTTGAGACAAATTTTGTGGATCATTAGTTGATGATATATTTGGAAGAATTTTCATGGTTCCGGACATTCAGAATCCCCATTAGAAGTAATCTCATACTCTGTCAGTGGTTCAGGTATTGGCAATCCTTCCCCATGTAGAACTGGACATATGGCAGATGGAATGTTAGGATAGATAACTGTCTGCTTCTTCTTCTTTGATATTTCCTTCTTGATAGGACGAATCATACAAAAGTAGCAGTCACTAATATGGTTAGTTGGCTCATGCCAGATCATGGGCACTGCAAGGAGCATTGAATGTCTTTTCCCACGCATCCAGTTCTGGAGGTTGCTGGCACAAGTGTTGCAGAACACATGTAGAACCCAGGGTTTATCCTGATCACCTATTTTGCACCCAAGATAACAACTGTAAGCTTTTTTAATCAATGGAGTTATTTGCTGTTTTTGTGAAGCAAATGTCACATCTCCACACACATAGCAAAATGTGTCGGCACTGCTAACACAAACTCATGGCATTTTTGTTCACTTCAATAGCAGTCAACTTGAGCAATGGTAGTTAATCTGGAAGCAAATGTGTAAAAATTATTACATGCATTAATAAAGTCACTGAAGATGAAGAGGAGGGAGACAAAAAGATGACTAAAGTTGGTATCAAAATGATTATTTCCAAAATATTGCACACAAGTAAGACCATTGACAATAATATAATCCGTTGTTACTTGTTATTATGACATTGACAAACTGTTATAATATTGGAGTTCAAACTTAACATAAAAATCTGTGTATAATTATCTCACCATAAGAAAACAGTTTAAAATGAAAACTAGAGCTAATTTGGAATTATCTTTGTGATATTTGTGATCAGCACATTAGAACTGATAGGAATTGGCAATCTTCATTCATTTTACATTTTCATTGTTGGACAGTGTTATTAAAGACAATGTTGGTTACACAATTCTGCTGAAACTGCTACAGAAATGATGATTTTCTCCCCAGATTTTTTATTCCTGTTTTGTCTTACGAGAAGTATCATTAGTGGTGAGTTTTCAGAAACAGCTACAGTTCTCTTGTTGCCATGTTAAAATCTGCTTATTTTGCCAAAACACAGCAGAGTTTACAAAGATTCAGCTCAATAATAAAAATTACAACTAAAACGGATTCTTGAAACAGTGACTTTTTAAACCAGCAACTGAGAGCAAGACAGCTCAATACTTTATGAAAATAATGCATTATTCATATAAAAATGTTGCTGAAAAATACAGCAATTCATGTTTCACCAATTACATTATTCCATCACAGAAAATCTTTGTTACGCATACATGATGGCAGATCACAACATTTCGCATATAAGCAATATGACAAAACACTCCTCTTTGGATGCTGTCATCCCCCGAAATCTCTTTTTGATATCTCAAATTGTTTGCATGCCAATTGGAATGTTGTGAATATTTCATTCTCATGGTAATGTTTGCACAAGCAATAGGATGCAAGTTAGTTACAGACGACACATTTTCTCAAGATGTAGACACATGTAGACACATGTAGATCTCTTCCACATTTTGTATGCAACACTAATGACATAACATAAACTCATAGTTACACCTATTTTTAAGCGCAAAGTAGTCAAACTTCTTTCAGTATGATACTTAATGTTGAATTATCAGATACTAACAAAACAATAGGTAGTTCATCATGAAGCAGATGAATGAGGCTACAAGATACCAAAGACTCATTTTTTTAACCAAAAAGTGAATTTAAGACTGTTTGCAAATGAGTGCATAGCAGCTGGCATGCAAGTGCATTCTGTTTTGTTTCACAGGTTAACAAGCATTCACCCTGAGACCCAGCTTCCAGACAGTGATGTCAGATGCAGATAGGACTTGTATTAGTCAGTGAAGCCCACAAGAATAACAGTACTGTGGCTATCACAACAAACATGCAGAACTCCCTACAGTGATATTCTCAAAAATAATAGACTACATTATGAAAGCCAAATTAATGAATTACTTGAATAAATATGACCTTTGTCTTGAAGTAGAGAATCAGCATAAATAGAATTCACAAAAGTGGTACCTGATGGTATTGGAAAAGATGACTGTGTCAGAGGCATGTTTTTAAATCTTTCCAGGCTTCTGATATTGCTGAACATAAGATTCTACTAAATACCCTGGAAGCATTAGGAATAAGATGTGTAGCTAATGACTAGTTCTGATTGTATCTAACAGATAGGGTACAAAATGCAGAGAAAACACATACACCAAGTTACTCTGAAGTTTTAGTAAAATAGTCATCAGAACCAAGGTACATTAACATAGGAGTTTCTCGGGGTAGCACATTATGGCCATTACTGTTCCTGATATACAGTAATGACTTTCTCAATAGTGTTAGTCATGGAGAAAAATTCTTTTTGCTGATGACAGCAGTATTGTAGTCACTGAAAAAACAAGATAATTTCTTGCAGAAAAAGCAAATGAAACCCACAAGGAAGTTTACAATTTGTCACTATGCCATTATGTGACACTGAAAATGAAGAAAACAAATGCCACAGATTTCAGTTTGGAGAAGGAAAATGACACTGTTAAATTATATACAGATGGCACATCTATAAATTGTGTGACAAACTCAAAAATTCGATGAGTGAATACTGATTCTCAGATCGAATGGTGAGAACACATAAGGATATTTGTAAACAGAATATCATTTTCATTTTATGCCCTTATAGTCCTGTTACCAATATGTAACAGCCATTATCTTTTAGTTACATACTATTCGTAAGTACACTCAGTTGTTAGCTATGGAATTCTTTTCTGGGGCACAAATGCATGTAGTGTGAACACAGTTTTAAGCTGCTGAAAAGAGCCATAAGAATAATGACAAAAATGGGTGATTTTAATTACACCATGTAGGTACATTTACCAATCAGTTGGAAAAAAGCCATTGATGGTTGATAATTATTGCCCAAACAGCTGTGCCCATGAACACGAAACAATAGGTAGACTGAACTTACATTTACCAGGAAATAATAAACATAAAACTCAAAACAGCAGTTTATACCAAGAAATAAAACTGTACAGTAAATTTCCATGGAGTTTAAAGAGATTACTAATACAAACGAAATGGCAGTTAAAAATACCGTTTAAGCAATACTTTCTACATGATAAATGATCACTTAGATAACTCAGAGTAGGGGTATTGTAAAAATTGTAATACGTCATAATCATAATAATAATAACAAGAATAAAACATATTGTTTCATGTAACACTTTCACACTGTGTTTTACTTCATACTTCTTTTTCTGGAAAAATTTAGTCCCAAAGCTACCCAGGTTAGCAATGGGAAGTAGTGGTACACAAAATGCAAACCATGCATTGCCACTAAGCTCCTCATATCAGCTGATAATTTGCTTAGTGTTGAAACAATGTGTGTTGTGTGTGCAGTGAGGAATGAATGAACAGCGTAGCACTAACCTTTTGTGTTATTAAATAATTTCTATGTAAAACAGTATTGTACACTAGGTACAAATCAAATGGGCAGCACTGTTTTAAACACACTGGCCTTGGATTTGAGAAGGTAAAGTGTCCAGGCCATACTGATTTAGGTTTTCCATGGTTTCCCTTAAATTACTTCAGGCAAATGCTGGGATTGTTCTTACTATAAGGTTACAACAGACAATGTGACCCATTCTTGTCAAACTAGCCTTGCAAGTATGTAAATGATGGTATGTATCCAGCTTGCAGATGATGATGCCTGCTTGGGAGTCGTGCACACCAGCAAGTAAGCTTATAGCAAATCTTTCCCTGAGTGATATGGGCTTTTCTTTGTCAAATGATCTCCTAAGCCAATCATGCCACCAATCCTTTTAAATTGCTGCATACTGGTGTGATACAATTCTACTGAACTTGCAGCACTTTCCAAAAATTTGAGATCAATTGTCTACTCCAAATCAATTGCTTTACATGAAAACTGCATGGTTCATCATGAAGGAAATTCTATGTAAGATTAGATTAGATTAGATTTACTTTTATTCCAATTGATCCGTAGTGAGGAGGTCCTCCAGGATGTGGAACATGTCAGAAAAACAACAATACATGACAAATATTTACAACTAAAACAAATAAGCTAATGTACCATTCCACAGGTCCCAAGTGGAATGATCGTCATTTTTTAATGAACACTAAGAGTCATTTTACAAATACTAATGCACTGAATTTAAAATAAAAAAGTTTTTTTATTTATTTATAAGGTAATAAACATGTAATACAACTACTGTAATACTTATTTACAATGAACACATTACTGCACTGAAATGGTGCAGAAGTTATGTTGTACTTATATACAAATCAGTTGGTTTTACTAAGAAATTCATCAATGGAGTAGAAGGAGTTGGCCACCAATAAATCCTTTAGGCTTCTTAAACTGAATTTCATTGGTTGTTAAGCTTTTTGTGGCTGCTGGCAAGTTATTGAAAATGTGTGTTCCTGAATAATGCACGCCTTTTTGTACAAGACTAAGTGACTTTAAATCCTTGTGAATATTATTCTTATTTCTAGTATTGATTCCATGAATTGAGCTGTTGGTTTGAAAAAGTGATATGTTTTTAATGACAAATTTCATTAAGGAATAAATATATTGGGAAGCTGTAGTTAGTATCCCTAGTTCCCTAAACAGGCTTCTGCAGGATGTTCTTGAGTTCACACCACATATAATTCTTACTGCACGTTTTTGTGCCCGGAAAACTTAAGCTTGGCTTGATGAATTACCCCAGAAAATAATCCCATATGGCATTGTGGAATGAAAGTAAGCATAGTATGCCAGCTTTTTCATTTTTATATCCAATGTAATAAACATTGGTTCTGACATAACATAACAGACACCTTCACCACTATGTAAAGTTGTTTGAATTTATCCAGCCTTTATCAATCTCTTTCCTCATATTTACTTAATCAGGCTCAGATGAAGAGGAGGGGGGGGGGGGGGAGGGCACTTGGTATGTTGTGGTGACAGTCTTGAAAATGATATTGATGAGTGTAGCTAGCAGATGGTTTAATAGCTACTGGTGTACAGGTCTTCAAAATCGTGCTATATTGTTTTTGCCTGGGGTGAAAGTGGCATCACTGAGGCAGTAGTGTAATTCAGAACACCATACTATTTATTTATTTTTGTACTGAACAATAATAAATAAAGATTATGCTCTTGGCTGTTATTTATAAAGTTAAGATTACATCAGACATATATGGTAATGACACACATGCAACCCATGATAACCAATGAAGTAAAATGGCCATATAGCATTATTAGCCAATGAGAACAAGTTTGTATATCCACAGGAGTGCTTGAAACCTAAAGATCACAGCCTGAGCATGTTACCAGTTTTGATGTGTGATAGTGAGACGTGGGCTTTAAATGTGTGAGGGTGGGAGCTGAGGGGGAAGAGGTTGCTTGGTAACTGGTGGAGAGATCCAATGGGAACATTCTGCAGTGGAAAGTCAAACTGATTGCAATAAAGGAGGCAGGCGGTACACATAGCCAGGTTGCTTTATGATAGATGGTTAAGGGAAGTTCTTTGATGGATTCCAAGAAATACAAAAAGACTGAGACCAGGTCAAAGCAGAGGGTGGGTATATGACATTAAAAAACATGCAGCAGAGACAATGATGTTGATCCATTAAATATTACCGTCTACCAAAACAGTGATATTAGACATTATTGTTAGAGAATAATTTAGAGTTGTGACTAAATCATAATCAAACCTTATTTGTTTTTACCCTGTCAGAAAATTTCATTTTGCCTCCTAGGGGATAATATATGGGGGTGGGATCCACTGGCATACAATAATCAAATGCTTGTCATCCATTCCATCCCTAATCCTACACTCATCTCTGAGTTTATTGTGGTTTTAACAGCTAAGGTGAGATTGAAGTACCATCAAAAAAGTGGCTTTACATACCTGCATACGCAGATCATTTGCAGTTGTTGCTAAATCACGGAATCATTACGTCCAGTAGCAGTCATCATGCATGCTTTGGCAAATTAGTTTTCATAAGCTAAATTCAATGGAGAAAGAGAGGAAAGGTAATGGCATACAATTTCTGATCATGTGTCTGGGAGATAATGTCACTGAATAAAACAAAAACCTCACTGCAATTATACACCAGTTTTCTGAGAGTAATAGTAGTGGGTGATCTGCACTTAAGTTTTTATCATATTGTGCACCATTGGTGGGTATGCTTGTATATGTCACTTGGCCACATTTACCAAATTTTGTTGTAAAGTGTGATCAAAGCAAATATCTTGTTCTGCAGATGGCAAAACTGAAGCCGAGTGTTCACAGAGAAAATGTATCTTATTTGTGAAGCATATAAAATGTTCCACAGCATGGTAGGTTGTTGCAAATATAATCTCTGGAACAGTCAAAAGCCTGAACCACACCAACTAACAAGAGCTACAACCTGAAGAGTAAACAAAACATGTAACTTTCTGTCATATTTAATGACATACGAGGAAGACCTCAGTGACTGGTATTAATCTAATGAGTCATGGTTTTACCTTTGTGAATATGTGAATGCACAGAATTAACACATTTGAGATACAAAAATTGACATAAAATGCACAATTCCCCTCCATATGTGGAAAAAAAGAGTTTCTAATACAGTTTCATAAGACAACCTGCGACATGGATGAAAATAGAAACTTGGTGTGTATTTTAACTTATGCATAGGACTACAAAGTGTTTATTTTCAAAAGACTCCTCTGATTTACAAGGGTATATCTTTTACATGAATTAACATACAACCAAGGGGTACTTTTTACAACTAAATTTCTTGTTTACTTATTTGTATGTCATGTACAGCAAGATCAAATTGAGGAGCAAGTCTCCATGGTCAGGGAATAAGTCAGTACATGAAATTATAACAGAAGAGTAAAAACAGATAAAATAAAATTATATGGATCCTACACAGACAACAAGCTGTAAGTTTAATAAATAACCATAATCAATAATGTAACACAGGAATTAGCTCAATTTCTTTAATTCTTCCAGGAGTTCCTTGACAGAATAGAGTGATTCAGGGGGAAACTCTGCAGTTTTGACTTGAAAGTACATGGATTACTGTTAAAATTTTTGGATTCTTGTGGTAACTTACTGAAAATGGATGCACCAGAATACTGCACACCTTTCTGCACAAGGGTCAAAGAGGTGCATTCAAAATGCAGATTGGATTTATGCCTTGTACTAACTGAGTGAAAACTGCTACTCTTGGGAATAAGCTGATATTGTTAACAACAAATAATATTAAAGAAAATATGCACTGAGAGGCCAATGTCAGAATTGTCAGAATTCCCAGAGTAGTGAACAAGGGTTGACAAGAGGTTTACAAATTTACACCACATACTGCTTGAACCACCCGTTTCAAAGCAAAAAATAACCTTTTTCTATCAGAAGAGTTACCCCAAAAAATAATACCGTAAGTGAATGAAAATAAGTGAAGTAGACTGCTTTCTGTCTTGAACTATCCCTTATTTCGGCAACTGTTCTAATGGTAAATGAAACAGCATTCAGTTTTAGAACAAGATCCTAAACATGGGCTTTCCATGACAAATCTATCTGAGTGCCTAAGAATTTGAACTGTTCAGGCTCACTAATCATATGTCCATTCTGTGTACTAAAAATGTCAGTTTTTGTTAAACTGTGAGTTAGAAACTGTGAAAACTGAGGCTGGAGAATTACAGTTACTCTTTACAAATGTTCAGTGGACCCTCTACTGGATGCATGACAAACATCGAGACACCAGCCAAACTTTCCCCATTCGCTTGTGAGCATGCCTGGAGGTCCTGCAATCACTGCTGCTCTGTGGCATCATGGTTCATCCAAAGTTGATGTAAGGGGAAACACACAGACAAGAGTCCTTAACAATCTCACCCTCGCAAAAAATCTCCCAGATCAGGCGACCTTTGAGGCCAAAGGCGCAATGTGAGATCAGGACATACCTCAGGGTTAATCCATGACTGAGGACTTGAAATGCTATATTCTCAATGAAAATCACACTGCATATCACAACAGGTGGAATGGAGAACAAAATGCGCATTGGGTACTGGTAGCTGAATCTAAATCTTCTAACGGCTCAGTTATACTGTTTTTCTAGTTTAAATCATCAATTTACTTAGAACTTCCTAATTTGCTTATTATTTCTTATTTTTTTCCAAGTTTTAAAAATACACTTGCTTGAGAGACCTCACTTTGGTCCAAAGATTAGTTTTATGCAGCTCCCTGCAGTAGTCTTTGCTGTGCAAATCTTTCCACCTCTCTGCATCCACTTGAACCTGCTCATTGTTTTCATGTCTTGGTTTCCCTGTATAATTTATATCTCCCACATTTCCTCCATTACCAAATTACCTATTTCTTGATGCTTAAGAATCTGTCACAGCAACCTATATGTTCTTTTAGTCCTGCACGTGGTGGGCAGTCAGAGTGCAACTGTTTTTTAGAAGGTTTAGTCAAATTTAAAATTTTTAATTTCTCTTTTATTTTCTCACTGTCCTTGTGAACAGCAATCCCACACAGGATACTGCTGATAGGGGACACACTCCCAAAGCACCATTGATAGAGGGACACCAGGTATTACATAAAACTATTTGAAATCAGCTGATATCTTATGCAATGCGGTAACATTAGATATCCTGGCAAGGGGATTAGCAGAGCGCTACTCTGACAAACAAGAGCTAGTTACTACACAGACTATGTGTTTACGTTATGACAAAAACCCATGAAGGCTTTGAGACTTTTGCTGATGCTGCATGTATGTATTGTGAACAAATGCCGTGTTAATGAAGTATAACTTGAAGAGGCTGAAACCAGAGATAGTGATGGATTCATTTGTGTAATAAACCTGCAGATTGGTAGTGAAGTGAATGTGGCCTCTCCTGCTTTCTTCCATGAAGCTGTAAGATTAGCTTTGTAGCATCTGGAGGAGAACAGTTTGTTTCTACTCCATTGTGTAACAGTAAATTTCACTATGTTTTTGTGCCTGAGATGCAATGTCAACATTGTGGGATGCCTAATTACTACCAGGGTAAGAGAAGCAAGCAGTTGCCACTTAGGAGAACTTGTGCAATTTTAATCTATTGAAATGGCAATTATGTGAGAAGTCAGAGTCAAATCTTTTGAACTCAGCTTTAAAGAAATACGTATGGTTATTCAAACAACTAGGGATTTGTAGTCACTGGCACTATACAGCACAAAACCCCATGGGAGATGCTAAACCTATTGTTCAGAAACTGTACAGACTACTAGATCATCTACAATTTGTTGCTGAAGATACTTTTCAACAACAATTGGCTGCAGGGATAGCTCACATCCTGCAAGACCCTGGTCATCACCAATTGTCATGGGACCCAGAAAGTCAATAACAGGGATAAAAAAAATATCGTCTATGTGTTCATATGTGAGTGGTAAATAAGGTGATGACATCTGATACTCACCCTCTCTCTTGTGATGAAAAATCATTGATTGAACTAGAGAATAGTAGGTATTTTACAAACCTTCTCATGCATTCTGGCAACCCCCAAATTCTGATTTCACCACAAGATCAACCAAAGACAGCTTTTGTGCTTCCTTCCAGTTTGTACAGATTTTCACACATACCATTTGGTCTAAGGACCGAGCCTCCCGCTTTCCAAAGATTCACTGACATGCTGGTGAGAGGTTTGAAACCTCTGATATATCTTGTGTACTCAGATCATTTGCAAAACTATTGAGGAACATGTGGGAAGACTAAGAAATGTATTTTCAAGGTTACACTGTGCACATTTAAGTTTAAATATAGAGAAATTTTCTTTTGCACAGTCTCAGTTCAATATCTAGGACATATTATTTGTTTAAGTTGGGTTAAGCCACACTCAACATTGACAGAAGCAACTGAGAATTCCCCAGCTCACACAAATGTTAAAGAGTTGCAAACTTTTCTATGCCTAGCAAATTACTACTGTTATTTTGTAACAACATTATGAAAAGGATAGTTGCTATTTACCTTATAGCAGAGATGTGGAGGCACAGATAGGCAAAGCAAAAAGGCTGTCACAAAATGCCCACACACACACACACACACACACACACACACACACACACACACACACACACACACACACACACACTTCTAAACACAACTCACACACATGACCAGTCATGTGTATGTGAGATACGTTTTCGTGTGTGTGTGTGTGTGTGTGTGTGTGTGTGTGTGTGTGATGTGGTCTTCTTTCAACGAAGGCCTTGCTGGTCAAAAGCTCATTTTGTGACAATCTTTTTGTTGTTCCTATCGGCGACTAAGCATCTCTGCTATAGAATTTCAAGAATTTTCAAGAATTTTATTCACCATTTTACAATGATATTGGCTTCGTCATACAAGATGTACTAGTACATACAGAATAACAAAATAAACTTCTGTCAATGCATTATAAATACATTTGAAGCATGGCAGTGTACCAAATTACAAAGGATAGCTTTTAAAAGCTAACGCAACAAGCTATCTTATAATCTAATATAATATGGTATTTTATTGTTTATAGTATAAACTTTGTAATTACACACAATTAACCACAGCACAAAATAATATGTTTAACTACAGACAACTTTTACATGCTTATATTCTCCTCAGGCATCTCAAAGAATTCTTTAATGTCATAGAAAGGATGATCTGACAGCCAGCTGTACCACTTAATTTTAAAAGAATTTGTATCCATAGACTGAACATGAATTGGCAGTTTATTGAACATTTTGAGTGGGTTAACCTTGTGGGAACTTCCTGTTCTCGCTAATCTGTGGCGCGGTATGTCTAAATTACCATTCGCCCTGGTGTTGTGTTCGTGTATTTCCTTTCTGGCAATAAATTCTGAAATATTATTTTTAATATAGAGTACAGACACATAGATGTATAAATTTATAATTGTAAGTATTCTGAGTCTGGAGAAAAGAGGACGACAGTGCTCCCTATGACCTCTTTTACACATTATACGTATGACTTTTTTTTGTTATTTCAATACGTTTTTTATGTGAGGGGAGTGCCCCCATATAATCAGACCATATGAAATATGTGACTGGAATAGCCCAAAGTATGTCACCCTAAGGTACTCCAAGCTCACTACCTCCCTTAGTTTCAAGAGAAGGTATGCCACCTGAGATATTTTTTCACATACATGATTGACATGTTCCTCCCAACATAGTTTTGAGTCAATGTGAATACCTAAGAGTTTTACCGACTTATTGCCTACTTCATTTGATGTTCCCATTAAAAGTTGTTGTGTTTTGTCAGGGTTGCATAGGAGCTTATTGGCTGCAAAGCAGTCCAGGGCCTTATCTAGTGTTTCTTTTGTTAGGTTATTCAGATCTGAAATGTTCTGATGTGTGGTAAGTAGTGTTGTATCGTCAGCATAACACACAACATGGTGAGCTATATTTTTAGGTAAATCATTAATAGCGACAATGAAGAAGAAGGGTCCAAGGATAGACCCTTGTGGTACACCTGTGCTGATTTCCATGATGGAAGAATTTAAATTTCTGACTGAAACGAATTGTTTTTGGTTACTTAAATAAGAATTTATCACAGATAAAGTGCTCCCTCTCACCCCATAAAACTCTAGTTTCCCCAGTAGTATGTCAACAGGAATGCAATCGAAAGCTTTGCTTAGGTCACATAATACCAGTGATACCATGTTATTATTTTCAAAAGCTGTTAAGGTTTGGTCAATGATTTCCAAGATGGCCCCTGTTGTGTTCTTCCCTTTTCGAAAGCCAAACTGATTGTTACATAGGATATTGTGTTTTTCAAAGAAGTTGCTTATTTGTGTGTGTATCAGCGCCTCAAATACCTTTGAGAATATTGGAACAATGGAGACTGGTCTGTAGCTTTGGGGGAGATGTTTGTCTCCTTCTTTAAAAACTGGGACAACTTTTGATACCTTGAGTGCATCCGGAAAAACTCCAAATTCTACACATTTATTAAAAATATAAGCTAATGGTTTGGCGATTGAGTGTATTGTCTTTTTAATTATGTTATTTGATAACCAATAACAGTCCATACTTTTAGAACCTGAAAATTTGGATACAGCTTTTATAACATCAGCAGGTGTGACAGCCCTCCATTGAAATGCCAGGTTAACAGGCAGTGGTGTTCCAACAAGGTTCATTGCAGATGAATTTGTTGCTTTGATACTGTTACTTATTTCTTTAACTGAGTTATAAAGTACTTGTTTAATTCTTCAGGATCAAGCAGAGCTGTTTCTGTGTGTTTCAGTGTATTATCTTGTTTTATTATTTGCCAGGCTGCCTTGCATTTATTGGGAGCTCTTTCTATATAGTTCTCCACTGCTTGCTTTTTTGCCAGAAGAAGTTTAGCTTTATAGTATTTTTTGCATTTTGATATGACCTATGAATGTTCACACTCTGTTCTGCCCCTTGGTCAGAGGCTTGTTTATGCATCTGGTGCAGCATATGCAAGTTTCCTCTAATTTCTACTAGCTCTTGTGTGAACCAGTTCAGACTTTTCTTTTTCATTTCATTTGGATATCTAATTTTTTTTACTGGTGAGCAAGAATACCATAAATCTGTGTACTTTTTAAAGAAGATACCAAAGCTAATTTCAGCTTCCCTTTTTCCAGATTGATGATTATATATAAAGTCCCAATCTGCACTTCCTAATCTGTCAAAAAACATATTTATGTACTCTTCCTTCTGTCTTCGTACCACTACTACTTTAGATTCTTCAGTTTTAACTGGCTGCCTCTTACAGAGGGTAAGGAGTAGTGGCTTATGATCTGCCAGTCCACTTCCTGCAAGTCTAACTGTAAAATCCTCCCTATGGAAATTCACAATAATATTGTCTATACAGGCATTCTTACGTGTGGCACAGTTATTTGTACAATAGAGGTCTAATGATCTTAGCATATTCAAAAATGTCCTAGCAACTGGTCTCTGTGTGTTTACCATTTCTATGTAGAAATCACCACATATAGCAATTCTCATTTTACTCTTCAATATTTTTTAAATTATTAATTCACATTTTTCAATAAACAAATTTACATCACCATCTGGCGACCTATATAGACTAACTACCACTATATTGTCATTCATTAGTTTTACACAACTAAACTCCCCATCTAGCTCTGAGGAGTATGTAGATACATCAATTCTGGAAAACATTATTCCTTCTTTGACAAAAATTCCCGCCCCACCATTCTTTCTCTGTTTTCTACATATCATGTCTCCTTACCCTTGGGGAATGAACATATTTACTTGTTCTTGTGTTAACCAGTGCTCAGATACACATATAACACCTACATGCTCATTGTTACATAAATGTTCTAATTCTAAAATTTTATTTCTAATACAACGTATGTTAACTTGTAGAAAAGTAAGTAGTTTCTCTCTGTCTGTATTCCTCTGAGAGCAATTTGACTTTATATTTGAAGTTGTAGGTTCCGTTAATGTCTTTAATCTTGATGCACTGTGATCATGTGTGTTATGATAGTCACATACCTGTTCATCCACTTGATGACTTACTTTGTTAACTGCTTTCGTCTGTGAAACCACTGCTGATCCCACCAAAATCCTGGTCCCTCGGTTGTGGTTTCTTTTTTTGGGTTGACTGCCATACTCCACATGTTGGTATTCTCATCCCTTGAGCTTGATTTGCTGTTCTTCTTTTTGCAAGTAGGTCTCTCTTCTTATATGGTGCCTTCTTTCCTGCCACCTTATTTGCTGCTTCTTCAAACTTTTGCACTGTCCTCTTGGGTAAGTTTATTGCTTGAGTAATTGTCCTCTCCCCACAAACAGAGTTCACTTTTAAGGATTCTGTTGTTATTTGTGCTGGAGTTGTGTCAATAACAATTCTCACTGTAGCAACTATTCTTTTCATAATATTGTTACCGTTATTTTGTGAAGGACTGTGCTATGGTAGCTAAGCCATTAATAAAGTTGTTGAAGAAAGGCTCTGTGTTTGAATGGACAGAGGAATGGGAAGCAGCTATGAGGAAATTTATGGATTTTTTGACAATTTCATCCCTGCTGATCCTTCTGGATTCTGAGAAACCTTTAATCCTTTCTACTGGCAACTGTTGTATCAAAGTCTTGATGATATCTTGAGTGATCAAGGAACTAACTTTATGGTGGCTTTGTTTGCACAAGTGTGTAAATTACTGAAAATCAAAACATGGTGAATGATGCTCTTTCATCCAGCAGTAATGGTCATTTTAACATGTCTACTATAGCTCAAATGCTGCCTTACTGCATTAACAAATCACATGGTGATCAGGATATGTATCTTGATAATGTAGGTTCTGTGTATAATAGTCATGTGCATGAGTCAATGGGATATATGCCCTGTAAGGAAGTATATGTAAGATCTATGAGCTCCCAATTCGAACTTAAAATATCGCCACTTGGTGTTGATATGGTCAAAGTTAAAGGACTGTCATACTGCCTTAAGGCTATCTGGAAACAGGCTAAATGGAATAATTCCAAAGCTACTGGAAAACAATTGCAATGCAGCAACACACAAGAGCTGTGCTTCCACAGCAAAAACCTGGAGATTCCGTTTTGCTTCATAATCCAGGGGTGAAGAAAGAAAAAACTAAGAAATTTACACTGCAATATGAGGGTCACTATCCTATATAAGAGAGACTTCTCCTATTAATGCAGAAATCCAGCTTGCTGATTGTACTATGGTAGTACATTCGATCAGTTAAAGCTGAATCATTGTCCACCTGTGCTGCCTCCTGTGGTACCATCAACCCCACTCCAAAATGTTTCCCTGAAAAGCAAAGGTAATGTTGTAAAGAAGGTTAGGAGGAAAACAGACAAGTTATTGCCAGTACACACTTGGTATAATCTCAGAAAATAGGATCCCTATTTTGAGATGTCATTTATTTATCTGTGCTGTAAGGTTGTTACCTCACTGGTTTGAAACGTCGTATGGTATTTTGGATTTCTCTTTCATGATACTGTATTAGTTGGTTAGAACCTTATTCTATGAGGTTGATTTGCTGTTTCTTTTCTGTGAATTCTGGTTGTATAGGAAGCTGCACGAATTTCTCCTAACTAGTAAGATGCAATGCTCTACCATAAATAATAGTGTTACAAGTCAGTAACAAATGCAGTAACAAATAATAATGTAAATTTTCCAAGTGTTAACTAGAAGTAATTGCTTAAGCAGTGGACAACAGAGTGACTACAGTTATTCCCATTGCAGTGAACTGACACAATTTCCAGTCAAGGAGAAATGTGAAGGTACTACTGGAATACAGTAACAAGAGGTTGATGGGAAGTGCTAAAACCATTAATGCTTTAAATCCAAGAGTGCATTCATGTTATACATTAGATTATGAATATTTTTCTTTATTCACAATGAAGTTTTGCACATTGTGAAAGACAGGTTTCTCAATAACTCAATTACACTACTATAGACGAGGTTTAACCTATGTTTAACTACTGTGAGAGAAAGATTAGAACTTTGAGGTAGAAGACTACTTTTATGAGCAGGTCTGTTGAACACTGTTAAGAATGAATAGTCATCAGGAAATGTAGGCAAGTGCCTCCCCTGTACCTGTCAAAGGTCAGTTCTGTATACAAATACACTTTCTTTTTTACAATAAATGTTTACATACACATGAAAATTGCATGTTAGCTCATTAATAGATAGTTTCCCAACAAATGTTATTCTGGAAACCAGAGAAAAACAGTAAAAGATTTAAAAGTTCCTTATGTGCAAGAGACTAGTGAGGTACTTATTAAGCATGAAGCTGCTTTGAAGGACAAAAGATTAAACTGCAACATCTCTTACTTACCCATTCAGTGTTTCTGAAGCTATTGAACAACACTGTTTCACTGAATGCTACCAGTAAGCTAATTTCACAGCCAAGAGTTGGTATTACTTTTCAACAATTTTGTACTGCTAGAAAAGTTTTAATATTAGAGCTATCTATTTCATTCCTCTTCAGAACAGATAAATGCCTGCAGAAATTTGAAGTCAACTGCTAAAAGATAATCACACAGGAATTAACACTGGAGGGTTAACAGGCTTGCCACAAGTTTCCCCAAGTGAAATTTCCTGGTATTTCCCTGATTACCAGTCAGGTTTTAGCATTTCCCTACAAATTTTGTGATCTCAAGGGTGAGTAAAGATGTAAGTTGGCAAAAAATGTAAGGACTTCCATATTTCTGCATGAGTTATTTACCCACTAGTTTTGAATGAAAAACAAGTTGCCTCCTTCACAGGGTTCATGATCTGGAAGGTAAATAAACAAGTAAATCGTGCAAATGAAAGCCATTTTTAGATGAAGAATTTCTGTTTTTATTAACAAGTTAACTCTGACTTTGAATTAACACAGCAATCCTGTCATTGCTGATACTAAATCAGAATAAACTGAGACAAAAACATTTTATTAAAGAACTTTTCTTCTGTTATTGTCAGCTACATTTTTAGTTGCTTTATTCAATTTTAAATACACAGATGGTGAACATTACATTGTAAAACACTCAGGTAAAACTTCTACAAAATATCAGTCCTCTTCACATGCAGAAGAAATATTGAAACATGTCTGTATGTCTATGATGTATCCTTAAAAACACAAATTTATCAAATCAAAGAGAATTTTACTTAGCTAAAATTGTTTTTCATCTAATAGCTATGACAGTGATATATTATGAAATCACACTTATAAAACGACCTTTACAGCAGAACAGAATGTTTAATTACAATTTATCACTCCAAAATCTCATAGATCATGTTGAATACTTTGATTTTAAGGTGTTTATATTAAGACCATGTGATAGTTTGTGTCAGTGCTTTTAAAGATAAAACATATTTTCCATGGAATCAAACCTTTTACACATCTGTGATGACATCATATCATCATAAAAATTGTTTCAAGTACAATTCAAGAAATTAATATGAACAGAAAACTGTTTAACAGATTAAAATCTATAAAAAATTTGAAATTAGTCAAAATTGCTTTTATATTTGAAGCACTGACAATCTTATGATTAAATGAAAATCAAACAGAAGTTTTGCCTTTTCACTAGGTGACACAAAATGTGAAAATTCTGTAATTTTCAGGAAAATAGATGACACTTTCAGTCCTTTCATGTAAAATTCAAGCAAATTTTAAGCTGTGAGAATACACACTGCATGTATGAAATGAACAGTTAAAGGATTTTTTTTATTTTTTTATTTTTATTTTATTTATTTACGTCCTGAATCTTTGTGGTACATATACCATACCTTAGATGTTGGACAAAATGATATTACATTGATATACTGTTACATTGGTGTAAACATTACATTTATAAATTGTTACATTTTTATATTGCTATATTGTTACATTACATTTGTATATTGTTACAACCAACTTATTTTTCAAGATACTGTGCTACTGAGTAAAAACAGTTTTCCAAGAGATATGATGTTACAGATTTTTTAAAGCTATGGATTTTGTTTATGGCCTTTAGGTTACTTGGCAGCTTATTAAACAAATGTGAACCTGAGTGATATACACCTTTCTTGCACAGTGTGGTATAACAATGATGTCTGTGTATGTCACTATTTGCCCTTGTATGGTGTTCATGTACAGATTTATGCAGGAATTATGTTCAGTCTCAAATGATAAAGTGTCTATTTTTACATAGCTGCAGTCCCAATTATTACTATATGGGACTGAAGGGCTAAGCAATTGGAACAACCACTTACAAGTGCTAAAGTAATAGGACAAGACACACATACAAAAATAATAACAGTACATTTCTTCATCCTTTGTATGTAGGGGCAGACATACGTTTAATTAGGTAAAGGCATAGGAAATTTAAAATTTGTGCTTGATTAACTTTCACCTAATACTGAATATTTACCTGCCCAACATCATACACAATCTATCTGAAAAGTTGTTAAGGAAGAAAATAAGAATTTTTAATAACAATTCATATCATAACTATAGTACACATCCTTGTAACACATTGCTGGAAATGACAGTTCACCTGTGAATTGTTGTTGTTGTTGTGGTCTTCAGTCCTGAGACTGGTTTGATGCAGCTCTCCATGCTACTCTATCCTGTGCAAGCTTCTTCATCTCCCAGTACCTACTGCAACCTACATCCTTCTGAATCTGCTTAGTGTATTGATCTCTTGGTCTCCCTCTACGATTTTTACCCTCCACGCTGCCCTCCAATGCTAAATTTGTGATCCCTTGATGCCTCAAAACATGTCCTACCAACCGATCCCTTCTTTTAGTCAAGTTGTGCCACAAACTTCTCTTCTCCCCAATCCTATTCAATACCTCCTCATTAGTTACGTGATCTACCCACCTTATCTTCAGCATTCTTCTGTAGCACCACATTTCGAAAGCTTCTATTCTCTTCTTGTCCAAACTAGTTATCGTCCATGTCTCACTTCCATACATGGCTACACTCCATACAAATACTTTCAGAAACGACTTCCTGACACCTAAATCTATACTCGATGTTAACAAATTTCTCTTCTTGAGAAACGCTTTCCTTGCCATTGCCAGTCTACATTTTATATCCTCTCTACTTCGACCATCATCGGTTATTTTACTCCCTAGATAGCAAAACTCCTTTACTACTTTAAGTGTCTCATTTCCTAATCTAATTCCCTCAGCATCACCCGATTTAATTTGACTACATTCCATTATCCTCGTTTTGCTTTTGTTGATGTTCATCTTATATCCTCCTTTCAAGACATTGTCCATTCCGTTCAACTGCTCTTCCAAGTCCTTTGCTGTCTCTGACAGAATTGCAATGTCATCGGCGAACCTCAAAGTTTTTACTTCTTCTCCATGAATTTTAATACCTACTCTGAACTTTTCTTTTGTTTCCTTTACTGCTTGCTCAATATACAGATTGAATAACATCGGGGAGAGGCTACAACCCTGTCTCACTCCTTTCCCAACCACTGCTTCCCTTTCATGCCCCTCGACTCTTATAACTGCCATCTGGTTTCTGTACAAATTGTAAATAGCCTTTCGCTCCCTGTATTTTACCCCTGCCACCTTCAGAATTTGAAAGAGAGTATTCCAGTCAACATTGTCAAAAGCTTTCTCTAAGTCTACAAATGCTAGAAACGTAGGTTTGCCTTTTCTTAATCTTTCTTCTAAGATAAGTCGTAAGGTTAGTATTGCCTCACGTGTTCCAACATTTCTACGGAATCCAAACTGATCTTCCCCGAGGTCGGCTTCTACCAGTTTTTCCATTCGTCTGTAAAGAATTCGCGTAAGTATTTTGCAGCTGTGACTTATTAAACTGATAGTTCGGTAATTTTCACATCTGTCAACACCTGCTTTCTTTGGGATTGGAATTATTATATTCTTCTTGAAGTCTGAGGGTATTTCACCTGTCTCATACATCGTGCTCACTAGATGGTAGAGTTTTGTCATGACTGGCTCTCCCGAGGCCATCAGTAGTTCTAGTGGAATGTTGTCTACTCCCGGGGCCTTGTTTCGACTCAGGTCTTTCAGTGCTCTGTCAAACTCTTCACGCAGTATCTTATCTCCCATTTCGTCTTCATCTACATCCTCTTCCATTTCCATAATATTGTCCTCGAGTACATCTCCCTTGTATAAACCCTCTATATACTCCTTCCACCTTTCTGCCTTCCCTTCTTTGCTTAGAACTGGGTTTCCATCTGAGCTCTTGATATTCATACAAGTGGTTCTCTTCTCTCCAAAGGTCTCTTTAATTTTCCTGTAGGCAGTATCTATCTTACCCCTAGTGAGACAAGCCTCTACATCCTTACATTTGTCCTCTAGCCATCCCTGCTTAGCCATTTTGCACTTCCTGTCGATTTCATTTTTGAGACGTTTGTATTCCTTTTTGCCTGCTTCATTTACTGCATTTTTATATTTTCTCCTTTCATCAATTAAATTCAATATTTCTTCTGTTACCCAAGGATTTCTATTAGCCCTCGTCTTTTTACCTACTTGATCGTCTGCTGCCTTCACCACTTCATCCCTCAGAGCTACCCATTCTTCTTCTACTGTATTTCTTTCCCCCATTCCTGTCAATTGTCCCCTTATGCTCTCCCTGAAACTCTCTACAACCTCTGGTTCTTTCAGTTTATCCAGGTCCCATCTCCTTAAATTCCCACCTTTTTGCAGTTTCTTCAGTTTCAAACTGCAGTTCATAACCAATAGATTGTGGTCAGAATCCACATCTGCCCCAGGAAATGTCTTACAATTTAAAACCTGGTTCCTAAATCTCTGTCTTACCATTATATAATCTATCTGAAACCTGTCAGTATCTCCTGGCTTCTTCCATGTATACAGCCTCCTTTCATGATTCTTGAACCAAGTGTTAGCTATGATTAAGTTATGCTCTGTGCAAAATTCTACAAGGCGGCTTCCTCTTTCATTCCTTCCCCCCAATCCATATTCACCTACTATGTTTCCTTCTCTCCCTTTTCCTACTGACGAATTCCAGTCACCCATGACTATTAAATTTTCGTCTCCCTTCACTACTTGAATAATTTCTTTTATCTCGTCATACATTTCATCTATTTCTTCATCATCTGCAGAGCTAGTTGGCATATAAACTTGTACTACTGTAGTAGGCATGGGCTTTGTGTCTATCTTGGCCACAATAATGCGTTCACTGTGCTGTTTGTAGTAGCTAACCCGCACTCCTATTTTTTTATTCATTATTAAACCTACTCCTGCATTACCCCTATTTGATTTTGTATTTATAACCCTGTAATCACCTGACCAAAAGTCTTGTTCCTCCTGCCACCGAACTTCACTAATTCCCACTATATCTAACTTTAACCTATCCATTTCCCTTTTCAAATTTTCTAACCTACCTGCCCGATTAAGTGATCTGACATTCCACGCTCCTGTGAATTAACAATATTGATTTACTACTCTCTCATTTTTAAGTTTTGTTTCAAACCATATAAGTCATTTTTCAAATGATGGGCTGAGGACAAATATTGCAGCAGAGATGACACCAAAAACTATTCTTCAAAATACATCTTTCTTTCCTCAGAGTATTATCAGTTGTCATGCACCCTCCTGACAGAAGTGCCTGTTGTGTTTGGACACAAACCTACATGCTAGGATAGAAACTCCAACTGATTTTGTAAATTTGAGATACATACTGACAGACTGAAGCATCAATGTGGATAATGATGTGTGCTTGAAAAGGCTCTGAAGTAAGAGGTTCACGCACAAAATAGTTGTGAGGCTCCTTCATAACAGATGGAAATGGAGTAACAAATCTTTTGAAATAGATGGCTAGAAATACTCTTTTACATCAGTTTGCATCACACATTTTGTAACTAATTTCTTTATGAATTTTACTTTCTTTATGTGCAGTCTGCATCTGGCACATAAGCTGCCTGGCCATTATTTCCCTAAATTGGTATGGATTGTTATGTGCTGCCTGCTACAGTCAAGATTCTGCCACTATAAAACATGCACTCATATCGTAAGAAGCCTGGTAAACTGAACATCAAAATGTAGACAGAGGTCAGTCACCTTTTTCATTAGGTTTCATAGTTTGATAAAATCTTCATCCTACAATATAGGCTTTGTGAACTTACCAGGCTAGATAATGCATCAGATCAGACAAACATAAAAGAGATGTGCATATATAATATAGCATTAAAGTTTGAAAAATAAGAACAGCTGTGGGGTATGTTTAGGGAACTCTCTCTTCCAAATGATAACCCTCTGTATTTTGTCAAACAAATAATTCAAATCAATAAATGAAAAATCAGTCAAAACTCCTTTCTGAAAGAAGTTATCTGTTCAACAATTCCAGTCAGTAGAATGGCCCTTTTGACCAGTATCTGTGACTTTTTGGCCTCCAATTCTTGAACTTGCTGGGTAATGGACCCCTTCCATCTAGCTCTCCTGGCTTCTCCATCTTCTTCGCATTCCTTCTGCTTTACACTCTAACCATACTGATCTCTAGCATTGTGATACTCCAGTACCATTCTCTTTTCTCTTGTTAATGTCAGTATTGAAGACAACACTACTTGATTTCGGGCTGTCAGATACTTGACGTATGGCTACCAGTGACTTGATTTATTGGTTGACTATCATACACTCTTTATTAATGGAAAAACCTTGCTCTACAAAGGCTTGACCATTACTCAGAATGAGAACCTTTTGAAGAAAGCTGTACAAATGCTGACATGTGGTATCACCATCCCATAAATCTCTTCAAAAGTGATCAGTTCTTGTCTCAGTCCTCCAGTAGTTTGCACAGAGATCCAGAAATATCTCCATACCAAGTTGCATGAATTCTTTCTCAACTTTATCACAGTCCTTAGGACTTATCCAATTCTGTGAAGAGAATTCTGCAAGGCATTCGAGATTCTCACCTTACTAGTTCTTGGGCTGGTTTTTTTTGTAACCGGATCATAAAAGCTTATGTGTCTACAAATGCTGTACTTCAAAGGTGACTTTAGAAGGAGGTCTGAGCACATTTCAATCAGAAAGTCCCTGCACTCAGTTCTGAAACTTAAATTATTTTTGGAGGCACTTTTACTTTTCTGAGCTCAGGCAGTACAGCTTGACCTAAGTCATGTCTATTGCACAATTAAGACCAGATTTTTATCAAGTTTTATATCTCACAATGGTTTTGTGACAGGTAATACTTCAACCTTAACAACTAAGAACATCACATCAGCAAGTATAGATGTCAAGGCATTGTACAGGAAAGGTGCCATGCAGGCCACACATTGGAATTCCCTCAAAAAGGTCTAGACATGCCCTGAGAAAAAGCTAAAGCAGCAGAGGATCTTCAAGGTACTTTATCATTGTTTTCCAGTTGTAAGTATCTATTTTAAACTTGTGCTCCTTTACTTTGTCTGCATAAGTCTTTAGAAAGAGGATGATTTTTAAGCCACAGTCGGCCACATCCTCGTATTCTAGCCAGTGCATGGAGCAAAATTTTTTAGGGAAAAGTGGACTCTCAGGTTTATTAAATCTTTAATAATCTGTTCTTCTTGCAGATACATTCATCAGCGCATTATAAATCAATCTCAGAAGAGGTACAAAATCTGAGTTAGTCTCTAAGGCCCCATTCTTGAAACTCCGGTGAATTGTATGAAGATCACAAGATCTCATATCAATAAAAGTTGATGCACTGTCTGCATGAATACTCTTCAGATCAAAACACAGATCCTTCAAAAATGCCCAGTAGACATTAGGTCCATCCACTGATACCTGAAGAATGTTGGTACGATTCAGATCAGAAGTTTCTAGCTTAAAACTATCCAACCTACTGGCAGTAGTGGTATAGCTTAAAAATGCAAATGAGAAATAGTGCATTTCAACTTGTTTGTAAACTTTGTGCCAATATCTGAGAGCAATATGCATTTCTGCACCACTACCACCTTGTTAAGGCTCTCATCAAATAAGATTACAAAAGGAATGTCCCCTTCAAGATCTTCGAGAATATATTTCCCTTAGTGTAGGGCTAAAACATGAACAGTAATGTATGATGTCTTGGTCTGCCCAAGCTGCATCTTATTAGCTAGCTACAATATCATTAGGAAATATGACCAAAAGTAAAGCAGTCTGCTTTCCTTGTAGTAGAACTGGACACATGATTTTTGACAGCCAGCAAAGTCCATTATATTTGTGCCCTTGTAACACCATCCTGAATCAAGTGCTTTGAAATAATGCAGCATTAGTGGCTGTGGTCAAGGTGATGTCAGGCTGCAATAACTGGGAAGTTGACAAACCAATAGTCAACTGTGAGCTTCCCTATTCACCAGTCGCTGTGATCTTATCAAGCGTCAAGGTAACATCTTCACTATACCCTGTTATCTTGCCAGACAACAGGGAGTGTGATCCGGAAGTACCACTGCCCTAAAAACAATCAAATATCCAAATAAGATGTTGATGTGATCCTTGTGATACTACATACCTACCAACCTTTAAAATGCAAAAATCTGGAGACACAGTTTAAACAAATCAGGAGGTATGTTTGATCAAAAATCATGGCTCATTTACAGTATAGTCCGAAGACAACTGATGCGAATCTTTTCCTATGACATCAAAAAGCTATATAATTGCTATAAAATACAAATAGAAACAAAAACTAACCAAAGCATCAATTCCATATCCGTTATCTGTAGCGTATTTCAACTGTGGTACTACAGTGCGTTTAAAATTGGTTGCATCTTTTAACATTTGGGTCACCAGAGAAGACACGACAACATTGCTCAGGTAACAGCGATGGCAAGTCAGCTTTCCCTACCATGCCACCAGTGATTTGCTTGGGAAAGCCCTCCCGCTGCCATGCCACGGATGGATGGTACAACGTGATGTCGTACATTGGATGGATATATGCATTCAACAGATCTCGTTGTAAAATGGTATTTCCTGCCACTGGTGTGCTCAGGTATTGTGCCATCAGGTATTGTGAATGAGTGTTTTGCATTAGAATTGCACTAATAACAACAGTTCAGCATGTCTGAACATGAGATTAACATTCAAAGTTGCTCTCCAAGAACACATTCGCCGGCTGTGAACATAGTGTTCTGCTGCAATATATTCCTCCAAATTCGACAATATTACTGGACAATGCGGATACCACTCTTTTGTATTGGGTAAAGCTCCAACAATCCACTGGAGGAAAGCAGATATTTTGCTTTGAATGGAAAGAAATGTTCTATTGGATAAAACCAAACATTCCACACTACCAGATCGACAAACTAGCTAAGGCTAAAGGGCACAGTTTAATCAGGCTTCCTCTGTATCATGCTCATTTAAATCCAACAGAGAATGTATGGGCCTAGGTGAAAAATAATGTACCAAAGACAACAAGAAATGTACAAACAGTGAGGTTGAAATGTTGACAAAAGAAACTATTGAAATGCATATGTTACACCGCAGGACTGGTCTCGAGTTGTCAGCCACATTAAGAAGGTACTTGTGGAGAGGCATTCATGAAGGACTGTGATGAGTTTTGAGTAGTATGTAACTTCTCATGTTGCCATGTAAAAATCTGCTTCTTTTGCCAAAACACAGCACAGCATCACAATATTCTGATGCAGTTGAAAAAGAAATTGCGACAGAATCCTGAAATAATTCAGTATTAAACTAGCAAACAATGGCAAGACCAGTCAGTAGTTCATGAAAAATACCATTTTCAGTACAAATATCAATGTGTAACTTCTTCACTTATATTATTGTACCACCCACAGCAATTCTCGATTCATCAGCTATCAACGGTCCTTGAAAATTACATTATTTCATTGCAAAAAGTTTGTAGTTGCTCGAATATCATGGTAGATATGGAAGTTTCACATATTAATCTTATAGCAAAAAACTCTTCTCCTTGTATGCTACCATTTGTGAAAGTCTTTTTTCCATACCTCAGACCTTTTATGAGATATGAGATTTTTTTCAATCTGACTTTTTCACTGGTGCAAGTGTTCGTAACACAGTGCTCTTTATATACATTCCTGTTCTTGAAACTGGAGACAGATAGCGATATCCTTCAACATTTAAAGAATAATTCAACATGTTACTTACATTTCATACACAGAAACACAGGACGTAACAAGCATGAAACGAAAATTCATAGCGACTGTCATGATTCTTTGTTTCCGACCAAGCTAACTAAATTGTCTAGGCTGTACCTCTTTTATTCCGATCCATCAACTATAAATATAGCGACCTTTATTTCTTACTGCAAATTTCAAGAATATCATGCAATGGTTTACCTAATACCAAAATATGTCAATAACTATGACCATTAGTGATATGGTAGACAGTTCATCATGAAGCTGATGAAATGAACTACAAGATGTGTGAGAATCAGAGTTAATGACATAATTGTTTCTTTAAAATCATTTGAGAAAGATTGGCTGGATTGTAGGCTAGTGAACTTGACAGTTTCCACATGCCGAGGATTGTTCGGGATTGTTAAGAAAGTGTAAATAGTTACAGCCATGTTGGTGAAGGGAGTCAGTACTTTGATTGTATTTGGACACAAAGAATGTAGCTTGTTGACTATGATTTATTTCATTATTGTAAGTTTGTTACAACTTGTTTCAGATTTGTCAAGATGCTTTTATTTACTTCGAGACTGTAATAAATGTTCAGTGAAAATATTATACTAGATTAATTATTTAAAAATAATTTTATAGTTTTTTTTTTTTTTTTTTTTTTTTTTTTTTTTTTTTTTTTTTTTTTTTTTCCAGTAGCTGTTATCCAGGATTTCTGCTGTGACAGATTGCCAGCTATGATAAGTAAATTAACGCATAGTACTGTTTTATGTGGTGGAGGAGCTGGGATGCAGTGTAATTCTGCAAACTAATCTTGGATTTTGTTTCAGAGTTAGTTCACTTGTTGAAAAATTATTCCATTTTTCGAAAACTGAAAAATGAAGAACATAACACTACAAAGGATTTAATGATATTTATGTGAAAATGCAGCTTGAAGAACCAAATATAAGTACAAAACTCATTTGAATTTTTACTTTTGGAAATCGTTTTTTCGTCTGCATTGTCATTATGGAGGATAATAGGTAGGTTAACAACAATAGGGAAGTTGATGATAACAGGGAGGATAATGCAAACCTGCAAAATAGCACGGATATTACTGATAATAAGCAGTTAATCAGGACAGTGAAAACAGAGAGGATATTGAGCACAGTAATGTATGTTCACCCTTTCATGGATTTGAATCAAATGTATCTGCCTTAGATAGGTTAGTTCAGTTAATGGAAGAACAAAAAAGATCAATGGATGAACAAAAAAGATCAACTGATGAACAGAAAGTTTTTCTTGATTCAATCAATAAAAAAAAAAGACAACCCTGAAACCCAAATTCGTGAGACAAAGGAGAGTTCAGATAGATGCTGGGAAAAAGTGGATGAGAATACCAAAAATGTGTCAACTATAGAAGGGGAGATTGTTACCTTAAAACAGGAATACCAAAAATTCAAAGAGAGGTTAGATTCTGTGGAAAATTTCGAAAAAGTTGCTACTGTAGAAGTGTTACAATTAAAAAAACTCAACAAAAACTCAAATCTAAATTTCTAGTAATCGAAGATTTAATTGTGAAATCTTTCTGTAGTTACAGTCCATTTTGGAACAATGTCAACATAAAAACATTTTCAGGGGAGGGCAATATACATCCAGTTGATTTCATGTACCAGATTGAAGATAACTTCGAAAATAAAATGAGCGTAATTTGAAAATTAAATTTTTTAAATAGTTTGTAGATGGGGAGGCTTTGTCATGGGCGAACCAATCAATCAAACCCAAAATGTCATTTAATGAGATAGAATGAGCTTTCATGAACAAATTCTCGTCAGAAACTAAAAAAGCCAGAATTAAGTCAGAATTTTTGAATGGGCCAAATTAAACCAGGTAGTAGACGCAAGAAAATCTTTTGTGAACAACAATTATGAACTTTGGTGCATCTTGATAAACACTGGATGAGATGATCCAGATAGATGCATTAAGACGTAGATTGCCGAATGGAGTACAGTGGAGTCTTGTCTACGGACGAGGTAAATTGGACTTAGCATGAGAGAGAAATGACAGACCTGATGATAGCAGGGATAACAATAACAGAGCTTTCAGTGATCATTTTAATATCAGATTCTGAAATGATGACAGAAGAAATAGGGAGAGGAATGATAAGCAGAGACCAGAGGGCAGGAATGTCGAACCAAGAAATAGGCAATGGGGTCAAAATCAGGGAAACAATAGTAATAATTTGGAAACTGAAGAAGTGGTCCGGTAAACTAAGAGCTGCCTCTTTCGCAGCCTGATGAAATGGGGCAAATAGAAATGGGGATTACAATCTGGAACATTGTAGTATTTTCAGAAGGGAAAGGGACAGAACAAATAGGACATACCAAAATTTTGTACCAAGAATACAACCTGAAGTGAATAGAATGAATTTTGAAAGGAAATTTTGGGAAATTTTTTTATCTGGAAGCAAAGATGAACAAAAAAGTAGAAAATCTGAATTTGAATTAGAAGAAAACACTTTGATAAATTTCTTTAACAGTAGTAATTCAGTAGTAGTTGTTGATAGTAATGAGAACAGATCTGATAAGTGTGGTTTAGTGAGAATGTTGAGTGACTGTGAAATGAGTGAAAAAGCTGATACTGGTGCTGTATGTGTGGAAGCTGATGTTCATGTGGTTGGCAATGGAAATGAAAATGACAGAGTAATTCCAGATGAAACTGCAGTAGATAATAGACAGGAAAATGAGGATGTGTTAGAACAGAATAGTCACAGTGTTGAGGTTGCTGCAAAAATGTGTGAAGAGAGAAATGAGTTTGGTGTTGAAAATAATATTAAGTGCGATAATAATGTTTCTGATGAGAATGTATCAGATGATGATGATAATGATGTTGATGATGATATGTTACTTACAGAATTAGATGGGATGGTATGTGTAGAAGTTAAAGTTGATGATTTGATGCTGAATGATTCTGATAACCCTGGTGTGTGTTCGAGAAATGAGCTAGAAACCAGTAGAGCAGTGCCTGATAGATTAAAGTTACCAGTTGATATTAGTGATGTTGTGTCTGAGTGTGTTTGTGAAAATAGAAAAGAAGGTCTAATTAGCGACAGAGTACTAAGTGTAGTCAATGACTATAGAAGCAAATGTCAGTATGGTGGTTAAAAGTGTAAGGTCTTAAGTGAAATTTGTCAAAGTGTGTACTCAGATGATAAAATTTCCATGAAAAATGAGCTGCTCAGGGGAACACAATGGTAAGCGCCATCATCGTGTATTTTGCAGTAGATGGCTAATGACACCACCTGTGGGATGCACAATGCAGTAAACTTACTAGTAGTTCCAAATTCACTCAACAGATGTCAGGGCCGAGCTTAATGGTAAGCGCCACTGTCCATATGTTGCGGAAACATAATGGTAAGTGACAGAGAGAATGGCAGCAAGTAAAAACATCTCCAAGATTATGGCAACAGTGAACATGGTAGAAGATGAGAAATATACTTCCAATGATACTAATATCTTCGAGAGGGATCCAGAATACATTCCTAATGATTCAGATGACTCAGAGGTATGTTATTTTGTAAATATACTGTCTTTAGTACATTTCACGAACATAATGGTAAGTGCATGTACATACCATTATGTTCCTGAAGTACGTTAATTTTGAGGTTATTTTAGAATGGCTACATTTTTTTGGCTAAGTGGTGTGTGAAAGCGCATTTTTCATTTATATTGTTACATGTAATAATAATAATGGTAACGGTAATAGTAGTTTTTGTTGTTATACAGGTTAATAGCAAATCAGATCATATTGCCCAAAACAACAAACAGTGTATTGCTCCTGCAGAAACCATTCAGAAACAGACAAAGACGTCATCTCGGAAAAGGTGCTGCTGTGGCCAAAATAAGAACTCAAACATGGTACTGTTTTGGAAATATCTAATTTCAGCTGGTAGATTTCGAGTGATTGAACACCACTTCCTCGTGAGCGGGCACACAATTTTGCCGTCCGATAGAGATTTCATGACAATTGAAAATTACATTCGCCGACAAGTACAAGATGTGTACGGTCCAGATCAGTGGTGCGAGATCATCAAGAAGTCAGCTAAGAAGAATCCATTGCTTGTATATAATATGAAAAGAGAGGATTTCTATCAAATATAATTCTCTAAAGAAGCATTTGTCTTCAGAAAGAAGACAGTTGATAGTCGAGATGTCAACCTAAGGAATGTATGTAGGTGGAAGGTGACCTCCGAATATCCATCATCTTTATTCATCAGCGAGACATTTTGTCATGACATTTGGCATGAAATAAGCTTCAGGAAACGTGGAAGACAAGGACCAGTTCCTATGCTTTGACTTAAACACAATGGGCAAAGGCTTATTGAAAAGAAGAAAGTTGCTGACGTCCTGTTGCTCCTAAATTACATACCTCCTGTCCACCATGGATTTATCCTGTCACTAAAGCCAACAGTTTTGGATGAAAAAGACTTTAGTAATGAGAGTGATGAATGATTTTGCTGTTTCAGTAAAGTGATGAAGACTTACTGTAAAATTTAATATGTAATGTTCTATCTCTATGTGTTGTTAACGGTGTATGGTAATGTAATAATTTTTGTATATTTCATTTGTTTTGGTCAGTTCTGAGTTTCATTTATGTCAGTATAGTAGAAGATATATGTTAGAATCACTACAGAATAAAAGTACTGTTCAAAAAAAATTATTCAGATTTGCAGATCAATTGAAACTTTAGATGCGCTGTATCCCAAACTGTGATTTTGGCGCTTACCATTCTGTTCCCACGAGCAACTCAAATATGGAACCGTTTCCTGATGGTAATATGATTAGGAGATGTGTAGAATCTGAAATAAAAGGTAGTGATTGTGATGAAGGGGTGAGTTTTTTGGACAAAAAAGAGCATTTGTTATTTGAAAATAGGTCAATGAAATGGGTAAAGAACTTGGAAGTCCATATATTGTAGTACAGATTAATGATTGAGTAGGAAACTGTCTTCTGGATACAGGCAGCTTAATTACAAGAATGTCGAGAAAGCTAAGAGACAGGATCAAAAACAGTAAAAATTTTGCACAAGTTCCTGTAACAGGGGCAAGGATAAAAGGGGCAGCAGGAAAAAGCAGTAAGTTGATTGCCAGCCAAGTCTTACTTCAATTTAAGATTAATGATATACAGATTATACAAGGATTCTTAGTAATTGATGATTCAAATGAAAACTTGATACTAGGTATGCACTGGATTGTTAAGGCTAAAATAAATGCTATGTGGGGTGACATGAAAATAACATTTGTTGAACCAAAAAGTGGGATTCATGGGGAACCGAGTATTGTAATGAAAGATCATGGTCTAAGTAGTCTGATGAGAAGGATGCACGAGACTAACAGTGATGGTTATTGTGAGGAAGGGGAAGAATTTGATATTGATGAGGGTAGTGTTAATTACTACAGTAAACTAGTTGCTAAAAAGGTATCTGAAACTGAAAGCAAAGAACAGGAGAGAGCTTGAACATTTTTTTCTGGAATTATAATGACATATTTGATAAAAAAAATCTGGGAGAGTAAAAAGGTACCAATGTAGACTAAAATTGAAAGCTCATGACCCATTTTCCATGAAACTGTATGCTATCCCTATCTGTAAGAGAAGGGAGGTAGAAAGAGAACTTCAGAAAATGGAAAGTTGGAAAATAATAGAAAGAAGTTGTAGTTCTTAACAATAACCCATTAGTGGTAGTTTAGAAACGAGATGGAGGGTATTCGTTCAGTGCTTGACTCTAGACAACTGAGTAAATATTTGGAGATATAAACTGACCACCCTGAAAGTATAGATGAACTACTACATAAGTTTGAAAATGTAAAATATATGACTCGCATTGACCTGACTTCTGGGTTTCATCAGATCAAATTAGAAAGAGATTCTAGAAAATATATTGCATTTTTGTTTAATGGGAAATGTTTCCAATATTGTGTTGTACCATTCAGTTTAAATATATCTGTGGCAGAATATATTAGGGGATCGGACTTTGTTTTGGATAATGAACTCTTAGAAAAGTTAATTATTTATGTGGATGACATTCTGGTATCAAGTAAGACCTGGGAGGAACATATTCAAATTTTAAAGGAAATTAGAGAGAAACTGAGACAGGGGGGTATGACTTTGAAGTTAGAAAAATGACAGTTTGCAATGAAACAGTCAAAATGTCTTGGCCATTGCGTAAATGGAAAAGGAATTTTGCCTGATGGAGAAAAGATAGAGACCATTGCAAAATTCCCGAAATCTACAAATGAAAAAGACTTAAAGTCTTATTTTGGATTAGTAAACTTCTATCAAAATAATGTGCAAACGCTGGCACTTAATGCACCATGTTTGAACAACCTGTTAAAAAAATGCAGTGTGGGATTGGTCTGACGAATGTCAGTTAGCTTTTGACAGAATTAAGAGAGAATTGGCAGAAAGTGAAATCCTCCGTAGACATGATTTATCTTTACCATTCTGTTTGATGACATACAGTTGTGATTATGGGCTGGGGGTACATTTATTCCAATAGATAGAAATTAACGGGAAAATTGAACCTCATTCTATAGCACTTGCAAGCAGAACCTTACAAAAACATTAGAGAAATTACATGATAACTGCAAATGAACTTTTGGCAATTGTATGGGGATTCAAAAATTTTCAAAATTATTTGTTTGGGCATGAAGTCAAAGTTTATACAGATCATAAAGCGTTAACTTACTTATAAGAGTGCAAATTGTATCATGTGAGAATTACCAGGTGGTCAATGTTCTTACAGCACTTCAAATACAGTCATTTTACAAAGGGTAACGAAAATGTCATTGCTGATGCCCTGTCAAGAATGCCAGTGGGGAATGGAAATGATAATGGAAACAGTAGTCAGGAGAGAAAATTTAAAATTATGTGTTTTAAAGATGTCAAAGAGGAAAGTTAAATTTTAAAAAATCTGTAATCAATTGAGAAGATATCAAAATGGTGATACTCTTTGGAAGCTTGTTAAAAGTTATATAGGGAAGAAAGGTCATCAGAAAGTACAAATGTACTACCAGGTCTTCAGACGTGTTCTATTTTATAGACACAGCACAGATTCTCACATAAATACTTTGATAAAGTACACACATGAGAACTTCAGAGTTCAGACACTGTGCACATTGAAATGTATTCAAAAGATACAAGAGTGTATATATTTTCATAATATGTCTAGGAGAGTTAGGACGTTACTTGCCTGCTATGATAGATGTCAAAGAACAATAGTTAGTAAGAAAACCAACAAGTGACTTTTACAAAATGTGGTACCACATAAACAGTTGGATTTGGTAGGGATAGATTTGTGTGGTCGACTTCCAAGGGTTAAAGGAGGATTTCAGTATACTTTCGTCATTGTAGATTTGTTTTCTAAATATGTGAAATTTTATCCTTTAAATAAAGCAACTAAGAAGAAAATAGCTTCTACATTTGTGAAGGACTACTTCATTAAAGTGGATACACCTAAGGCAATTTTATCTGACAATTGGAACCAGTTTAGTTCTAAATTTTGGAAGGAATTTGTGGAAGGACATAACATCAGATATACCTTAATATTATGCTATTCACCTAAATGCAACCCAACTGAATGGTACATGAGGGAAATTGGTAGATTATGTAGAACTTACTGTAAGAAAGTTCAAACAAATTATTTATGTTACAGTATATTAATGAATTTGAAGACATTATGAATATCCTACAGTCGGCTGGTACGGCTGTGCGATCTAGGCACTTCAGTCTGGAACCGCTTGTCCGCTACGGTCGCAGGTTCGAATCCTGCCTCGGACATGGATGTGTGTGATGTCCCTAGGTTCGTTATGTTTAAGTAGTTCTAAGTTCTAGGGGACTGATGACCATAGTGCTCAGAGTTATTTCAACCATTTGAATTGCCTAAAACATGCCACCACAGGATACTCTCCTTATGAGATCATGTTTGACCAAAAATCACCTTACCTAATCAGAGAACTTATAGAGTTTCCAGCTTGTAAAAATATAATAGCAGCTGAAAGAGAGGAGATAGAAGAGCTATGAAAGATTATTATGAGAAAATAAAGAAATGGCATGACAAATAAAAAACATGGAATTCAAAGTTGGGGATCTAGTTTTGACAAAAAGTTACACCAAATCTAAAGCACTAAATGGGGAAATAAAGAAATTATTTGATATTTATATAGGACCATTTTAAATTATTGAAAACCCACACCCAAATGCTTATAGACTTGTATATCCTAAGTCTAAAAGATTTTTTGGACTAAGGAATGTTACGCAGCTGAAATTATACAAACAGTCTTCATCACTCATGTAACATCACAAGAATTGTCTTTCCTCAGGAGGTTGCAAGCTCTTTTTGCAATTTGGGGGTGGCAAACCCAAGGCTCTGAGCTGGTGCAATTCTCTCCTTTTCAAGTCACATCCTCTCTTACTTTTCTGCACAATCTGACCCTCTTTCTCTTTCTGATTCGGACAAATAATTAGAGACTGGATGCCAAAAGGAACTGGTGCAGATATCTCACACTAAGCCAGCTGCCTTTTTCTGGTTATCTGGATGTGAGTACAAACTCTGGGCAGGTTTAATAATGTGTGGTTTAATAATACAACCCGAGTATGAATTTTGAGGAGAGCTGATGTAATATTTACTTATGATGTCTGTACAGTTATAATGAGGTTCTGTTACTTTACATTTTGGATATGATACTCTCACTGTGATGATAATGTTGTACTCTCATTCTGCTGATGCTTTTGCGAAAAGTTGAGAAAGTGTTTAGAGTTGGTGTGAAGTTTACTTAAGATATCTGTGCTGTTATAGTGACATTCTATCACTTTAAATCTGGGATGTGATTATAGTTGGGTTAGACTGTTTGCAGTCTTATATATGTGTTCTCATTTGGTTTGTCCTGTTAGTATACCTATTATGCGAAAGTCACTGGATAGACGTTGATTTACTATCAAGTGTGAAAATACTCTAAGTCATGATCTTGTCCTTAAGTTGTATTAGATCTACTGTATACTTGGCAAAGGAAAGTTTATCAGAAAGAAATTTATTATGTTTGTATTAATTAAATGGTTCCATCTGTGGAGCATAAAGAAAATGGAATTTTATGTTGGAGATAGTGATTGTGACAGAAGTGTTTCTGATTCCCAAGATCTGAGATTCACACAGTTTTATTTTCATGTTATTTCTGCTACTTCAGTGACCATTACGATCAACCATTGGTAGTCTTATTTAATTATTCTTTTGCCATCTTAGTACTATCAAATAGGGATAATGTTTGCTACAGTGTCTGATTCTGTATAAGTCATGCTATCTCCTTAGTATAGATACAAGGTGTTCTTTGTCACAATGTCTACAGATCAACTATCAACTTCATGCAATACAAAATATTTGAGTTAGGTACTGTTCAATAGAGCTGTATGTTACAGCAAGTCAATGCTTTTCAATATATACAAATGTTAGCTTACAATCTGATTCTTAATGGAAACTGGTTAAATTTCTCCAATATCTTATTGAAAATACTCTGATGACCACTAACAATTCATATGTGATGAGCAGCAAAGGAAAAATTAAAGATTGAGGATTTGTATTCATGGTATAGTTATGTTCTTACAGACATCTACTTTCAATTGAAGTCCAGTTGATTCATTAATACGTATTTGATGAGGAAATATATATTTACCATACCTTTAGAGTGGCTGAACTAACCATTTCACTCCTAATGTTAACCCATTCATATGTAACCAGTGGTACTTTACCCTCTGCCTTAACCTATGTTGGAGTTTTCATTACCTGTGCCCAGTTTTCCAATCTGCCGGATCTGATGATCTTGCATTATGTCAAATGTGGTGATGATCAATGAGAAATCTGTCAACTAGTTGTTGAGCAGTATGTATTCTGGAAGTAACCTGCTGATTCTCAATTTACCATATTCAATTTACCAATGTAAATTGAACTTTACAGTTACATGTGACCATTTTGACTTGCAGTTACCACTTAAAAAGGATGAAAATTTGGAATGACTACATCTATGCTATGAGAATGTGATGCCTTTGACATTTGTTGTGGGCAAATCCTTCTACCCATCCCTGTGGTTTCCTGACCTGAAATGTTCATGTCAATTCAGTTGCTCTAAAGCCTGAGTTCGAATTGTAAACAAATAAGGATGTTTGGTCCTACAAGTGGTACAGTTATTATGTCTATGTGTATTTCGACAGTAGAAAACTGATAAAATCTTTGCATGAAAATAGATTGAAAGGCTAAAAATTACTGTTTCTTGTAAATTGCTTGACAACTACCTTTACATGATACGATGCACACAATAATCATCTGTTTAATCTGGTCTATCTAGACTTAATACAATGATATGCTGTTACATACAATATAATCCTTAATAATCACCTATTGTCAATGTATTCTCAAACTTATGAGTGTTTATTCATATGCGCTGCTGTTTGAAATATCTTCTACCTCTCTACTTAACACAATGATATACTATCATGTGCAACATGGTTCTCAGTAATCACTTATAATCAATGCTCCTTTGCTTTCAAAAGAAATATATTTACTTTAATTAGAGCTACACCTTACATGCACAAACTTAGAACTAGTGGTGTATTGACATGTATTATACTGTGATGTGCTGTCACATGCAACCTAACTTCCTATAATCATAAACACATGAAATATGTCCTTGAACTTAATGTAAGGCTTATATGAACGGCTTATTTCAATAGTGGTACAAGTCAATTTTTGTTCATTCTGAGGTACATAGTCCTAATGTTAAAAAAGAACTAAAAAATCTGCAGTTGAGATACCAGAAATATTCAAGTATATTCAAGTAAAGTATATTCAAGTATATGTACTTGAATATTTCTGGTGTCTCAACTGTAGATTTTTCAGTGCTCTTTTAACTTTAGGACTCTGTATCTCAGAATGAACAAAAATGGGCTTGTACCACTATTGAAATAATCCCTTCATATATGCTTTGTCAATTGGAAAGAGAACTTATATATCACTTGACTGAGATTCCAGTAACTTTAATTTTATATCTCAGACCTGTTTAAGGTACTTCACATAATGTGAACATTGTAACACTTAGATGATCTGCCCAATGAGGCAGTTGACTTTGTTTATTTATCTACCTTATTTCTATATTTTCATGTTGATGTAGTGATTTATGTTTTAGCAGCAACAGACATCAGAGGAACACAGTAATCCTGTACTTTGCTTTAGTATTTTCATGTTTATGTCTCAGATATATCACAGGTTTCAATATTTCATGTTTATGTAGTTGATTATGTTTGATCAAACCCAGATACTAGAAGGACTGCTTTTAAGTCAGCTGGTGGGATCTAGCATTTGTTAACCAATACAGCATTATGTATGTCATTTACTCTGTCCTGCAGAATGCTAATTGTTCATTCTTCATTGATCAGTCAGTAGGGAGTGTTGGGGTTAATTTTCAAGGACTGGGAAGGTGAATCTGTGGCAAGTCCATTCTGCACGGAATGCCGAACACTCTTCTCCCTCCGGTGCCACAGTGAAGTACTGGAACAGTGGGGGTCCTGGGTAGGGGGTTTCCTGTCTTTGGAGTCTTTCATCTTTTCTTCTTCAACTCCAACACTCTGAACCTTCTATATCATTTCTTACTTCTCATTAGAGTACCAAGCTATCCTTGCCTCTGTCCACATGCATGTGTCTCTATTGCTGAGAACTTTCTAATTTACCATGTCAGCTTTATTAAGTGACTAAAGCCTGTTTTATAGGAGGATCCAGGGAACAAGCTAGCATTTCTACTTTATTAGATGTAACTGTGCTCAGTAAACTATATTGTTTATTTATGTCTGATTTTATTGTATGTTGTGACCCAAATGATAAACATTTACTTATGTATTTACTTTGCTATATACCAGCACTCATGCAAGTATGCTCTTTAATGTTTTAATTATCGTGAGGAATGGCTCACTTAAGATACTCTGTACTATCATACATAATGTTTCTTTAATTATCATGAGGAATTTTTCACTTACTGTTGGAATGTTCATACATTTATATTGATATATGGAATCCAATGAAGAGTGATATATCTTTATAGCACAACCGTTTTGTTCTTTGCGTGTTTTCTCACTCACTGTAAAAATATGGATGTGTGTAGTTGTACCATGATTTGTACTTAACCTTTGTTCTGAATAAATATTAACATGCTAGCAGTTCGTAGCTGTAAACCACAAACAAAGTGTGTCCCTCAAAATAATAGTGATCAGTTGTAAATTAAATGGAAGACTGTTATTCGAAAAAGTGTGATTTGTGAAACTGAAAATGGCTGATATTAAGATACCGGTATTTGATGGAGAAGACTACGAGAACTGGAAAAGAAGAATGGAAATCTACCTGAAAATGAAGAAATGCTATACAGTGGCTTCAAGAGTGAAAACAAGTGCGGACAAAGTGGATACGTGGGAAGAAGAAAACCTGATTGCAATGAACTACATATATGGAGCAATTTCGAACATGCAACTAAAATTCATGAGTGATAAGGAAACTGCATTTGAAATAATGTTAAAGTTTGATGATTTATACTGCAAAGAATCAGCAGCACTGCAAATTGTGTGCAAAAACAAGTTGGACAAACTGAGGTTAAAATACTATAGTGATATGGCAACATTCTTCAGTGTTTTTGAAAAAACAGTAAATGAATTAAAATTAGCCAGTACAGAAGTGCCAGAAAAGGAGATGCTAAATTATATGTTGAGAACATTGCCGGAAACCTTGAGCTAGTATGAAAGAAGAAGATCAGACAGTGGAATATGTTAAAAGCAAACTTCAGATGATTGATCTAAAAGAAAAGGATGGAAGTGAATGTGTAAAATCCAATGCATTTCACACTGAAAAGAAAACTAGTATGAGCTACCAAGAGCAATTGTGTTACAGATGTGGCAAACCAGGTCATATAAGGACGGACTGTCGCCATTCAGGAACAAGCAGAGATTCAAGGACATGTGGCAGACATCACCAAGGAGGCGGTCGCAGCAGTTGGCAACATGGGCAGAGTGATCATGCCAGTGGGAACAACTGGTCATTTGGTCAGAGTAAACATCATGTTACAAGAGGAAGTCATCTTCCTGGACACCAAGGATGTCAACAGAATGGAGTCAGCATCAGCAGCTTTGTAACAGAGGTACCACCTGCAGTGGTGTGTAACAACCTTGAGTCAAGTAACAATGTACAGATTGATTGGTTATTGGATAGAGGTTGTACAGATCATGTTGTTCATAATGAGAGTCATTTTTCTGCATACATAACCTTAAGAGAGCTTGTAAATGTTAAAACTGCAAATAGAAAAGTCTTGCAGACTACAAAAATAGGAAACATAATTAATTATTTTCCAGTTTATGATGATATGGTTGCAATTGAAATGAAAAATGTGTTTTATGTCAGAGGCATGGACAGAAATTTGATTAGCTATGCTAAAGTAACAGAAAAACATAAAGTTGTATCTGTGGGCAATACTTTAAAGATTTTCTATAAATACAATAACTTACTTGTGATTGCTTTGAAAGAAGATAGGCTGTATAAAGTGACAAGTAAAATCTACAAGGAGGAGATAAATGTAAACACTGTCAGTAGTGGGGATAGTATGTCAGTTAAGGAGAAATGGCCTCGTATACTTGGACATGTAAATTTTAACGATTTGAATACATTGTGTAAACAGCCGTTAGCTTATGGATTGCCAACAAATTTAGAATCAGAATTTATGAAGTGTAAAGTCTGTATTGAAAATAAAATGCACAATTTACCTTTCGAAAACAAAAGCAGCAAAGCAAAAGAAACATTGGAGATTATTCATACTGATTTAAATGGGCCTCACTCAACTTATGGTTTGCATGGGGAAAGATATTTTCTCACTTTCATTGATGATTATAGTAAAGCAGCTAGAGTCTATATATACTATTAAATCTAAAAGTCAGGATTATGATTGTTTTGTGGAATATGTAAATGAGATTGAAAATTTAACTGGTAAAACTATTAAGAAACTGAGATGTGACAATGGGAAAGAATATTTAAATTCAGATGTGTATCAGTTTACAAGACAGAAAGGAATCATATTAAACGCATGTCCTCCCTATGTACATTAATTAAATGGTACAGCTGAAAGATATAACAGGTCAATTATGTATATGTCACAATGTCTGATATCTGAAGCGAGAGTAGACAGGTGAGTTTGGCCAGAAGTGGTATGTGCAGCTGCATACCTTAAGAACAGAACTTTAGCTAATATTATTAAAAAGAAAACTCCTTATGATTTGAGAAGAAACCTGATGTTAAACATTTAAAGTTATATGGAAGTAGGGTTTTTGTACGTCTACCAGAACAGTTGAGGAAGTCAAAGTGGGACCGTAAAGCAGACTTGGGAATTTTAATAGGGTAGAGTGAAGTTGGGTACAGAGTATTGATTAATAACAAAGTTATCATTGCCAGACATGTTGAAATTGTGGAAGAGGATGTCAGGTACATTGATATTAAGGCATCCAGTTCAAGGAAAGAAACATTTTAGTGTTTCTGAGTGCAAAAGCATAAACAATGAATCAGTAAATAAGTGTATGTAAGGAAGAGGTGTCAAACGTTGTCCAAGTAAGCAAACACAAAACCAGGAACAAGAGTTAGAAGGTCAACTAGGGAACATAGAATGCCTGATAGATTAAATGATAATGTGTTGAGTAACTTCATTTATGTAAATTTTGTTGTGCTGATAGTCCAGAACATTTTGAGGAGGCAATGAATAGTAATGAGTCAGAAATGTGGAAGGAAGCAATGGATAAAGAAATTGAAAGTTTAAATAAAAATAAAACTTGGAAAATAGTAACCAAACCAATAAATGTAAATGTTCTTGATGTAAAGTGGGTTTTTACAAGGAAATCAGATAACACTTGTAAAGCAAGATTAGTTGTAAGGGGCTTCCAACAAAAGAAATTTGTGGATGATATTTATTCACCAGTTGCTGTGATGCAAACATTGAAAATGTTTTTGTCATTCTGTTGTCAAAAGGGCTTAATTGTAGAACAAATGGCTGTACAAACTGCATTTCTTAATGGAAAAATGTTGTCAGAAATTTATGTTAAGCAACCCCCTGGATACATGGATGGAAATGGTAGGGTTTGTAAGTTATTTAAGGCACTTTATGGCTTGACGGAAAGCCCTAGAGCATGGTATAAATGAAAGGAGGCATGTTGGAATGTTCATACATTTATATTGATATATGGAATCCAATGAAGGGTGATATATCTTTATAGCACAACTGTTTTGTTCTTTGAGTGTTTTCTCACTCACTGTAAAAAGATGGATGTGTGTAGTTGTACAATGATTTGTACTTAACCTTTGTTCTGAATAAATATTATCAACACTTACTATACTCAGTAGTACCATGTATATTTTTTTTTTTTTTTCATTATCACGAGGAATGGTTCACTTACTATACTCAGTATTGCCATACATAATGTTTGTAATTATCATGAGGAATAGCTCACTTACACTACTCTCTATCACATAACTATATTCCATGACTGTTGTGGGGTATGATACCACTGGATGTTAACACATACTGTGAAGGATGAGGTAGTGATTGTAATTGCATAAATATTCATAAAAAATAATTATTATATGTTTTGTAAAGACGGAAATGAAGCATCAGAAGTGTTTTGGAAAGATTGGACATTGGTCAGACATTCCATTCTATGCATATAGAGTGAATTATGCTAACTGTTGAGGAACTATAGTCCAAGAATTTAATTGTACTATATGATAATAATATATTTTGTTATTCAATACTATATGTAAATTTCAATATAAATTGCAGAGAATAGTGCCATAGCACTTGAAGATTTTGTACTAGTATGATTTTAATTATATGTTATCAAAGAACAAGTTAAAATTTCAATATGAGATTTAAGACAGGAAATGTTTAGGTATGAACAGCTAGACTTTTGCTGAACTGAACTATTCTATTCAAAACAATCAATTACGCAATATATGATGGTCATAAGGAGTGGAGTATGAGCCACATTCAGGTGTTTGCAACGAAGCACTTCTGACAAGCAGAGATCTACAGTGTACTTCAGTTCAGTTCTCTTCATTGCACATAGAGGAGACTGAACATTTTGTTATAAAATAATTTATGATGATTTTACATATTTGGTTGCTCATATCTTTCGCAAATTGTTTGTTCATCCAATTGATTGCAAATGAGTACTGTTATGTAGATCTGTCAGAAAAGGTTTTGTTCAATTTTCAGTTGCACAAATCTTTTGGGGATTGTTGAAATGTAACAGTCTAATTGAAACTGTTTTAAACACATACATTTTAACCATAAACGGTAATTTCTGACATAGAGGTGTATGGAAATATGTACTTGTGGAAAAATTACAAAGAAAATAATTATGGAAACTTAATTACACTAATATGTAGAAGCTCTGTAAATGAAGGGAATAATTCCCATGAAGGGAGTCTCTAGTAATTAATAAAAAATGTAAATGTGTTATTGTAAAGCTGTTATCCAGAATTTCTGCTGTGACAGATTGCCAGCTGTGATGAGTATATTAATGCATAGTAATGTTTACATTCAGCACGACATTTCTGGGCATACTGTGCCTTTACTGTAGCCATGTTTAGCGCTAAAACAATATCCAGTGATGTAAAATAAATAAATAAATAAAACAAAAAAAAATTAAAAAAAATAAAAAATAAAAAAATATTTGAATGAACCAAGTGATTTTCAAAAGCAATTTTATCATAAAACCACCCTAGTATGTTTAAAATATACCATAGTTCTGACTAGCCACTAGACAGGTACTCAAAGTCACCAGATTTAGTACATAAATCCAAACATCACTCAAAACTGACCAATACGAGTATATATTTCACAAAATGCACAGGAAAGAGGAAATACTACAATCTATAGCATGTCATGCTCATTTCCTGATTTCTATAAACTCAGAGAAGTACATCAATTAAAAAGACTAATAAGCAAATGAATTTGCACAGTTGGCCAAAAACTGAAATGATGAGTTTTGAAAACAACCATCTTAGGTTCAATGATGTTAGCTACAAATTGGGAGCCTCATGCCTACATCAGGAGAGTCTGCAGGTATTTATTATCAAGTGAAGAAAAGTGGTTGTCAATAGACAGGTATGTCCTGTTTCTGAACACACGTGCAATAAAGAAGGGATTAATGAAATCAACCCCTTCATCTAAAGAGGAATCAAGAAGAACTGAAACATCAGGAAAGCAAGATGGCAAGGAAGTAAAATTATTTATTTGGATGGCTAAAAAATAACCTCACCAATTGTTGGCAGAACACACACACATAAAAGATTGTTGTAATTGGTAAACTTTTGGAGCCAGTGACTTCTTCTTCAGGCAGGAGAGTTAAAGGGGAAGGAAGAAGGGCGATGGAAAAGGACTGGAGAGGTCTAGAAAAAGGGGTAGATTTTGAGAAAGTTATCCAGAGCCGTGGGTCAAGGGAGACTTACCATATGGGATGAGAAGGAATGACTGATTGTTGGGGACTGCATCAGATGGTATTTGAAAACCTGAGAGCTTAAAGATGGAAGACAGGGTAATATGCATGAGTTAATACGAGTAAAAAGCTAAGTGCATTGTAAATAACAGAGGTGGGAGGGGGTCGGTGAAAAGTTAACGGAAAGACAAAGAAAGATGTAGAAAACTGAAACAGAGTGAAGCAAAGAGTAGTTACAGTGAAGGAATGCTAAGATGGAAGAAATTTACATAAATTAAGTCCAGGCAGGTAGCGAGAACCAAGGACATTATGTAGTGCTAGTTCCCACCTGTGGAGTACTGAGAAACTGGGGGGAAGAATCCAGATAGTGTTTGTGGTGAAACAAGTACTGTGGTCACAAATGTCTTGTAGAGCATGCTCTGTAACAGGATACTGCGAGTTGCCGGTATACACCCTCTGCCTATGTGCGTTCATCCTAGTTGATAATTTTATGTTAGTCATGCTGATGTAGAAGGCTGAACAGTGTTTGCATATAACTGGTATATGATGTGGTGTTTCCCAGGTGCCTCTTCCTTTGATTGTATATGTTTTGCAGTTACAGGGCTATTATAGATGTTGTAGGAGGGTGCATAGGACAAGTTTTTCAGCAGAGATGGTCACAGGGGTAGGAGCCATAGAGTAGGGAGATGGGTGCAGAAGGTGTATAGGGTCTGACAAGAATATTGCAGAGACTGGGAGGGTGACAGAAAGCTACTCTAGGTGTGGTGGGCATACTTTCAGACAGAATGGATCTCACTTCAGGGCACAATTTTAGGAAGTCATGGCCCTGTGGGAGTAGCTGATTAACACAATCCAGACCAGTATAGCACTGAGCTGTTTTGTGAAGGGATCAGCAGCACCAGGATTGGATGTGATGGCCCAGAAGGTCTGCTTTTTAACTAGGCTGGTTGGGTCATTATGTGCAGTGAAGGCTGAAGTGAGAATGGTAGTGTATTGCTGTAAAGAGTCTGCATCCAAACAGATATGTTTGCCTCTGATGCCAAGGCTGTATGGGAGGGAACGTTTGACATGGAAGGTATGGCAACTGTCAAAATGAAAGTACTGTTGTTTGTTGGTAGGTTTAATGTGAACGGAATTGTGAACCTTGCCTTTGGTGAGAACAACAACAACATCACGGAAAGTGTATGCCTGGCTGAAACAGAATTTTCATGTAATTGGCTTAATACACTTTAACTACTTTGAATACCAACCCATTTGTGAGGCAACCTACCTTTTTGATTATTACTTTATCTTTGTTGTTGAAGACTACTAAAGTAAAGATCATATTGTAAGGAAAAGAATTTCCAAAGTAAATACTGACCTCTGTCAGTGTCTGCATGATACTTGTTGCTAATACCAACCTGAAATTTTAATTTATTTTTGCTGACAGTGACACAGCCTTCTACATCTTTCCCCAATGGTCTACTTAAGCGACTGTTACACCTATTTAATTTGCTATGGGATGTATTTGTTAATTTGTTAATTGGAATCTTAGAGTTATATCATATTTTATTTGTCTCTTTGCACTGACCTTTTCAGCCTCACTACAGATCATTGCAAGAGCACATATAACTTAAATAACAGGTATTTTACAAAAAGGGGTTTTATTCCACTGATAAATGATCATACTGCATTCTGTATTGCTCCCTGTTTTCCTTAATTCTGTGCAAGAGGTGTGGCCAGAAGTTAATTTTATTTTGGTTCAATATATGTCTACACAGATTAGGGTTTCCTTCACTCTCATAGCAAAGATGACAACTGTATCAATCCCTAAACTGTCAACAATTCCGCATGTTGAGAATGCTTTTCAATCAACCACAGCATGAGTTACCAGATGTCCATATGTTAACAAAGCTTGCCACTACAATATATAGTTTTGAATGTCTGTCTATTATGCATGAAGAAAGGCTAATCCTTTGAGCTTGCCTGGAAGTGCTGATGCCACATGAAATTCCTTGGATAGAAATTTGAAGTTATATTTGAAGTCTGTTTATGATTAGGTTCTGTTTCAAACCCAATACAGTACCTCCAATTGACCATAACTAATCTATTGGTTTCATAAAGAAGTAATATTTTGCTTAGTCCATGTTTTAATTTTCTCACTGCTTGCAAAACCTGTAGCACTCTTCAATACACAAGTATGATTTTGTAATCCTCATCTGACATGGATTTTAAAGGGAGATGTGCAGTGCTAGAGTAAAATGAGTCACGTATTTATCCTTCTCAAGTTTAATATTCCACTCTTCTGTCAGAACATTTCGAATAGGCATTCAACATAAATTCAAACAATCTATTACAGATACCAGAAGGATGAACACTGAATATCCAGAAAGAAGACATTTGTATGTTTCACCATGACATCGCAGATAGCAATAACTATTACTCCTTTAAGATTATTGCACATTGATTTTATACTTTTATGCACAACTGTGCTGGAGAATTTGATAAACAATTTTTCCATGTTACCATGAACAAGTGTGGTTTCTGGTAATCTTATCTGAGGGTAACATCCTCAGTTAACTGTGCAATTACAAACGTTTTCTTCATCATTGAAAGATAGACTGCAGCTGTGGACCACTTGGGATGGGTGTGTGTCGCTGAGTGGAGCTGAGCCATGCATTCTTGTGTCATGATAAGAGGCACAATGCGGCATAGCATCACACTATATGCTGCTAATAAATGCTGTCTGCTTTACTTAAGAACCTACAACTATTGAAATATCTGTGCTTACATATACTAGAAGATCACTGCTCTACCCCTTACCGAAGCAATTATTCTCAAGTGCCAGTCATCATTCATCTCTTACTTCATTGGAAGAATTTTGAAACTCTGAAGTGACCCTACGTAGCCAGAACACCAGCTAGCCTGTAGCCTGGTCCATGCCACAGGCTTGCAGTGCCCTCGTTCAACCCCCCTTGCAGGAGGGCCATCTGATGCATGTTTAGATAAACGCCACGCTGTGCAGCTGCACTGATGAGGGTCAGATGGCACCTCTTTCAGGAAGAGACCCAACTGTGTTTTTCTGTGCTGAACACTCATATCCAGTCCCCTGGTGCCAAACCCTAAGGCCTGGCGACTGGCACTGTGTGACTCCCACATTAACACTACAGTACTGAGCCTCCAAACCCACACAGTATTAAAGCATGTACTAGAAAAGTTCCAGTTACTTGCAATGATGGCGGTACTACTTACTGTAACTTCTTATCAACCAAATAAAATGGTTTTGTAAAAGCATTCCATTGCCTCTTAATGAAACGCTCATAACAAGACATAGGGTGCAGACACATTCCACCATCACATGGACTAACCCTATTCACGTTCATATATCCATATTTTGCTACCTGATGCAGGACAATGCCCAAGTGTTTGCATGAATTAGACCTAGTGTGAGTATACGCACTACTGCCTCTATAGTGGGTGCGAGACTGCACTGGGAAGTGTACTTTGTGCAGGCTACCTCAGCACACAATTGGGCGCTTTTCAGTTGCAAATGCTTCCCCACACTGCCTAGTCAAACATGAATGTAAACATTTATAACAGATACAACTATGATCCAGTTATTTAATCAATGAAACAAAGTAAGACACCACCACAAAGTATGACAGAATTTCTTGTTGTATATTTGTCTGAGGAATGCACTACACTTTGAAAAAGATATCTCTAATCCGTCGCTAATAACCTAATTTATTAAGCCTGAAGCTACCAGCCTCAGGGTTCAGGTACATTACAGCATAGAAATGCCGGGCATTGCAGCTAGGTCTGATTGGTATAAACAGAGAAACCATGAAAATATTTAGTGAACAGAAATCACTAAGGAGTTAAGCTATACAGTAAATTGGCAATACCAATGACTTCATCAGTTTATTAAGATAAGGCACTCGAGAAGCAGTAAATGCATAGAAGTTGTAACAACAGTTTCTTACAAGCAGTGCACAAGAGGTAACACTGAATCTTACACTAAATTATGTGGTGGTAGGGAACCAACCATTCCATATGTGTGAGCTACACATTTATGGTACTTTCACTATCAAACAATGGAAAATCCAGGATGGAATGTAACAATATTATGAGAAGGAAAGTTGCTACTCACCATATAGCAGAGATGCTGTGTCGCAGATAGGCACAACAAAATTACTGTCACAAATAAATAAAGTGGTTTCAGTTGCCTGAGATTGCGGTCGTGTGTGTTAGTTGCATTTGTTTGTGTGTGTGTGTGTGTGTGTGTGTGTGTGTGTGTATACATCTATTGTTGATGAAGGCCTTAATGGCCAAAAGCCTTGCTTATTTGTGACATTTTTTTTTGCTGTGCCTATCTGCAACTCAGCACCTCAACTATATGATGGGTACCTTCAGTATTGTACGATGAATAAAAGCTAGTAATAATGGCTCATCTGAAACTAATGATAGGGCATTAACTGCCATGCTCTAGTTACTGAATATGCATGTTATTTTTATATATTATACTTGTACTAATATACGATTGCTGAGCCCTCAACTATTATTTTGTGGATGATTTTGATGCATTTTGCACAATGTACTTCTTGATCATTAAGGATAAAATGATGACAGCCCTCGCCCCTGGGCTTAGTCCCAACTAGTAGGTTACAAATTGTAGTATGCTTTTTCATCATGCTATGTATGTCTGCCTCCTTAGAGTAGCAGTAGCATTACTGCCTACCACACAGGGGGCCGAGGTTTGATTCCTGACAGGGGACTGGGTGTTGTGTGTCTTTCATCATCATTTTCATCATCATTGACTCTCAAGTTGCTGATGTGGCATCACCTAAAAAGGACTTGCAATATGGCAGCCGAACTCTGCTGAATGGGCCTCCTGGCCAACAAGGCCATTGATCATTTCATTTCATGCTAAGTATATCACTAAGAATGAAAAATTAGGTTTCATGTATTAGCCATGTCTGGAAAGTAAGTACTAATTTGTTCTACTGCCACTGCACCACTAGTGTTGCAGTTCTGTATTTATTGATGACTGTTCAAAAACTTATCTCTGAACCCAGTGACTGAAATGCATTTTGTAATACGGATTTTTAATGCACAGAATATTAAGCTGAAATTCATTGTCAACGTGTAGAGATTTATGATGAGAATCTAAGAACTGATGGAATGGTGAGAAAGTGGGTGAGACAGTTCAATAATGGAAACCAACATTAATCACAAATCATGGAGAAGTTGGCCTTCTGTTGTTGCTGATGGTTTGGTTGAGAAAGTGAATGAGAAAATAAGTGAAAACAGGCATTTCACAATAAGAAGGCTTTTTGATGAGCTGTTACAAGTTTCAAGAACTGTTTAGCATGAGATTGTCACAAATCATATAAACTTTCACAGATTGCGTTCCTGTCAGCTTCTGAAAATGCTTACAGATGTCCACAACACGAAACAACTTGGCAGTTCTTTGACGTCTCTTACCTGATGAAGTAATGATGAAAATGAATTCTTAAACAGAATTGCAATCGGTGATGGAATTTGGGTTTATCATGCTACCTCAGCCCCAAAACAACAGTTGAGGGAATGGAGGCACTCACAACCCACCCAAAATAAGAGTTCCAAACAATGCTGTCAGCACAAAAAGTCATGTGCACTGTTTTCTGGGACAGACAGGGCATTCAGCCTGTTGAGTTCGTTTTCAGAGATGAAACCATCAATGTGGTACAATACTTTGAACCATTGAGAAAACTTCAGCATGGAATTCAAAACAAAAAGCACTGAATGCACAGTCAATGCAGTGTGTTGCTTCCTGATAATGCATGTCCTCACTCTGCTGGTGATGTGATTGGGAGCAGTTCTGTCACAGCCCCAATCCTGCACCTTCTGAGCACCACTTCTTCCTGAACTTGAAGCATGATTTTGGAAGAAGGTACTTTGACAGTGACGACGACACAAAAAATGGTGTTCAGCAGTGACTATCTTCACTGGCAGCATTTTTCTGGGAAGAAGTGGAGAAAAGTTGGTTTCCTACTATGACAAATGTCTAGATAATGGTTGCAACTGCATAGAAAAATAGTTCAAGGACTGCTCTTTTCTGCAAAAATAAATTTTGGTTTTAAAAACTTTTATGAATTTTTTTCCAAAATGGTAGTTACTTTCTGGACATGCATCTTAAGTTAGCAAATATAACAGAAAGCTCGATAATGGTAGTCACAGTGAATCATTTCCTATTTCTTTAATTAAAATAGTGGGGAACTTATATTTAAAATATTTCAAGATCATTTTCCTCCTGATTGTTGTTTTGTCTTTTCCTCTGTGAATAGTTAAGTGACTGCTATTTCAGTCATTTGGGAAAAGTAATTGTTGTGCACACTACATTGGCATACGCTATGTTTCTATTCTAGTACTGGGAAATACATTCTCATGTGTCATGCCACACTATCCGCTTAACAGTCATCGCAATCTTATTGCAACCATTCATATATTTAACGGTGATCTAGACAGGTTGTTCCATGAGATTTGGCAGTAGTTATCTGCATTAGGATAGGTCAATATTCAAGGCCTCCTCAGGGGACACCACCTTAACATAGTACTGTCCATGCAGGGAAGGAGATTTGTCTACTCCGTATCCGGAGGGACAGGCCAATGGGGAGGAGCCAGACAAAATGAGTCCCACAACAACCTATCACTCGCCTTTACTATACCAAACCTGTCCTCTCCATTTCCTTTTCCTTTCATTCCCTGGTTTATGTACAAAAGGGCAGAAAGACTGCTATAGGCATGGGGAAGCTAATCTTTCTACGGGAGAAAACCCCAAATAAAAAATCTTGTTCCTCCACGTTGTGGGTTGGCGATGAGCTACCAACGCATCCTCAAAAAAATAATCACCGGTATGAGCTTCACAGAATAGCCTCAGATAGGACTGATCTCTGTAAAATGACCTAAGCAAGAACAGGGACTATAGAAGGAAATACAACTAGGGACCTGGAATATCAGAAGCCTATACCAACCTGGGGCAGCAAAATGCTTAGTAAGGGAAGCAGATAAGTATCAAATAGATCTACTGGCTCTGCAAGAGAAGATGGACAGAAGCTGGAGCTACAGAAATGGAAAACCATGTCATGTTCCATGGAGCCTCAGAAGCAAACCACTCACTAGGATCTGGTTTTGTAATGAAGAAATCACTCTGTTCCCATTCTCATTGATTTTAAATCAATAAAACCCAGAATCTCACTCCAATCATAGACACACGAAAATACAACTCACATATATGAATTGTCATGCTCCAATCAAAGAATGTGATGACATCAAGAAAGATATTTTCTATGAGAAATTAGAAACGGTTTTAGACAATGTATCAAGTGAACATTACAAAATTATTCTTGGAGATTTTAATACAAAAATAGGGAAAGAAGCAGCCTTCATGGGGAACATTAGAAAGCACAGTTTACATTATGTGAGTAGTGATAACGGCACTAAGCTGGTTAGCTTTGCAACATTGATCACCTAATTGTAGAGACAAGAATAAAGAAGTGGATACAGAATGTCAAAATGGCAAGAGGTGCGGAATGTGGATTAGACTACCTCCTTGTCAGGAGATGGATGAAAACAATATGAAAAGCCAGGAAATACAAAAGAATGCAAAGAGTCACTCAATATGACCAGGAGAGTCTGATTGAAGATAATATAAGAAGAACTTTCAAGATATCACAGACAAACCATTATGAGGCTTTGAATGAAGTGGAAGGAGATACTGTGGTGGATCAGAACTGGAAGGCAATTGCAGACACCATTAAAGAAACAGCCGAAGAAGTAATCCCAAAGCGAACTAATGGAAAAAAAGTGTGGTTCAATGAGGAGTGTAAGGAAGCTATCAGGGAGAGAGAATGGGCCTAACTACTGTGAATACAAAGTAATATGCATGAAGTAGAAAAATCAAAATGCGAAGAAATATGATGGAAGACACAAGCCACATTGAGGAAAGCAAAGAGAAAATATGTAAAAAGCAGTATGGAGGAAACTCAACAAGACTTTCATGGAAATAGGTATAAAGAACTTTATAGAAAAGTGAGATGTTTTAAAGGTGGTACGTATCATCAACACAAATTCATAAAAGATGCCAATGGAAGAATGTTAACTGAAGATCAAAAAATTGGGAGCAGATGGGTGGAATACTTCAGAGCATTACTAAACTCTGATGAACCAACTGAACTACTTGAGTTTGATGACCGAATAACAGTAGACCCAGAATATGCTCCACCCACCATTGAAGAGATAAGGAACCAGATAAAAAACCTTAAGAATGGTTAAAGTTCAGGAGAGGACAGAACTTCTCAAGGCTGGAGACAAAATCCTCTGTTTCAAAATCCACAAGCTAATCGAGCAAATTTGGGCAAAACATGAATATCAGAGGAATGGAAGGTATCTGTGATATGCCCCATATATAAAAAGAAAGACAAATCGGTATGTGACAACTATAGGGGGATAGTGTTACTCAACACCTGTTATAACATCTTCTCCAACTGCCTGTTGTTGTTGTTGTTGTGGTCTTCAGTCCTGAGACTGGTTTGATGCAGCTCTCCATGCTACTCTATCCTGTGCAAGCTTCTTCATCTCCCAGTACCTACTGCAACCTACATCCTTCTGAATCTGCTTAGTGTATTCATCTCTTGGTCTCCCACTACGATTTTTACCCTCCACGCTGCCCTCCAATACTAAATTGGTGATCCCTTGATGCCTCAGAACATGTCCTACCAACCGATCCCTTCTTCTGGTCAAGTTGTGCCACAAACTTCTCTTCTCCCCAATCCTATTCAATACTTCCTCATTAGTTATGTGATCTACCCATCTAATCTTCAGCATTCTTCTGTAGCACCACATTTCGAAAGCTTCTATTCTCTTCTTGTCCAAACTATTTACCATCCATGTTTCACTTCCATACATGGCTACACTCCATACAAATACTTCCAGAAACGACTTCCTGACACCTAAATCTATACTCGATGTTAACAAAGTTCTCTTCTTCAGAAACGCTTTCCTTGCCATTGCCAGTCTACATTTTATATCCTCTCTACTTGGACCATCATCAGTTATTTTACTCCCTAAATAGCAAAACTACTTTACTACTTTAAGTGTCTCATTTCCTAATCTAATCCCCTCAGCATCACCCGATTTAATTCCACTACATTCCATTATCCTCGTTTTGCTTTTGTTGATGTTCATCTTATATCCTCCTTTCAAGACACTGTCCATTCGATTCAACAGCTCTTCCAAGTCCTTTGCTGTCTCTGACAGAATTACAACATCATTGGCGAACCTCAAAGTTTTTATTTCTTGTCCATGGATTTTAATACCTACTCCGAATTTTTCTTTTGTTTCCTTTACTGCTTGCTCAATATACAGATTGAATAACATCGGGGAGAGGCTACAACCCTGTCTTACTCCCTTCCCAACCACTGCTTCCCTTTCATGTCCCTCGACTCTTATAACTGCCACCTGGTTTCTGTACAAATTGTAAATAGCTTTTTGCTCCCTGTATTTTACCCCTGCCACCTTTAGAATTTGAAAGAGAGTATTCCAGTCAACATTGTCAAAACCTTTCTCTAAGTCTACAAATGCTAGAAATGTAGGTTTGCCTTTCCTTAATCTTTCTTCTAAGATAAGTCGTAAGGTCAGTATTGCCTCACGTGTTCCAGTATTTCTACGGAATCCAAACTGATCTTCCCCGAGATTGGCTTCTACTAGTTTTTCCATTCGTCTGTAAAGAATTCGTGTTAGTATTTTGCAACTGTGGCTTATTAAACTGATTGTTCAGTAATTTTCACATCTGTCAGTACCTGCTTTCTTTGGGATTGGAATTATTATATTCTTCTTGAAGTCTGTGGGTATTTCGCCTGTCTCATACATCTTGCTCACCAGATGGTAGAGTCTTGTCAGGACTGGCTCTCCCAAGGCCGTCAGTAGTTCTAATGGAATGTTGTCTACTCCCGGGGCCTTGTTTCGACTCAGGTCTTTCAGTGCTCTGTCAAACTCTTCACGCAATATCGTATATCCCATTTCATCTTCATCTACATCCTCTTCCATTTCCATAATATAGTCCTCAAGTACATTGCCCTTGTATAGACCCTCTATATACTCCTTCCACCTTTCTGCTTTCCCTTCTTTGCTTAGAACTGGGTTTCCATCTGAGCTCTTGATGTTCATAGAAGTGGTTCTCTTATCTCCAAAAGTCTCTTTAATTTTCCTGTAGGCAGTATCTATCATACCCCTAGTGAGATAAGCCTCTACATCCTTACATTTGTCCTCTAGCCATCCCTGCTTAGCCATTTTGCACTTCCTGTCGCTCTCATTTTTGAGACGTTTGTATTCCTTTTTGCCTGCTTCATTTACTGCATTTTTATATTTTCTCCCTTCATCAATTAAATTCAATATTTCTTCTGTTACCCAAGAATTTCTACTAGCCCTCGTCTTTTTACCTACTTGGTCCTCTACTGCCTTCACTACTTCATCCCTCAAAGCTACCCATTCTTCTTCTACTGCATTTCTTTCCCCGTTCCTGTCAATTGTTCCCTTTTGCTCTCCCTGAAACTGTGTACAACCTCTGGTTCTTTCAGTTTATCCAGGTCCCATCTCCTTAAATTCCCACCTTTTTGCAGTTTCTTCAGTTTTAATCTACAGGTCATAACCAACAGATTGTGGTCAGAGTCCACATCTGCCCCTAGAAATGTCTTACAATTTAGAACCTGGTTCCTAAATCTCTGTCTTACCATTATATAATCTGCCTATTAGAACGAATAAAACCTCTAGCAACAGACATAACTGGAGAATACCAAGGAGGTTCTCAAGCAGGACGATCAACCACGGACCAGATTTTTGTCCTAAAACAGGCCTCTGAAAAAATGTATGTATATGAATAAGAGATACACCTCCTCCTTGTAGACTTCAAGAAGGCTTATGACAGTATATACAGTCATAGCCTGGTTAGAACTATGACAGAGTTTGGTATACAAAATAAATTGATCAAACTGGTAGAGGTATGCCTAAATGAGACAAAACTTAAGGTTAAGGCAGGCAATAAAATGACAGAATGCTTCTAAGTAGTAACAGGATTATGCCAAGGAGATGAGCTATCACCTGTCCTCTTCAACCTGGCACTTGAGAAGGTAATGTGGGATTTCAACAAGGAAAACATCCCGGGCATTCAGATTGGCAATGAACACATTACATATATGGACTATGCAGACAACACTGCACTATTAGCATGCACACAAGAAGTTCTGGAGAGAAGTAACCAGACCTTGGAGTTATTGGCAGTTAGGATCGGTCTACAAATTAGCTCTGAAAAGACTGAGTATATGACCATAGGAACAAAGATCCAAAACTCTCAAGATTTAATTGTGAACAACACCAGGTAGAAACATGTGAAAGAGTTCAAATATGTTGGATCAATTTTTACAGAAGTAACATCAACTGAAGCAGAGATAAAAGCATGACTGCAGGCGGGAAACAGATGCTATCACTCTCTAGACCCTATATTGAAATGTAGAAGTATCTCTCAACAACTAATGCTATGGTTGTATAAGACATTAATAATGCCAGTAGTACTTTATGGTTCTCAAACCTGGTGCACTTGAAAACAAGACTTTAACCAACAGCTTACATTTGAAAGGAAGGTCCTCAGGAAAATATTTGGACCAGTCTGAGATCAGACTACTGGAGAATGGAGAAGATGCCACAACACTGAATTAGAAGTGCTCTACAAGGAGCCTAACATCTTGAGAGTAATGAGAAGCAAAAGACTACAATGGGCTGGACACGTAGTTAGAATGGAGGCCACAAGGTGGCCCAAAGTCATGATGGAGTGGATCACGTCAGGCAGCAGATCATTGGGAAGACCCAGAAAGATGTGGATCACTGGAATGAGAGAAGACTTGTTGCAGCTGGGAGTCATGGAAAACTGGAGACAGATAGCAAAAGACAGAGATGGATGGAGATCTCTAACTGTAGTGGCGTGGTCCACTGGGCCTGATCACGTGAATGAATGATGAATGATTAATATTCAAGTGGAATAATCCTATCACAACCCTGGAGCTGTGGTCAGAGATATGAAAGGTTCTTGATTGTACTAAACCACTGATGGAAATTGCATTGGCCTTTTTTAACATGGTCACCTGCTAACTAATTTGTGTAAAGATGTTGATTCTTACCCACGGTAAGGAACAGATGGTTTGTTATGCTACTGAAAAGGCATGATATACAGTCAACTCATATTGCAGTGAGACTCCAGTGGTTGTCTGTACTTGGATGTTGTTGCAGCTAATTTTTGTATCTCAAACTGGTTTCCTAAAAAATGTGATGCAATAGAGGGTTAACACAGCACCTTTCAATGGTAAACATGGGGGATGACTATGGAAATATTTTGGAAAATATTGAAACAAAAACAGATATGGACAAATCCAGTCTCATGAGGACAAATTATAACTACTCAGCCGTTTACGAGCACATCTCAAGGAAAAATTAGCCATAATATCTGAGAATGATGTAGAATACTTTTTATTTATTCTGTATTTGATTAATCTGATTTATGAAGAAGGGCAGTTGCAATCCCATTCAATAACATATGCAAAGTGAACATCCATGAAGTAACAGTGGAAGCAACCAACATGTTGGCACTCATACCACCTGCATAATGATAATCACATAGCAGGTAACTATGGTAACTGGGGAAACCAAGGACACAAATGAGGTTTTAAAGGAAACCACAACCATAATTGCAACAGACCAGCATATACCAAGCAGAGAGTTTTCTGGCAACAGATTCAAAATGTAACCCCAGTGCATGGTAATAACCAATACAATAATTGACAAGGGCTGATCGGTGTTTGACTGCCAGGCAGTCCTCCTCCTGGTACCTACAGCGAGTGGGACAGCAGTTATGTATTGGGTGGAGATCATGGTCAAAGAGAATTTAATTCACAGGCATAGCAAGACACAAATTGGCCAAGTTAAGAGTTAAGACAACACCATGCATATAGTGGAGGTTACCAAAGATGAAGAGATTACAGCCTCCCCCCCCCCTCCCCCCTCTCCTGACTAATCTGGATAATCTGGAAAACTAAAACAGTTCACGATGGGCATCCATTCGCACATTGAGGGGGGCAGCGTACAATTAATTCCTAATTATTTTCTGACATATGATAAAGAAGTGGATATCAAGTGAGGCTTGTGTCAGGAAAATCTGGACAATTTGGAAGAGAGCAGAAGGGAGTCTCTACAGGCACTAATAAACGCCAGGATAGCTGACTTGGATATCTACATTGCACTGGATACAGGTACATTGACAAATGCAATCACAAAAGGTTTATTTAACAAGTCACAAAAGTGAACACACATACAAGCCTTCCCTGTGCAGAACTGTCGGATCTTGACTGCAGTAGAGAACAAATCCAAAGGGGTGAAGCTTCAAGCATTAATGCCCATTATTAGCAAAAAATGTTCTTTACTATGAATTTTTATGGTTGTAAAAGCTTGTAGTTAATTGTCTTATTAGTATGGATATATTGTAGTATGGAACATTGTACAGATATCATTCATATTTCATTTTGAAGATAAACCCTGAAAGTTTTTATTTTTCCTCCCCCCCCCCCCCCCCCCCCATGTGTACCTTGACAGTGTAGTTTGGTAATTTTCCAATAGTCAGCACTAGTCACAAACATGGTGAGTTCAGGTGTGGAGTGAGCTTTCTGTGTGCTGGAGTTCAGCAAAAACATGTTGCCACAATGGCTGATGCCTCAAATTCAACTTTCAGCAGGATGGTGCTCCATTCCATTTTCATGGTGAAGTTCTTGGTTACCTGAACATGAAGCTGCTGCATCGATGGATCGGCCATGCTACAGAAGGGGGAAATGGCCTCCCTGATCACCAGATCTCACTCTGTATGACTTTTTTCTATGGGACACATTAAAGATCTAGTGCATGTACTGCCTCTACCACATGATGTAGCAGAGCTCCGGGAGAGAATACGGGAAGCGACTGCCACAGTCAATGATGCCATGCTGGGACGGGTATGGCAGGAATTCGATTACCGTATTGATGCCTGCTGAGTCACTCATGGTTCACATACTGAATGTTTGTAAAAGAAAATTTCAGAGTTTCCCTTTAAAATGCAATATGTATGCCATCTGTACAATGTTTAGTTCTTGTGCAATAAATAATTAAAAGTGTTCCTGGACTTTATGTACACACTGTATTTTGCATCACCTAGGCATGTCACAAGAGTTTTGTTTAACTACTAATGTGTCTTCACACAATCTTGGGGCATGCCTGTTCCAAATCACTGAGATAGATGGAACCGAAAACCCAAGATAATTAGTTTTTCAAGCAGATCTGTTATTGAATGTGAGCTATAATATTCAGTTATGTTGCTCAAAGATCTCACTCCATTTTAAGAAATTCGAATTTTATTTGTGGGAAAAACACACCAAAGTCTACTGCAACCACCAAGTACTTCCTTTTCTCTTGACATGCAAATTGCTGCACAGAAAAATGGTCAGATGGTGTCTTTATCTGCAGGAATTCAGTTTAGAGATAGTGAATGTCAAAGGTAAACAAAACACATCTGCTGACACTTTGTCAAGGCTACCCAAGGGGTAAATTAATTTTTAGAACTCACTGAACAGAATTCTGAAAACTATGTGAAGGAGATGATGATAATAACATAAAAATTTTTATGCTATTTATAAACAAGTACTGTTTCACCGACATACTCCAAAGCATGAATGGTGGTGTGTATGTTTACCTGAAAAGGCTGTAGATTAGTTCATTCATTACATTGATGATAAGTGGGGTTGTTACATTGTTTCTAAACACACTAATAAGATAAAGAAATGCTGCTACTTCCCCAACATGCAGCACCAAATTCTCCAAGTAATTCAAAAATATATTACTTGTCAGAAGACCAAACACTCCAATGAATCAAACTTAATTGAACTACATCTAGTAGTTCCATAAAACTTTTAGAATATCATTGGATGCTGCTGCTCTTCATCAAAATTCAAAAAGGAGTTTTAAGTATGTATTTCCCTTATGAGGTTTACCCCAAGAATGTTAAGTTGTATCCAGTGCATTCAGTGATCACCAGTTCTATTATTAGAAGAATTGCAGATAACTATCTATCAAGAGTAGAAAGGCCACAGACACACTGATATCCATCATACTTCAGAGATAACAGATAGAAGGAATTCATGACCACAAACAAAATAAAACACATACTGGTATCACTATTCCATCCTGAAGCAAGACCCACAGGAAGGGTGTTTATCAATTTCATAGATTTATACATTGCTACACACCACAGAAACATACCAAATGTGTCAAGTTCATCTTGCCATTTCAGCAAATCATTAATAACTTGCCACATACTTCAACAGGCTTTAATGTAAATAGTATTCATGGATTTGCAACTGTCTGACATCTTCAGGTGGTTGAAATGTTGTGGAATTTGCGTGTCATCTGGCAGAAAACCTGTTAAGACTATTTACAACATATCCCCAGGAAATCTTGAAGAGTCACAACTGAATTAATGCATGAGAAGTGAAAACTCGATGAGTGCAAAAAACCACTGCCTTAAGTACCTAAGGGAGATATGTCATTTGTGGGGAAAAAAATCCGCTGTGTTTCATTAATCTAGGAGATAAGGCCAGGCAGAGAAAACAGTCTTATAACAAAAGATTAGGGTGCAGTGTATAATTCCATAGAAAACCAGAAGCATTGCTGCAAATGCACCCAAGTCCACCCAACATGGAAAACTTAATCACAAACAGCAACTATTATACACTGGCCCATTTGTAATTACATAAGTCCCTCATCCAGTCCTCATATAGACTAGTTTACCCTATAAATGGAAAGGACAAGGACCTTTATCCAAACAAAGATCTGAAGGAATTTGTACGCTGAATGCATTTGGCAACTCATGAAGTGGTTATGCTTAGCTATAGTAAACATATTTCACCATAAATTATGAAAGATGTTCATTTAGTTTTAGGATAAGTTTCTCTCTTGTTATTTAAACACATCAAAAAAAAGTTTTGCATCAGACCCGTTCCCAGAACTCGTGAAGATAGACATTGAATGTGGGTATTGTATCACAGACACAGTCCTTTGACTGTTCACAGATGTCATTAAACCAGCCAAAGATGTAAACAACCATGCATGAGCAATGCCTAATAGAAGGAGGGAGACCGACAGCTGATCAGTTTCAGTCATTCCACCAGGAAGGAGGTACATGGCTCATGTCGCCTGTAGTTCATCCATGCCTAGACAGTCAATACTGTGGTTTGATTGTTTCTGCACTGTCACTTTGTGCCAGTTAGGGCTCTCAACAAGGTAAGTGTCCAGGCATCTCAGAGTGAAGCAAGTGATGTTGTTCGGACATGGAGGAGATACAAAGAGACAAGGACTGTCGATGATATGCATCGCTCAGGCTGCCCAAGGGCTACTTCTGCAGTGGATGACCACTACCTATGGATTATGGCTCAGAGGAACCCTGTCAGCAATGCCACCTTGTTGAAAAATGCTTTTTGTGCAGCCACAGGACGTCGTGTCATGTGAGTCATGTGCACAATAGGCTGTATGATGCGCAACTTCACCCCGACATCATTCTTTGCAACCATGACACCATGCAGTGCTTTACAGATGGGCCCAACAACATGCCGAATGTACCCCTCAGGATTGGCATCATGTTCTCTCCACCGATGAGTGATACGCCTTCAAACAGACAACTGTCAGAGACATGTTTGGAGGCAACCCAGTCAGGCTGAATGCCTTATACACAATTTCTAGCGAGTGCAGCAAGGTGGAGGTTCCCTGTTGTCTTGTGGTGGCATTATGTGGGGCCAACGTATACTGCTGGTGGTCATGGAAGGCACAGAAATGGCTGTACAATACGTGAATGCCATCCTCCGACTGACAGTGCAAACATATTGGCAGCATATTGGCGAGGCATTTGTCTTCGTGGATGACAGCTCACAGCCACAACATGCACATCTTGTGAAAGACTACCTTCAGGTTAATGACACTGCTCAACCAGAGTGGCCAGCATGTTCTCCTGACATGAACCCTTTCAAACATAGATTGAAAAGGATTGTTTATTGATGACTTTATCTACTAACCACTGAGGGATCTGCGCCAAATCGCCATTGAGGAGTGGAACAATCTGGACCAACAGTGCCTTGATGAACTAGTGGATAGTATGCCATGATGAATACAGGCCTATATCAATGTAAGAGGATGTGCTACTGGGTATTAGAGGTACCGGTGTATACATCAAGCTGGACCATCACCTCTGAAGGTCTCGCTCTATGGTGGTACATCACGCAATGTGTGGTTTTCATGAGAAATAAGAAGGGCAGACATGGTGTTTATGTTGATCTCTATTCCAATTTTCTGTAAAGGATCCAGAACTCTCAGAACCGAGGTGCTGCAAAACTTTTTTGATGTGTGTATATATGTGTAAACAGAAATGAGATAAGTTGTTAGTTATTTACAATTTTGTTTGCTGACAAAAGGATGTTATGAAAATCAGTAACAAGCTGAATTTGATTGCCATGAAGCTAAGTCACAACTAAAACACATTCACCTTCCAAATGTGGTGGGGGGAAATAATTGATGTAGCATTATGAGGAGATGCAGTGCACAAGCACTGTAGAAATATGCATCACAGGACAGTGATCTCGGCACACGGTGTGAAGACAAAATAAATTCAACACACTGCTCAACACACCAGATGCTCAGCCAACATTAGTATTTGTATACCAAGTAGAATATACCCAAAAGCTTATGAATATAAATTTATTACTAAAATAAATACCAAGGCCTACACTTTAAGAATAAAATTAATACAAGAAAAGAGAACTATGATAAGGAAACATTTACATGGAAGGACAGAAAATGAATAACAATGGGAAGAACTCTACACATGAGGTTACTATTTAAAATATGTACACAAAAATCTATGTTATGGCTATACACAAAATAAAATCTATATATACCATGAAAGAATGTATAATTCTTGGGATATGTTCACATTCTGAATAAGCTGTGTGAGGAGATAAGGACATTGTGCCTCACCTAGAAAGATACCTACTACTTTCATGTGCACTCATTGTACGAATATGGAAGAGATGGAAAAGGTAAGTCAAAACAACAGTGTGGTGTCACCGCCAGACACCACACTTGCTAGGTGGTAGCCTTTAAATCGGCCGCAGTCTGTTAGTATACGCTGGACCCGCGTGTCGCCACTATCAGTGATTGCAGACCGAGCGCCGCCACATGGCAGGTCTAGAGCGACTTCGTAGCACTCGCCCCAGTTTTACAGCCGACTTTGCTAGAGATGGTTCACTGACAAATTACGCTCTCATTTGCCGAGACGATAGTTAGCATAGCCTTCAGCTACGTCATTTGCTACGACCTAGCAAGGTGCCATTGTCATTTGCTATTTACCTTGTGATGCATGTACCGTCAGACCGATGTTCACCAATTATGGATTAAAGTTAAGTATTCCAGCAGCTACGTATTATTTTTACTAGACTCAACTCCTTTAACTGTTCCAGACCTCACGCCAGCCTGCGCGAGCTTAAACGCTTGCCTTTTGGCTACCGGTCATAGTGGCTTGGCTGTCTTGCCAAGTCACAACAAACAGACAGGCTGTTAATATTTGCTATCTCACAAAAAAGATTTGAATTCTGAGAATCAGTCAAAAAAATAATGAACTAAAACCACTGTCATGCTGAATGAAAAAAAAATTATATATATATATAGAGGGAAACATTCCACGTGGGAAAAATTATATATAAAAACAAAGATGGGTGACTTACCGAACGAAAGCGCTAGCAGGTCGATAGACACACAAACAAACACAAACATACACACAAAATTCAAGTTTTCGCAACAAACTGTTGCCTCATCAGGAAAGAGGGAAGGAGAGGGAATGACGGAAGGAAGTGGGTTTTAAGGGTGAGGGTAAGGAGTCATTCAAATCCCAGGAGCGGAAAGACTTACCTTAGGGGGGAAAAAGGACAGGTATACACTCGCACACACACACATATCCATCCACACATACAGACACAAGCAGACTGTGATATGTTGATTGGCTTTGGAGCAACTACATACTTAGTTTATAAGTTGATATTAAGTTTTTTTTTTACAGGGAACGATGCAAGGATGTGTCCCAGTAATGAGAAGAAAGAGAATTTAGTTAGCTGATACCAAAAGAAACAGGCCACATCATGATATGAGTTATTATTTACATATAAATATGTGTTTGAATGGTGTGTGTGGATATTAAGAAGTTATAGTATAGAAAATGCTGTGAAATGAAGTTGAGGTCTTGTTGAGGATAAAAAAGGTGGTCAGACTGTGCATTGAAGAATGCAAGTAACAAATATGAACTCCAACTATAAGTGTTCAAGACACAGTTACCCAGAATCATGGCTTGCCTGGATATCCTTCCACTAATATTTCTTTTGACACAACTTCCATAGTAAAATATTTACACATGTACATATTATAGTACATGGGTGCTGTATCCCGTGGTTAAAAGTATAAATTAATTACAGTGAAGTATAATTATTATGTTACTTTTAAGCAAATGAGATTAATAAACTTGTATGACACAATGGTGTTAAAATTTTATCTATAGTACACCAAGAACTGAGTAAATAATTTTTTGTAAAATACAAAGAAGCATTCGCAGAGAATTTGCTCAAATATTGTGTGATGTGTAAATAATGGATTTCAGCAGGATATGCTTTCTTCCATTCCTTACCAACTCCTGGATTGCTTGTGTTGTAAACACTAGAATGAAGTTCTCTATTCCATTTTTAGGAATCTTGAATTACAAATGCTTGAGTTAAATGGGAAGATGGTATAGGTAGTATTTCATGCATATCACCTGGTTGCATGTATGTATATTGTTTTTTCAGTCTTCACATGTAACATGTTTTGCAAATTATTGGTGTAAACAAAGATTGTGTCATGAGTTTTAAAGTTAAAAGGAGTACTAGCTCATCATAACAGTTGTAGACATAAATGATTCATCAGTGATGAGAATTAATAGGAAACAACTTGTCACTGAAATGTTTCTTCATAAATTTTGAAGGCAAAAACAACTTCTTATATGTTATTCATTTCTATTTAAATATTATTATGCAAACATGGAAAATAATGCAACAAATTTGTGTGAACTTGTATATAAGTGAAATACACTCCTGGAAATTGAAATAAGAACACCGTGAATTCATTGTCGCAGGAAGGGGAAACTTTATTGACACATTCCTGGGGTCAGATACATCACATGATCACACTGACAGAACCACAGGCACATAGACACAGGCAACAGAGCATGCACAATGTCGGCACTAGTACAGTGTATATCCACCTTTCGCAGCAATGCAGGCTGCTATTCTCCCATGGAGACGATCGTAGAGATGCTGGATGTAGTCCTGTGGAACGGCTTGCCATGCCATTTCCACCTGGCGCCTCAGTTGGACCAGCGTTCATGCTGGATGTGCAGACCGCGTGAGACGACGCTTCATCCAGTCCCAAACATGCTCAATGGGGGACAGATCCGGAGATCTTGCTGGCCAGGGTAGTTGACTTACACCTTCTAGAGCACGTTGGGTGGCACGGGATACATGCGGACGTGCATTGTCCTGTTGGAACAGCAAGTTCCCTTGCCGGTCTAGGAATGGTAGAACGATGGGTTCGATGACGGTTTGGATGTACCGTGCACTATTCAGTGTCCCCTCGACGATCACCAGTGGTGTACGGCCAGTGTAGGAGATCGCTCCCCACACCATGATGCCGGGTGTTGGCCCTGTGTGCCTCAGTCGTATGCAGTCCTGATTGTGGCGCTCACCTGCACGGCGCCAAACACGCATACGACCATCATTGGCACCAAGGCAGAAGCGACTCTCATCGCTGAAGACGACACATCTCCATTCGTCCCTCCATTCACGCCTGTCGCGACACCACTGGAGGCGGGCTGCACGATGTTGGGGCGTGAGCGGAAGATGGCCTAACGGTGTGCGGGACCGTAGCCCAGCTTCATGGAGATGGTTGCGAATGGTCCTCGCCGATACCCCAGGAGCAACAGTGTCCCTAATTTGCTGGGAAGTGGCGGTGCGGTCCCCTACGGCACTGCGTAGGATCCTACGGTCTTGGCGTGCATCCGTGCATCGCTGCGGTCCGGTCCCAGGTCGACGGGCACATGCACCTTCTGCCGATCACTGGCGACAACATCGATGTACGTGTTGAGCAATTCGGCGGTACGTCCACCCGGCCTCCCGCATGCCCACTATACGCCCTCGCTCAAAGTCTGTCAACTGCACATACGGTTCACATCCACGCTGTCGCGGCATGCTACCAGTGTTAAAGACTGCGATGGAGCTCCGTATGCCATGGCAAACTGGCTGACACTGACGGCGGCGGTGCACAAATGCTGCGCAGCTAGCGCCATTCGACGGCCAACACCACGGTTCCTGGTGTGTCCGCTGTGCCGTGCGTGTGATCATTGCTTGTACAGCCCTCTCGCAGTGTCCGGAGCAAGTATGGTGGGTCTGACACACCGGTGTCAATGTGTTCTTTTTCCCATTTCCAGGAGTGTATATTAGACCTCACATGTCAGCTAATATGAAAGTGACATTTGTGTGTAGTTAGATGGAGCAAATTTATGTCATGTTTTAATCTCTTTATGTAAGTCACATAAAATTTTATGCATGTGTACATAGAGATGTAAGGAAAACTGTATATGAAAATGATGTTTCATGTATTTGAAATGAAAAGGAACTTTCAGAAAAACTGTTGGCACATCATAGGTTTAGCATGTGTTAAATGAAGAATACATACTCATGTGGAGCAGTGATCAAACTTGCACATATCTACAAAAAATGGGGAAAAAGTTCTACAAGTAATTGCCCTTTGTAGTGGCACTGGACACTGAACTTTACTACGGAGGAGGAATTAAAGTAAGTAATTTATGGACTTACTTGGAATATGGCGAGCTCTCAATGTGATAGGGGATGTCCTTTTGGACATGGAAATATGTGATGGATGATGTGGTCTATATAACAATAGCAGAACTTTATGGCTTTTCTGTCATAGGTTCAAACTTTTCAACTTAACACACATCAACATGCACTTATCCTACGGAGATACCTTCTGAACACTATGTATAATGACATGCAGTTCATCATCGTCTTCAAAGTTTTAGACTTGATGCTCAACTGTTCTCTGTAGTTGCATTGATGGTACCACAAGGCCTGCCCACAACGAACATTGCTTAGCATGTGGAGGCACTGCTGCACAAACTAGGGGTGGTGGTTATGCCTCAACAATGGTTCAAAACACTCTAATTCAAACATGCCTTGTTGAGTCATGGTCTCTCATAAACCGAACATTTAAATTTTTGTAAATTTCATGTAAATTAATTGTAATATAAATAAATCTGACAAGTGCAAGAGACTAATAAGATATAAACTTGGTCACAAATAAAGGGATTTGATCCCCAGAAAGGCCAAAAAGTAGTTTAGGTGGTACTTTCAAGTTAAATTTGGCTTTTTATGTTATGTATGTTTGTAAAATGCACCACTACTGTGTACTGTCATCCAGTAATCATGGACAAATCCAATATACAGTAGGGGACAGATCTTACTTTGGCTTACCCATAAAGTATACTCATTTAATAAGTATCGGAACACTGTTCAGGGCAAAGGTGCAATATAAACAAGCCTATGCTAAATTTTTCACATATCAACTATCTGACTCTCCCTGTCTGTGATTCTGGCTGCATGTGTTACATGTGTCTTGAACAGCTATTTTAATTTGTGTAAAGCTATTTTACAATATATCTTCTGCAAAGAGAGGCAGTTTCTTTCATTTCTAAATTATTCAATCTCAAAATGGTACCTGGATGCATCACTGGGAGTTTAGGTACACTCTGGCACTGGTTGGTTTACACTTGTCAAATATGCACTAATTCTTTTTGAGATTTCCCTTCTTGTCTGTTTGCAGCGATAGAATAATAAAGCATAGTGTTTCTAGCTGAAAAGAATGTTTAATCCTCCATCCTTGGCGAGATGACTGTGGAAGGATTGAATATACAAACAGCTCCCATGAATGGAAATTTAATGGTAGTTTTAGTCCGGAATTCAGTACATATAAAAGTTGCAGATTTCATTCATCTGATAGAAATAAGTGTGGTATTTTCCATATCAGTTTATCTAGCACAATTTCATGTTTCTCTTCTCCTTGTCCTAGGTTGTATGAGTTATTATCAGTAGCACTCTGAATCAGCTGCTGCCTAGCATTTATAATAACATGATAACAATCTTCAAAGAAGTCCATTAACATTTTGAGTGAAATGCTGACACTAAAGGAGTTACCTATCGATCCATCTGTGAAACATCAACTGTTTTGTAGGGCATTGTGTAATGATGTTGGTGCAGAGACATAGTCCTTGAGAGACAATATGATACCAACATTTCTGGTTTTAACCCCAATAAGTTCATATCTTGTTTCTTGCAACAGAAAGGTGAATTCATTACTTGTATGGTGTTATGTTGCTGATGTTGCCAAAGACTTTGTGGGTGTAAATAACTCTTCCAAATATAGGAAGCTCTTGCTTGGAAGCATCAGTCCATCTTGATGTTGAATAATAATTAATATCTCGCTATTATTATTAAACGTTTCTAAGGGAAACAGTTTGTGGGAAAAATATCCCTCGCTAACGGCATGCTTGTCATATTGAACTAGGGGTGTAATATGTTGTGTTGTCACTGTGAGGTTTCAATTCTGTGAGTATAAGAAACTCATAATCCTTGCATGCTACTGTGTTCTGCTTGCACTGCAAAGTGGTCTTTTGATGGTTGAGTACGCTATATTTATACTTAACACCTGTAATGCTACCTTAGATGAAGACCTATTGTAATTTCCTCACCTAGAAAATCAACTAAATTCGTGTTCTGATCTATTATATTCAGCTTGAGATCGTCTAATGTCCTAAAAGTCACTGGGAGACATATTAGATCACTGGGAACCTCTCAAATTTTACAACCTGGACCCAATGTAGGAAAAACAATCATGTTTACTATGGACTAAGCTGTCATTAAGATACAAATTTGTATATTACTCTCAGTATGAATCATACTGTCCTGCAGTAAGTCCACTAGCTGGTTCGATTCATAAATTTTATCAGTATTACACAGCAGCCAGTGCCACATTAGGCTAGTGTGGGACCCATACCAAATGCTAAGAAGAGGACCTTGGTTTGCCTTAGGCCTTAAAGTTTATGATATAAAATAAAACAGCATTTTGCAAAAAAAAAAAGAAAAAAAAAACTTTTGTCAATTTAATTTAAGAAAATTTATAGATTATGCTAGTCAAACTAATATCTTCAAGCAAATCACATTCTGTGTTCATTAAGGTGAGATTGTTTAGATGTTCTTATCCCATGGTTTCTCTTAACTCATTTTTAATGCACTTAATGTTGAAAGAGAATGTTCTCCACTGGAGCTGATAATCAGCAAAGACAAGTAAATGTGGGAGACTATTCCTGCATTTGCAAAACCTGATTCTAATGAATTTCCCATCAAAAGTTTATAAAACTCCAGTTCAAGGGGCTCGTGCTTTTTGCTGCCAATAGCAACAGTGACATCTGTACTGAGCAGCTCAGCAAATTGTACCAGTTTGCCACCTAGGCTTTCTTTCAAATCGTCTGGGTAAGTATTGATGATAGCTAAAGTTCTTTTTAAGACAAATTGCCTAAAGTATTCCAGATACACTAGTCACTTGATGGTATGCTTCGGTGTGTTCAGTTAATGTAGACAGCACATTATCAGTTACGACAATATAAACCCAAATTTCGAAATGTTGTCAAGGTATTTGATTTTCTCCTTTATTACTATTACCTTTATTACCAGTTCTTTGTCATTCACATCCCATGGCTGGGCAGACAGTGTCAATTTTATGATAATATCACCATTAATAAAGAAATTATTCTAAAGTGAGTACTATAAAATATATAGTTAAGAACTAAATTACAATATACATTACAATAAAAGCACTGGGCTGCAGCCCATATAGACACTATTCTGTCAACATAGAAGCACACTTCCATACTTTACAAAGCTTGCTCTTTTAGTATACACAAAATTTTAGTCCTAAACTGTTTGATTGGTAATGACTGAATATCAGTTACATAGAGCATTAAATAATTTTACAGCCACCACTGAGAAGTTGTTCTGCATGTCAGTTAATTGGCACCTTGTCCTGTCTATACTGTCTTTATAGTGAGTGCTGTATTGGTGAACTTCATTTCTCTTTCTGTAGGTCTTCTGATTTCCTGATTTGTCTTTGTGGAAACAAGGCAGTTGAAAATATATTGGCTGAAAATGGTCAGAACTCTTAATTTGGAAAAAACTGTTTAGCAATTATCACTTTCTTGCTTGAGGTAATGTTCCTCATTGCTTTCTCTTGTAATAAAAGCACATTCTTGCAGCCTGCAGCTTGGGCCCACAGTAACATGTGTAACATTGCACTGTATACTGTTAATAGGTACTGGCATGATATAGAACCCATGAGAGTTTGGTACATACATGTTTAGTGTGCTATTTCAAGGTTAACTTTGCAGCAATGAAAAAGACCAGAAGATTAACAGCTGCTGTATCACCCAGTGCTCCAGTTTCACTTAGGCTGCATATCATCCTCTGAGTTTTGTCTTCATTAATTTTCATCTTGATCATGATGAATCAGTCCTTGGCCTCACTGAATAAGACTTCTGCTTATTGAACTACTTGAAATACATTCTCCCCTTTTCAGAACAAAGTTGTGTCATCTGCAAACTGCAAGGTGTGCCCATGGGAGCCTATGTCATTAACAAAAATTAAGAATAACAGGTCTCCTACTACAGAACCTTGTGGCACACCATGTTTTCACTTCATTTCACCTGATTCTGCTCCTTGCACTGACACAGTCTGTTGCCGGTTATTTAGGTCCCTCTGTGTTTGTAGTCTTTTACTCTTTTTATTATGTCTTTGGATACTTTCTCTTCCACATTACCACCCTACAATTATTTCCAGATTTCACAGCAAATGCAGGGTCTGTTCTGAAATCAGGAATTTCACCTACTGTGCTTTCTACTATGTTTATAAAGTATTCATTAAATTCATCTGGACTGCAAGAATTAGACCAAGACCAAGACCAAGAGTATATGTCTAACATACGATGACAAGAAGATAGAAGAAGTGGACAGTGTTAAATTCTTGGGATTACAGCTTGATAATAAATTCAACTGGGAGGAGCACACCACAGAACTGCTGAAGCGTCTTAACAAATCTCTGTTTGCAATGTGAATTTTGTCAGACATAGGGGATATAAAAATGAAAAAGCTGGCATACTATGCTTACTTTCATTCCATAATGTCATATGGGATTATTTTTTGGGGTAATTCATCAAGCCAAGCTAAAGTTTTCTGGGCACAAAAACGTGCAGTGAGAGTTATATGTGGTGTGAACTCAAGAACATCCTGCAGAAGCCTGTTTAGGGAACTAGGGATACTAACTACTGCTTCCCAATATATTTATTCCTTAATGAAATTTGTCATTAAAAATATATCACTTTTTCAAACCAACAGCTCAATTCATGGAATCAATACTAGAAATAAGAATAATCTTCACAAGGATTTAAAGTCACTTAGTCTTGTACAAAAAGGTGTGCATTATTCAGGAACACACATTTTCAATAACTTGCCAGCAGCCATAAAAATCTTAACAACCAATGAAATTCAGTTTAAGAGAAGCCTAAAGGATTTATTGGTGGCCAACTCCTTCTACTCCATTGATGAATTTCTTAGTAAAACCAACTGATTTGTATATAAGTACAACATAACTTCTGCACAATTTCAGTGCAGTAATGTGTTCATTGAAAATTTGTGTGTGTGTGTGTGTGTGTGTGTGTGTGTGTGTGTGTGTGTATGTGTTAGTATAATCTAACTTCTGCACCATTTCAGTGCAGTAATGTGTTCATTGTAAATAAGTATTACAGTAGTTGTATTACCTTATAAATAAATAAAAAACTTTTTTATTTTAAATTCAGTGCATTAGTATTTGTAAAATTACTCTTAGTGTTCATTAAAAAATGACGATCATTCCACTTGGGACCTGTGGAATGGTACATTAGCTTATTTGTTTTAATTGTAAATATTTGTCATGTATTGTTGTTTTTCTGACATGTTCCACATCCTGGAGGACCTCCTCACTACGGATCAATTGGAATGAAAGTAAATCTAATCTAATCTAATCTTGGACTTTTGTCTATGTTCATTAATCAGAACCCATGTTGCCTTGCAAGTATTATGAGCTTCTTCATTAAATTTGGCATTGCTTTCCTTCTTTGCTTTCTTTATTTCTTTTCTGTACATCCTTTTGGCCTGTAGATAATTGCAGTATAGTCTGTCCTTGATGCCAATATCTTCTGTGGCTTTGACTTTATCATTTAGTAGTTGTACAATGCATTTTACTTTAGCTAATCTAGAATTATATCAGCTCTTTATTTTGATAGTTTTCTGTGTGTATTTTGATTTGGCAATTGCATATCTCTTAAGCTTTAGTGGAAACTTTTCATCAAATTTGGCTTTGAGAGTCTGGAACATGGAACTGAATGTATCATTTGATGCCAATTCCTCACACATTTGATGCCAATCTGTAGAATACACAGCAGTTTTTAAATCATCTGAATTTTTCTTTGTAATAACCCTACTTCTGAAGACATAATTTGAATGCCAGCTGGGAATCTGTTGAGTACTTACAGAGTTTGTCCATTACTTCATGATTACTGCACCATGATCTGCAAGCATAGCATCAACCACACTTACTTTGTAGTCCCAACTATTTATTTTTGTAATTACTGTATCAAGGCAGACATATCCTCTTGTTGGTAGATAACTTGCCACAAATAGTTGATAGTTGCTTACTAATTTCATAAAAGCTCTCTCTTCAGTACTACCTTCCCCAATATAGATGTTGAAGCCTCCTCATGAGGCAATTGTTGCTCCTAAGCACACCAGATGACACACTGAGTGTAGTAGAGTCACTGACATTTTATTTCTCTGTATTTTGCTTGTGTCATCTTGAAGTTTGTTGCTTATATTCTTCACAGCCAGTCAGCTTTTGCTTCAATATCTGAAAATGTGGACTGCATTGCTGCGATGTACCCATGTAACAATCTATAAATGGCATATTCCATGCAAAGATCTTCACCATACAACTATTGTCAAGCACTAGTTGCTTGCAGTGCAGTCTAGGAGTTTGTTCCCATTAACAACTTATTCATCTTTGAAACTAGTCCATAAGACTGATTGCATCACTCACCTTTTGATCCATGTTATTAGATATGTTATCCAAAACTTGCTTAATAGTAATAAAACAACATACTAGTGCCTATTCTGCTCAGTCTGACTACCAAGTGCCTACAACCTTTTCAGAATCAGATTTTTGAACTAGTTTCTTTCAATGCTTGTGGAAGAAGATCCCATCAATCGGCAGAAGTGGAGAAAACTGTATAGAGGCTTTCAGAAAATTTGAAGAAAAGGGATGTTTCTGAACAGCATCTGTAGCATGCTTGGCAACCAAATTTAAAGAATGTGCAAAGTCCGGGAGTGTATTCTGCACATTTATCTCTCTTCTTAATTTGAGCATTTAACCCAGTGTACTTCCCACATTTTGTTAGCATTGCATAGCTTCCCCCATGACAATCTTTAACATCAGTGTCATTATTATTTAAAAAATCTGGTAAGGTTTGGGCAAGTTGCACAGCAGAATGGCCTTCCATGTTCAAGAACCTTACAAATCTCTCCACTCATCCGGACTGCAGACATAGTGCACTAAGTGATGTGATGCACCTGGAGTGGAATCCAATGAAACAGAACAATATTTCCATTTCTTAATTTCATAAATAATATGTTCCTGAATGCTTAATGCAGTTATATCGATAAATTACCCATATGTAGTTTTTGACAAATATGAGGTATGCCCTTTCCTTTATTTGCATGGGTTCAGAAGGAAAAATGTCAAATTTGGCTATCAGTTCTAAGTGATTCCCATTGTGAGGTGATCCAACAATTTCATCACTAACCAGAAACATAGGACCTCATTCTCCTAAAAAAGTTATAACAAAATTCTAAGGGTGTCAACCAATACTCTTGTTCCATCTCATAAAGAGATCACATGACAATCAGATCTTCTTTAATTTTTTTATATTTATGGTATGTGAAATTCAGAACAAATATCAATCTCCTCCCCTCCCCCCCCCCCCCAAAAAAAAAAAAATCTGTTTCACATGACTGTCAAAACGTGTTGAGGAAATCAACTTTGAAGTTGGTGCTCTAATGCAAAACAATCTCTTTAGACAGGACACATGGCACTCTGGTAGAATGAGTACCTGCTACATAGTGGGGCCAGTTTTGATTCCTGGGTGATGTAAAGTTTTAGTCCTAGCAGTACCAATGCATATTCTGTAATCTTTATTACCAAAGGGGAGATACTTTATGCCCACCCTAAAAAAATTAAACAAAAATGAAATTTGGTAACTGTTGTTGCCTTATATTAACAACAAATTTCTGAAGACATACTGATATGTAAGTAAAGTTGAGAACATGAAAATATCTTTTAGCAGAATCTTAGCAATACCAGCACACTTTCAATAATGTGCCAACAAATACAAAAAAATTAAAAAATACTAATTTTGTTGATTGTTGCTGACTTGTACTCACAACATACATTTTAAAGAGATGTTGATGTGTAAGTAACGTCCCAGACTTCAAAATACTGAGTATGACATTCATTTATGAAAAGTTGCATCTACTACTAAACTAGTAACAAGGGGACCATCAGAAGTGTAAATAATGGATTTTAATGGGTCTCGAATACATTGTAGAGGGACATGCCTTGAGTATGAGGCTATCCACTTTTTTAGCGATGAGCCTTGGTTTTTGAGAAAACTGATTTTGATATTCACTGTGCACTGTAATATGTGTAACGTTAGCCATGTTCCAACCAAGTGAGTGTGGTACAGTGGTTAAGGTCTATAGCTAACATGCTGGAGGTACCACATTCAGGTCCTTTCCGTGTTTTTGCTTTTTTTAAAATCATAATAGTCCGATATTTTTCCATTTTATTTTACAGAATATCAACAAACAGTGTAAACTGTGTGAAATTATTAAGAAATTTAAATTGTGCAGGCTCATTCAAACAGAAAGCGGACTGTCCGTTCAGACATCCTGTGTGAACTCTGTGTTTTGTGACAGTGTATTGCCCTGGTCACCATCTTTTATTTGATTATGGTGATATAAAATTCATAATAAACATAGTTCACAAGGACAGTCCTCTGTGCATTATGAACATGTATTGCCATGGTCAAACAAACAGCTGTGACCTAGCTCATAAACCACTAGTTTGTATTTGTCTTCAAAGTCTGTTGCTCGCAATCCTTGTTAGAGCCATGCGAGATCAAAGAACAGTGAAATGGATTACCCTAGTGTGTCTACAGAAGTGCAGTCAGAAGAAGATACATCAGAGGTAGAGGAGCTGAATGAAAAATCGAGAGGTGAAATCACTAATGCCATCGAATATGCCAAAAAGTTGCTTCATGATTTAAATTTCCTAACAAATACACTGCCCAACACGATGTCTGCTAATTCAATTGCAGTTGGCAATGAGATATATATTGCAATACAAGACCTGTTGGCTGAGAGATGGATCATCAATGGCGATGAATTAATAAACATCAACAAAGAAGACGAGGTGCACGAATATGAGGCGGGAAGTTTAAATATAGTCCTTTACAGACAGTGATGGCCTTGGTCTTGGCCATGGCTGTGGCCATGGCCATATTAGATATTTTAGCTTCCTGTAGTTGCTTATCCACATTTCATGCATTCTTTATTGCCTGAGTTATGGCAATGGCTCTTGTGGCTAATGAACCAAAGGTTGGATAACTCATCAAATGCAGGGATTAGAAACAGAGTTATTCCATGAAATGTCTTGGCTATTGGCAAAACCCTGAGCACAAATTTAAGTTTGGCATGCACTGCCTTATCGACCTCAAATGGAGCCTTTTCCTACACTAATGTCATTTCTTCTAAGTATATGTCTTGCCTTACCAGCTAATATTTGGTCTCCAATGGAACGATCTTTATTTGTAGTTTAAGTGATATTGTACTCCTTGCAAGCATAATCTAGTTTAGTAATTCCCTTATTGCCATCAGCTAGGCACTTTTTCAACTTTGTTCCATGTCCACAAAAATTGTATGCAGGGTCATGAAGTTCAGCAGATAGGTTCTTGAGAATAACACCCCCATCCCTGCTGATGCATTTCCAAGCACTCAAGTCATTCTCCTGTGTAATTTGAGGTTTGCGTGTCCTGTTATATAGCAAATTGCAAGTGTTCACCCAACTGTTGTGCTTTTATGAGAAGCCAAACCATTTCACTGATGCCTTGCTCCCTTGACGTCTTGTGGTATGCTCTACAATTAACAGGTATGGTTCAGAGCTTTTCTGTAATTCCTCTGTGTGAAAACTCCCTGCAGTTTCTTTGCTATCACTGCCCTTTAAGACCTAAGTTCTTTGGTTTGTGTGCTGCACCATGTACACTATAAATATCTCCATTGATCAGTTCAGTAGGTAAGACTTCTCAATTGAAGTTTTGTATTTCAAAATACGTACCAAATCACCTATGTTGAATTTCTGCTTGCTTGGATCCACCATGTTAATGCAATTGATTACTGTATATAGAAGCTCATTATCATGGACATCAATAGGTCTCTCCTTAATTGAGTGATGAGTAGTGTGATTATAATTGTCAATGATTTGTGGTAGAATGTGTAGCCATTTACACAATTAAATTGCTTCCACATCCAGTTTTTGATTGTCCTGTTCAATCATTCAACAGTATTAGATTTAAAATGGGAGAAAGTTAAGTAGTACTTTATCCCACATCATTCCATTATGACTCTGAAATGCCTATTGTAATAATCACCTCCATGATCAGTTTGAAGGATGTCAGAATAGCAATTCATTCCAGTCTGCAGCAATTGTCCAAAAACCTCTGAAACCTCATTCCCCACCTTTGCCTCCATAGTTTGAGGCCAAGTGAAAGTACATACTCAAAACTGTCATTTAAATGTGAGTACTCAGATATCTATGAGTATGAGATCAACCTGACATTAATCATCAAGTCCTCATATTATCACATAACTTGCAGGTCTGTGAAGCTCATGAACAACCGTCTCAATAATTACTCAATGATGGGTCTTCGTTGAAGTTCTGATGTGATTGATATGATTTTGTTCATGTTACCTGTATCCCCTGAGGCACCTGATGCTGTAAGTAGTCATAATCAGTCGATGATTTCATTCTCTAGAAGTAGATTGTTGAGTCTTTTATGCTGAACTTGAGCCCCTTTGCCTGTGCTATGTGCAGCTGCTAACTCTGGTTTAATTATATTCTTGGATTTGTCACTGTTTGAGGCTTTCATTTGTCCTCTTGAGGTGTTGCCCTCCCTACACATGTTAATGACCATATGTCTGCCTGCTTATCTGGGTGGTAGCATGCTTGCCTCCCATGCAGTAGGCCCAGGTTTGATTCCTGGCCGGGTTGGAGATTTTCTCTGCTCGTGGACTGGGTGTTGTGTTGTCCTCATCATCATTTCATCCTCATCACTGGCATGCAAGTTGCCCAATGTTGCATAGACTGAAATAAGACTTGCACTTGGTGGCCGAACTTCCCCAGATGGGACCTCCCAGTCAATGATGCCATACGCTCATTTTCATTTCCATTTGACCATATGCTTTTATATCTTTCAGTGTATATTTTTTATATCTAAAAACAAAGATGATGTGACTTACCAAACAAAAGCGCTGTCAGGTCGATAGACACACAAACAAACACAAACATACACACAAAATTCTAGCTTTCACAACCAACGGTTGCTTCATCAGGAAAGAGGGAAGGAGAGGGAAAGACGAAAGGATGTGGGTTTTAAGGGAGAGGGTAAGGAGTCATTCCAATCCCGGGAGTGGAAAGACTTACCTTAGGGGGAAAAAAGGACAGGTATACACTCGCACACACACACATATCCATCCACACATATACAGACACAAGCAGACATATTCAAAGCCCACATCCTTTCGTCTTTCCCTCTCCTTCCCTCTTTCCTGACGATGCAACCATTGGTTGCGAAAGCTAGAATTTTGTGTGTATGTTTGTGTTTGTTTGTGTGTCTATTGACCTGCCAGTGCTTTCGTTTGGTAAGTCACAACATCTTTGTTTTTAGATATATTTTTCCCACGTGGAATGTTTCCCTCTATTATATTCATATCAGTGTATACTTTTTGATGTTTGAACTTTTTAAGAATATTAGCTCTAATAAACTAGACCTTTTCAAATTCCTTATACCCTACCCTTATTAGCATTCTCACTTAATCATATTGGGTGTTTATCTACCATATGTGTCCTGCTGACCCTATCTTCTGTCTAACTCAGCATTACTGTAATGATTAATGATGTCAGTAACAGCATTTACACGCTTATCTTCTGTTTCTTCTACTTTTTCTTTTCTGCCTCCATTGATAGTGTGTGACAGTGCTTTTAGAGCATTGGTTACTGACTTAAAGGTTTCTGAGAGACGCTGATCTCATTGGAAATGCCCTAACTTCAACAATCATAACTTCTGTCAAACAGCTTTCTGCACTTCAATAATTTTACACTTTGTTGACAACATGCTGCTGTATACTAAGCCATTTTCGAGATTTTTAGTGTACAACTTATATATACTTTGAGACAATTGGTGATATATCACCTTGATATATCCTTACACATCCATTAGTCTTGTGTTGACTTTTTCAATTTTCTCATTGTCATATAATTCATGTTCTGGCATTCAACACAACAACACATCAATCTAACACTAATTGCCTCAATTTTTCTGTTATCATATAGAAGCATGTGCTTTGCACCCTCTCAACAAGTGCACAACACACTTGCAAATTTGTCCATAATCTACAGTAAAGTGATAGAGTTGTGTTTTGGTACACTCCATTTTATGCAGAATCTCACTGAAGTTTGATCTCTATCTGCCTTGCATTGTACCCACATTCGATAATGGGTTCTGGACCCCAGATCAGAGAAGAGACTCCTGTTTTATGGTTGCATGCTACATTGTAATAGTATGGTTGTGACTTACCCGAATTCTTTTTAGAATATAATTTTACCTGAAAATACAGGGTATAATTATGGTAACCAGTTTGTGAGTCCAAACTAAACTTCATTTATACAATTATTTTACTTAAAATTGATCTCAGAGACTCTGCTACAAAATAAGACTATTTAATAATAGTCTTCCAAGCTTCCAATTAAAAGAGTCAGATACTAAAATTGCAAAATGGTTAAGACAACTTTTACCTGTTGTGCTCCTTTGCCATGTTATTAAAGAGTTTTGCCGGCCGCGGTGGTCTCGCGGTTCTGGGCGCGCAGTCCGGAACCGTGGGACTGCTACGGTCGCAGGTTCGAATCCTGCCTCGGGCATGGATGTGTGTGATGTCCTTAGGTTAGTTAGGTTTAAGTAGTTCTAAGTTCTAGGGGACTGATTACCACAGCAGTTGAGTCCCATAGTGCTCAGAGCCAGCCATTAAAGAGTTTGGCAGTTTACTAAAAGACCTTTCAACTGTAGACACTATTACTAGAATCACTCAGGTTCAAAAAATTGCTTGAAAGTTTTTCTCATTTATGAAGTTTAGTAGCTTCATTGGGTCCTCCTCTGGAAGATTGTATTAAAGATGCTCTTCATGTGTAGAATTTATTCTGCTAAGTCTGAAGGATACTTTGATATAAGATTGGTGATTTTAACTTTTAGTGCATCATTCTCTAGGTCCATGAAAGCCAAAACTGGTGAAAACAGATCACAAATTTATCCACAGCTCACAAATCTTGTTGTCAAATCTGCCAGGACAAAATATAAAAGAAGGAAGAGCAACAGAAGATTTTAATTCATTTGATGCTTCCAGTTGAAGTTGTTCAGGCAGCTTTTCATATGCATTGGGTGTCCTTTTGATAACAAACCCTGGTCAGATAGCAACTGTCTCAGCAATTACTTCTGCTTCATTGAAAATGGTTTCCCATGTATCTCTTAGGACCTGCATCTCATTAACTAAGTCTTATATTAGTTGAATGATTATGTTGAGGGAGATTCCTTTGTTCCATATAATGTTTTTCTGATCAATAGAAGGGGAAAATCTTGTCCAAAATAATGACATCAAGAGGCCTTTGAAAGATACAAAATATTTCTTGAGTCTCACAAAAGTGTTACTTGTTGATGTAGTTAATGTGGGTACCCTACCAGGTCTAAGACTTTGAGGACCAAATGAAAGTGCTTCAAAATCAGGCACATGGCTTGTAGTCTTTCACTCCAGTGAGTTTCAGAAAGACTTTGCACAGACAAAGAGACATGCTGTTACATGAATTACCAATGGACTGCTAGTGAACAAAAAATAAAAACTTTCGATGTTTCCAAAAAATGTCACATCATAATTCAGTTTAGCAGCACTGACATCAACTCTGTTCAGGGAGTGTGCTCCCAGGGAGAAAAGCTTGTGGAGTTATTATTTTTTTTTCAAGTATTCTTGACTGAATACGACTAGTGTGACCCCACATGTAGCCATTGTCATAGCTCTGAGTATGACAGCCTGCAAGTGGTACCACTAGAGTTTCTAATGAGGACAGTATTTCATCAGTCATGACCTCGCCTGTTTTCTCACTAATATTCATAAATTCAATGAATCTTTCACAAACTTTGAATGACTCTTTCCAACATTTTGAAATGCATTGTGCAGAATGAGTATATTCTGTTCCTGGTTGGATATGTTATGAGCTAAATCAACAATAATTCCATAGAAGACAGATGTAAAGTGGGTTTCAGTAGTTTTTCGCCACATTGAGAAATAAATTAATTCTCCAGATACCATAATAGTTAGTTAGCTTGATCTATCATACATTTGTTCATCAGTTGGTTTTCTTTTACTATGGCTAGACGTTCATGATTTACTTCACCATATTTTTCAGTCAATTCCAATATTCACAAAAAAAAATTCCATTGTGAACATCACCAATCTGAATATTTCCCATTTCGAAAGCTAAATCTCTGCTACTTAAGAATAAAGTTGTGATCAGAATTTTTTTATTGTAGCTTTCCATCTTTTTGCTTCACAGTCAAACACCTGTTGAAGATTACTGTTGACACCATGTTCTTTCAATGATGTTTGACAACCTTTACGTTCTAAGTAATGTTTTTGATGCTCTGGGCTTTTCTCAAGCATATGTAACAACTTGTAAAGCTTTTTGTAGGGTGTTTTTGTGGAGAAAACCCTTCTTTTCAAAGTATACTGTGATCTGATATAAAAATGCTGCAAGTTAAACAGTGAATACTGTTTTTTACCTTGTTCTACATTAACCAATCACATGGAAATTTTTTTAGTTTTTTATTATTGGCTGTTTTCATGTAAATCAACGTCTCCTGGATACGTTTCCCTGAAAGGTCAGTGAATTACTTTCTTGATATGCAATAAGAGAATTCTGTCCTTTTTTGTGGCCTCTGTTTCAATTAAATGTTCAGAAGCCAAAGCATCTTGTCCTTGTGTGATTTGTTTTACATGTTTTTTGTCAAAAACCAACTGAACAACAGAGCAAAAAGGTTGGCTATCGGGGCTGTTGTAGCCTTGGACATATCATGAGGCTGAACTTCTTGTAATTCTCCTTTTCCATAACACTTCAAAAATTTTGTAATAGTCCTACCACCTTCAGCTACTTTTTCTAATTCCTCTTTTCACAGCTTTCTTTTTAAAGCTCCAGATTTATGTTTATACCTTGATATCTTAACTTCTTGTTGTTGTATTATGTAAGTTGAATGAAATAACACAGTTCAGCTACAATATATTTTTTATGATATGAATCTGTATTTCTCAAATTGGATTATTGGGAAAGATAACTCGTACCTTACTTTGTTCACAAACATTTTCACATAAACAAAATTGAACCAAAACAAAACACAATTGCACAAAACAACTTAATGTGAAACTTGACCTAATAAATGTTATCACTTTCAGTAGCAGGAGACAAAACTGACCAAATTCAACCCATGTCAGTCAAACAAGTGGACTTCAACTGATGAGCAATGGGTTGCATCTGTTTTCAGAACAATGAGGAAGAGAGAGACAGTTAGACAAAAAATATCTATAGGAGGAAGGGAGGATGGGGAAGTAGGGAAGGTGGGAAAAAGGGGGAGGCAGCTGCAAGCCTTACAGTGCTACTATGCACACAAGTTCACAAAACACATGCAATGACAATAACTACCACAACCAATTTTAGTAAAAATTTATGATAAATGGTTTATCACAAATACCTATTTTAAATTTGAGGCTATAATTAGCTATAGAATCTTCTAAAATTTCACTGAATAAAAAATATATGCAAAATATTTTTCTAGTTTGTATTAAATTGTAATAACTAAAAAATTAAATTGCGAAGAACAGGGCCCCAGGCCACCTTCAGGCCTGTGCCATGTACCCACGGGTGCATCCAGCCCCATTCAGAAAGCCATACTTTGACTTTTCTAGCAATCTGTGGCTATGATAATGAATTCATTAAAGAACATGTCAGTTCCTTCATGTGCTGATAAATATGCTTTAAATTCAGATTGTCCTGCTGGAAAGTGGCGAACAGTTTTCATTATCCTGGACAAACTGCTTCAGGATCCTTGAGTATGTCTGCCCCAAATAGCAGGGATATCTCTGGATTTCTTTCTGATTTCCCACTGCAACATTGTCAAATATGAAAATGCTGTTTGGCTTTACTTTTGCAGGTGATGGAATATCACTTATTTCGCTGAATGTCTGGTATGTTACTCCCTCAATGCCTTGCAAAATTTTGAGCAGCAGCTGATATTTTGGCTGAAACATGGTTTTTGAAAAACTATATACACACTCAAAGGGGACACCCTCAGGATGTGTTCACAGGGTTAGAACAAGACTATTCCTTCTGGAATCTGACAGCCTGATAATCAAACAGATATATTGCCACAAAGTAATCAACCATTCTTCTTGTTTTTCCAGTCTCCAGTATCATCACTGCAGGACTAGTTGCTTACTACAAAATTCTTGTGGTGATGGTGTTGCCGGCCGCGGTGGCTGTGCGGTTCTAGGCACTTCAGTCCGGAACCGCGGGACTGCTACAGTCACAGGTTCGAATCCTGCCTCGGGCTTGGATGTGTGTGATGTCCTTAGGTTAGTTAGGTTTAAGTAGTTCTAAGTTCTAGGGGACTGATGACCTAAGATGTTAAGTCCCATGGTGCTCAGAGCCATTTGAACCATTTGTGATGCTGTTTCATCCACTCAGTCATGGTGATAACTGTTCATTTACATTAGCATTCAGGGGGCTTTTATGGGGAAAGAAATAACACATGTATAGCTTTTAAACTTTATAAAGTTTAACAAACTTAAATATGATCTTATTTTTGTACCCATATCTGGTAATGCTGAATCATGTATTTCCACCTCCATCAGTGCACAGAATGCATCACAGAGCTAAGCAAGCTATGGTTTCTTCTGATAGGCACAGAGTTTTGTCACCTAACTCCAGCAAATTACTCTATAATGTCTCACAAAGTCAGCAGACATATGAATGCCACCTTTGTCAACACACGATCTTATGCTATATTGCATAACTAGCATTCATTAAACTCTTAAAAGCCTGCTCCACAGATGTATGCACTCTCTGTTGTTAAATATTTTAAATGTTCCATGGACATCCTGTACAGAGATTGTATGATCATCCAGTATCACCAAGAGAAAGTAAATATTTCTGTGGAACAAGACAGAAATCTGCATTGAGATATTGCAAAATCAATGCCAATCATCCATGGATTATATTACTTAAAAACTAAATCTACACTCCACCTGAACAGGTCATGAAGGCCCAATAGTACCTGCTAACTGCCATGTCATCCTCAGCCCACAGGTGTCACTGGGTACAGATATGGAGGGGCGTGTGGTCAACACACTGCTCTCCCGGCTGTAGGTCAGTTTACGAGATCAGAGCCGCTACTTCTCAATCAAGTAGCTCCTCAGTTTGCCTCACAAGGACTGAGTGCACTAACTCACCATCAGTGTAAGGCAAACTGGATGTTCATCTGTCCAAGTGCTAGCTCAACCCAGCAGCGCTTAACTTCATCAGTCTAACAGGAACCAGTGTTACCACTTTGCAAGGCTGTTGGCATGGATAATATTACTTTCTGTCACTAAATAGAACTCCCAGCTTGATATCACACTGACACTCAGAAAAAATATACAAGGATTGGAACTTAAATAGTGGCAACTATTTATTCACAACTGATACAAAAGAGTTACATGTTTGCACCTGTTACTGTCCTTCAAAGTAGTCACCAGCATTGTGTAGAACCCATTTCCAGTGATACGGAACGTGTAGTATACCATTAGCAGAGGCTGTTCTGTTGATGGTGCTAATGGAGCGGTCTTTGTGACTTTGATTTGATTCCAAAGATGAAGGAACCACTTCATGGCATTTGCTTCAGAACTGTTCCAGAGATTTGAGAGGCAATAGACTGCTACATTCGCACTGTGGGGCGGCGGGTGGAATAATATTGTTGTTATATAAAATGTTTGGTAATGTAGAAAAGATGCATTTCCCTGCCGTTTAACCATATGTGGGGCAGCGGGTGGAATAATATTGTTGTTATATAAAAGTGGAATGTAGAAATTATGCATTTCCCAGCCAATGCACCATATGTGGGGCGGCGTGGTGGAAAATATTGTTTTATATAAAATGTAATGTAATGTAGAAAAGATGCATTTCCCAGCCGTTTAACCATATGTGGGGCGGCGAGTGGAGTTTTGTTGTTTAAAATGTTCCTATTATTTATGCTGTTGTTTTGCCGTTCTCAACACTGGCTCTCTAACTACAATTTTGGCAACCAGAAAGTGATTAGCAAAACGTGAAGCCTGTAATTAGAATTCCTAGTGCCCACTTCATCTGAGAAATACACTTATAGCTACAGCTTATAGCTCTGAGGAATTGGGAGATTGTCTGGGATTTATAATCAAAAACGATCGTGAAAAAAAAAACGTTTCCTGTATTCTGAAAGTCACAGATGAAAAAAAAAGAGAATCCACACAATCTGACTAACAGAGCAGTTCAGAGTCTAATGCGCTGATGCAACTATAACTGTCCAAATTAAATGTTTAAATGAATGCTCGCCATAATTTGATGATAAGGTTCATCAAACGCCATGCTAAAATAATGGTAGAATGTCTGTCCCGCGACGGCACGTGAAAATACGACATACGCAAACTGAAGATAGATAATTAAAGTCATCCCAGAATTAACACTTCACTCAAAAATGATTTCATGGTTACGCGTATCCCGAGTAACTTAATACGGCATCCGAGGCCATTTATAGCAATGATACCGACGCGACGCGATTCCCGACACAGATGGTGTGCTATTCAGCGTCTGGAGAGAACTGGGGCCTTTCTTGTAATGCACCACTTTAAGTTACCGAATAAATTATAGCTTCTTTTGCTGATGGCCGATGAAGTTCTCAATTTAAATGTGCAATCAGCACACAGGTAAGTAATCATAACAAAAGTCTGACGTGGCTAAGTCAATTATTTTGGGCGAGAGAATTAATTTAATTACACTACACGCAGTAGACGAGCTCTGAACTTGCCCTTTGGAGATACGCTATCGCTATAGTTTTATAGTTATTCAACTGAGACTTCTCACATCTTTATGATTACAGCGAATCTCCCTTCTACTTAAATTTAAACATCCTAGCCTTATTTATTAGCCTACTTAATCTATCTTGCTTCCTTAATTTTTAAGACAAGAACCAGAAAATTATGAATTTCAACTAAAATTTTAATTTGAGAGATCCAAAGTACTGTTTCTATTAAATAATTATGAAAAAGGAATCTAAATATAAATTTTTAAGTCTCTAGCTCCTTTCTGTTGCGCCAATCATTTTTACAGAGAAACGTCCAAATTTCAAAAATGGTTAAAGTTATTCAACTGATATTCAACACATATTGATTTAGTATTACTCCTGACATGCTAGAAACGTTTCAGGTTATTTACTTGATTTTTAAAGTATTGCGCAACATTTATGACGTCAGAGCTAGTTACAGCGGATTCGGCTGGCACACAATGGAAAGACTGATGTGAATTTATTACAGCGTGAGTAGGCTGCTTCCCTACATCACCCTATACTTAAATTTTTTCTTTTTTGAATGTTAATGAACGCAAACAAAATTTAATTACAAAAAGGGAAGCAAGAGTACAGCTTAACTCCCTATGAAAATTTAAAATTGAAATGTAAACATATAGAAATATTAAAAGGAAAACTGATTACCTACTTTAATTATTTAAATTACTGGCATGTTCACTGCCTCTTAAGCAACATTATCCCTCAAAATTTAAGCAAAATCAATGAAACACTTTGGCATACATATTGCCTTAGACAAACAAACACATAAAAATATGTAAAATTATGAAAATCTTAAATCCATTAAATACATTTTTACATACACAAATTCACAGAAAATAACACAGTTATTCATGATACATAAACAGTTGATTATATCTTAGCAGTCTTTTCTAAACCTGAAAGAAAATTTCACAAATCATTTTTACACAAGTGGTTGTAGCCGCTTTGGCTGGCGTTCTACACTTCCATTCACAAGGGTAGAGGAGGGGAAGTTGCTATGGTGTGCGTCCTTCACGTTCACTCTAAATTACATGGGGAAAGGGGAGGGGTCACTGTGAGTTGTGTCCAAGTCACTCCATGCTTTCACGCAGCTACCAGGCTGCCATTATCTGGTTTGTCCTGTAGAACAAACAAAAAGAGTGCCTCAGACTCTGTTCACTTATTATCTAAGGGTGGGTCACAATGAAACGGGGATATATACATTTTATCCTTCAATATTTTGCTGGAACAAAGTTAACAGAACTTTTTCAATTTTACTCTCGTGGTTACTTAATTGTCATAAAATCGGTAAACAAATGGCTCAAAATGCCGTTAGTCACTTACTAGAGAAAATTTATGCTCAAGGCATACAATCATGAATCCTATTTAATTTCGATTTATTATTTCTGGGCCAGAACACTGAACCAATGCTCGATACATTCCTGACAAATTTGTATTTTATTCACTTAGCTGACTCATCTTCGATTACCTTATTCTTAGATATAGTATGAGTATATTTGATTAGTAGTTGTCTTCTCAGTTTCTTTATACATGTGAGTAACTTGTGGTAATAGTACAGTTCTGAGTGTTCAAAACACACTGCGTTTAGTTGATTACTAACTCCTTTTATTGGTCCTCTGCTGTTGTGTCAGTTCCACATCTGCAATTATGTACTTACTTCATCGAAGTGTATTTATGCTGAGCTATAAATAATGTTTCATGTCTGCCATTATGTACTTACTTACTTTGCTAGTGTATGAACTTAAGTAATACTCACTCCATTAAAATTTAAAGCACAGGATAGCACATTTATTTCGTATCTATAGTGTATTGCGGCTGATCAGTTTGCTCACGTGGCAATCCATTTCCACTCGATCGGATGCTGAAACCACAGGTGGTCTCTCTCGACCTACCACTAAAGTGCATCAAGTAATTATGGACGAGCGTAATGCTAAATTCCTTAAACCTATAGGACACCATGAGCTGCTCTGTCTCATCTAACTTAAGGGTACCTATGGTCGCCTTCACGCCTCCAACTCATAACCTCAATACGTGTAGGTGTGTCCTGTCACACACTACACCAAATAATGGCCAGCTCCAACCTTATAAATATTTCAAAGACGTGTCCTTCACGTCTCAACCACAAACACTGTTCAATTCTATTACACTGCCATTCCTTGCTACACCAGGTGAGTTCATTCTTACAACTTATCTGCATTTTCAACACTAAGCAACCTCTTTTACTATTAATTAGTTAGCTCTACAGCATATAATAGGTTTCACTGCCACTTCAGATCCTGCTTGTACACGAATTCGTATATCTTTTTTAAATTACTATTGATGGACCATTTCCAATAAAACAACACTTTGTGCTTACAATATTACCAGGGTTCTATACATAGTTGTTACTCAAATACCTTTGTATCTTAATTACATCATACTTCTCTGTTGTTTATGTCACTGTTAGGTTTGTCACATTAGGTATTTTTCTTCACTAATCGGTAGATAGAATGGTTACAGAACTCATGGCTTGATAGCCATGACGTAAAATTTTTGTATATAGGAAAGATGAAGAATGAGAGACCTGAAATGGAAAGAAGGTCTCACACAGCTGGGACTGCACAGCTGCCACACTGTGTAGAGGTTACAGAACAATCTCCTCCCTATAGAATTCATTGGTTTTAGAAAATTTTCATACTGGAAAGAAGAGGTCGAAATTTTAGGTGGATAGAAAAGATGAGAATTGAGTGAGACCTGAAAAGAAAAGAAGATCTCACACAGCTGGGACTGCGCAGCTGCCACACTGTGTAGAGGTTACAGAACAATCTCCTCCCTATAGAATTCATTGGTTTCAGAAAATTTTCGTATTGGAAAGAAGGGGTCGACATTTTTGTGGATAGGAAAGATGAAGAATGAGAGAGATCTGAAATGTGAAAGAAGATCTCACACAGCTGGGACTGCACAGCTGCCATACTGTGTAGAGGTTACAGAACAACCTCCTCCCTACAGAATTTATTACCTTATTAAAATTTTCGTATTGGAAAGAAGGGGTCGAAATTTTTGTAGATAGGAAAGATGAAGAATGAGTGAGACCTGAAATGGAAAGAAGATCTCACACAGCTGGAACTGCACAGCTGCCACACTGTGTAGAGGTTACAGAACAACCTCCTCCCTACAGAATTCATTAGCTTAATGCTGGCTTGATAGTCGTACCGGAAGATTTTAGTATTTGAGAGTAAGAGCCGAAATTTTGGTGGATAGGAAAGATGAAGAATGAGTGAGATCTGAAATGGAAAGAAGATCTCACACAGCTGGGACTGCACAGCTGCCACACTGTGTAGAGGTTACAGAACAACCTCCTCCCTACAGAATTTAATCACTACCTATGAACTTCTTTAGGTTGATCACGTTCCTGAGACCTAATAGCTTTTTACTCTTAGGGTACTTTAGCCTATATGCATTGGCATGTGGTTTTCCTATGATCCTGAAAGGTCCTTGGTATACGAACATGAATTTCTTTGTTTCTGCATTTATTTTCTTTGATTTTTCCTTGGTTTTGACAAGGACTGACTGACCTATTTCAAAACTAGTGGGTACAGCTTTTGTGTCATGAGGCTTTTTCCTTTCCAATGCTCTTTTTCTTATATTTGCCCTAGCCTTTAACTTCCTCTCGTCTGTGGATATTTGCATTAGAATGGGGAATTCTACCATATCTGCAATCACATTGTGTGGTTCTTGGCCAAACATCAATTCGCAAGGCGCAAAACCAGTTGCATCATGCCTTAAATTGTTAATTACATTCTCAAAATACTTCATGTGCTCTGCCCAACTTGAGTGTTTCCGAGCACAATAAGTTCTGCAAAGCCTATTCAATTCTCTCATAATACGTTTACTCATATTTCCTTGGGGGAAATACGCAGATATTTTCAGATGTTTCACTCCGGCCTTATCTAGACATTCCTTAAATCTATCAGAAGTAAATTGAGGCCCATTGTCTGACAGCAAATTCTTCAGAACGCCAACGTTCATGAATAAATTTTTTTCCAACTTTTCTACCAATGTTTTTGCTATTGCTCTTTTAATAGAGTATAGCTTAACATATTTACTGAATCCATCCACAACAACAAAAACATGGGTGCAACCACCTCTCGAAACAGGAAGAGGGCCAAACAAATCACAAGCCAGTAATTCTAGGGTTTCAGTTGGCTCTACTGAATGCATATCCCCTTGTATTCTGGAGTTAGCAGCACGAACGTTCTGGCACACTACACAAGATGCTAGACGCTTGGCAACACGGCGGTACATGTTGTCAAACACAACCTTTTCTTTTAATTTTGCAATGCACTTCTTTGCACCGTAGTGCCCATACCTCAGGTGTACATAGTCGATTAGTAAGTCTACATGTTGTGAGGGAAAGCACAGCTTCCACTCAGAAACACCTACCTTTTTCCTCTTAAACAGAATACCTTTATGCAGACAATAGTATTGCGAAACCTTAGGATAGTTCGCATTTCCTAAATAGCTCTTCACTAATTTCAGCTGGTCATCTGCATTCTGCTCACGTCTCAAGTTCTTAATTACTCTCTTTAATGCACTTTCTTCCTTCACTTCGTGCAACGCAAACATTCGTACTTCACTTAGGTCTGTTGCTATAATTCCCACGTCATCACAGAGCTCCACACTTCTAGATAACCCATCAGCTACCAGATTGTCTTTCCCTTGAATATATCTAACCACAAGGTCAATGACCATCTTACCAAACAAGCATTCATCAATTTACAGGTCTTTAAAAAGGTCAACACCTTATGGTCACTGCAAACAATTATCTTGTGACCTAATAGATACTGCTCAAACTTCTGTACCCCAAATACAATTGCCAATGCTTCCAGTTCTGCGATGCCATAATTTCTCTCTGCTGCCTGTAAAGATCGACTTGCGAAAGCTATAGTCTTGTGCATTTCTTGTTCGTTCTCTATTTCTAGTTGGAATACCTCCACAGCTATACCATAGCCACTAGCATCAACGGACATACAGAATGGTTTTTCACAATCAGGATGATGTAAAATAGGACTATTAATTAAAGATTGTTTAAGCACTTCGAACGCCTGTTGACATTCTGCTGTCCAAACCCAAGGGGTATTCTTTTTCAGCAGGAGGTGCAGACAGGGTGCATTAAAAGCCTGATCACTAACAAAACGCCTATAGAAGCCGAAAAGACTGAACATCGATCTCAACTGCTTCTTGTTTCTGGGAGCCTCAAATTTTTCAATGACTGCTAGCTTGCCTGGGTCAGGCAGAATACCTTTTCCACTTATCATATATCCCAAGAAACCTATTTCCTCTTTAACGCACTCTGTCTTTTCAATCTTTAGTTTCATGCCACCTCTCTCAATAGCCTCTAACACTTCCTCTAATAAAACTATGTGTTCTTCCCAGGTAGGAGTTGCTATTAACAGATCATCCACGTATACTGTGATTTTATTAATTACGGCTGGTCCTAAAACATGGCACATCACACGTACGAAGGCACAAACAGAGATATTAAGTCCGAAAGGTACCACACGATATTGGTAACAAACTCCTTCATACAAGAAAGCTGTGTACTTCCTTGAACTTTCTGCCAGTGGCAAATTCCAATATCCACACGTGATGTCCATAGAAGTTAAGAATTTTACTCCCTGGAACTTTTGCAATAACTGGCCCATGTTCTGCAGTCTATCACTTTCCCTAACCACTATTTCATTCAACCAACGAGCGTCCAAGACCAATCTGACACTCCCATCTCTTTTTGGTACAACAACAAGAGGATTATTGTACTCACTGACCGCTTTTTCAATCACACCCCACTCTAGCATTCTCTGTATCTCCTTTCAAACTGCCTCCTTCCTAGCTACATGTATTTGGTATGGCTTCCTGAAAAACACTTGGCCAGGTTTCACCTTTAATTGACATTCATAACCTTTGACCACGCCAGGTCGATTTCAAAATACCTTATGGTGCCTCTTTAAAACCTGTCTCAGTTCTTCCTTCTGATTCACTGAAATTTTATCGATTTTCTGAAATTTAGCTTCTATTTTGTCCAAAATAATTGCTTCTTCTTCTTCTGTGTTTAGCTTACTTGTACTAAGATTAACACCTTCGTCCCAATACCTCCTATTTTTCAGAACTCATATAGGCAGCTCCCAAGTTTCATCATTAGTTACTACATGTTTATCACTAAAAGGTACTGTAATTACTCTGGTTATCGGCAAGACCATTTTTAACTGGCTTCTTTCAAAGTCAACAACACACTGATATTTTGACTAGAAATCTATGCCAATTAAAACCTCAATACTGAGATTGTTTACAATTAAGCATGGATGATCAATTAAATTACCATTAATGTTAAAGGGCAGTAAAGCTTCTTGCTTTACCGTTTTTGACACCTTGCCAGTAGTACCAATTATTCCTAGTCCTGATACCCTCATTACTGTAAGCTTGTCTTTACCAGGTAACGCATCAAAGAAGGACTGAGATATCGCACTCACCTCACTTCCACTGTCTAAGAGACAACGTACATTGATATCCAAAAAATTCACTATTATTATAGGGTGGCTTATTCTAGGTTGTACAGGTGGTTCCTCAAATTCATCCAATAGTTCCTTTTGGATTTGTCTCCAACTAAAGTGATCGACATCTGTCTTCATTACATTTAGGTCAAAGTGTGTAGGGGTTTCCTGAATTACATTTTCAGCTGCCTTTTCCAGTCGATCTATTAATTTCAAATCGAAACACTGCACGACTTCATTACATTTAGTTTGCTGAACGTGACCCAAATTACTGTAGTCTGAGCGATTCTGCGCCTCCAGACTGGGCACAACACTAGTTACAGCTAAACCACTTTCACTATTATCGTCAGGTTCCTTCTCAAGTGACAACTGGTCTCAGCTACTGGGTTCATCGACCCCCAACAGGCTACCCTCTACATTCTCACTTACCTCCTGTCCTAAATCTATTAGTACAGTATCAACATCCTGCACAGGCACTTTAGATAAGAGCGCATCATCCTCATCGTAAATATAAGCATGAATTTCTTCTGCTTCTTCACCTGACAAAACAGTATTTTGTAGCTCTTCCCTACCATTACACTGCTGCACCTTCTCTTTCTCTTCCCACTTAGAAAGCGTCTCTAACACGGTATCTATCAAATACTGTGAGTGATCTAATATTTCTGTTGTTTCCGTAGATGCTACCGACCCTTCATCCACATGTTCAGTTTGAGTATTCTGATCTGTCTTACCAATTACCGTAACTACTGGCTTAGGAAAAGTAACCACCTGGTGAGCGCCAGTGTCCTCATAGACGGTAACTAGTTTTCCTGCCTTGGCCTACTACAGTTTCCTTTATTTCCATTATAGTTAACTGGCACAGCATGGCTTTCCGCACTGTTGTTTACCTGCATAATTTTGTTCTAAACAAAATTACTATCATTTGGATGCCATTGTTGGTTCTGATAATTATTTCTCCAATTCCTACCTTTCTTAGGATGGCGAACACCTACTGTTCTGATGTTTACATTGCCATTCTGCTTGTTCTTAAAATTACTACTAGTGTTATTAGCATTTATGTTATTACGTGCTTGCTCCTCATTGGAAGCAACACGTTCTACATGTTCCAAATACTCAATGTAGTTGGCCAATACCAAGGCAGTTTGGCTTCAAGACCTAGTATTATCATTTCAGGTTTTAGCTTTTCGGCCAAATGTGACAAACGTGAGATCCATGACCTGGCAAACTCTTTAATAGATTCCTTGCCTGCATTGAAGCATTTTCCACTCCAAAATTCTCTCAACACTTCATTTTGCTTATTACTAGACCAATACTCATTAATGAAAGCTGTTTTAAATTTTGCTAATGTTTTACATTGCAACTTAACATCAGCTGACCAACGCATGGCGTCACCTGCTAAATGGCTTCTAATAAATGAGATTTTCTCTCGTTCAGACCAAGATGGTGGAATCACATCTTCAAAATCGTTCCAGAAATCAAGCGGGTGGATATTTTTATCTGGATCGAACCGCAAGAACTGCCAACACCCGATAAAAGCGGTGTTTGCAGCTACAACTTGTTGTATACTACCATTACCAGAAGTTACTGAAGCTACTTTATTCTCAATGTTAGCAATGTTAGTACTAATATTTTCTACTCTCATTTCAACATTATCTACTCTTTGCACAATATGAGTAGTATCAGTTTTTATTGCATTTACTTCTGCTTGACATATGTTTACTTTTATATTAACATCTTTAAACCTATCTGAGCACAGTTCACATTCCGCCTCGATCTTTTCTGTTAACTTGTGCTGCAGCTTTGCATCTTCCATTTGGAAGTCTTTGCGAACCTCAGCAACTTCGGATTTTACTGTTTATACATTTCAGAAAATTGTTGAGCAACCTTTTTCTTAATATCCTCATGATTGTAATCAATTTTATAATTCAAACTGTCCAGATCCTCTTTCAACTTATTGCAACCAGCCTTGAAGGTATCATCCATTACCTCCAATCATTTATTAAAATTGGTTTGACTGGCCACAATCCTGTTATTTACCTCAATTATATTAGATTTTAATTCAGCATTACTGATAGCTATTGCTTGTAATATAACATTTAAATCAATAACCCCAGTGTCTTTGGGTTGCTCACTAGCTGGCTTTTTATCACACTCAGGTGACGAAAAACTAGCTCCAACACCAGAATCATCAAAACTAAATGAAACTTCTGATTGATCAGTCATATCTAACTTCTCCTGTTTAAACTCTACCACCTGTGATGGCTGTTTCGTTTTTAATTCATCAGATAAACTATCATCCAATAAATTAACAATTTCTGCTTTCTGCTTTACTACAGGGGTCTCTATTATTGAATTATTGCCCCTTCCCACACTACTGTCAGGAGACAATACTTCATATTTCACTTTAACATTACTACTTTCATGCATATTTACACTTGAACCGTTGTCTGAATTTACAGTTCCCTCAACAGACATAGGTTCTGATTTAAGTTTAACCTCAGTTTCTTCTGGCAGTTCCATCGCCAACAGTCTTTTAGTGCAGGTTAGTAAAATTTTTAACAGCTTTTCACTTAACTTAGTTCTTTCTGCACGACGTATGGCGTTGCCGGCACGGCGTACCAGGATTACTGATGCGACACATTGAAATGCAGACGGCACTCTGATGGCTGCTGTGTGTTTGCGTGGCCCGCAACTGCAGGCGCGGCTCCGGTGGCTCCGGCGGACGACTGTGGTGAGGCGAAACTGGCTTCTCGCGATGCCGGCAACGCCGCTAGACTAAGCGCCACCTCCGTCAATCCAGATGCGTTGTTAATACAATTGCGTCATCCACATGCACACGAAACACTTTCACTGTTCTATTACTCAGTTGTGTGTCATATTTCACTCCCGAATCCGAATATTTAAAAATCACTTTCACTTTCACTCAGTTTCTTTCCTGGCCGATGCACCATATGGGGGGCGGCGGGTGGAATAATATTGTTGTTATATAAAATGTTTGGTAATGTAGAAAAGATGCATTTCCCTGCCGTTTAACCATATGTGGGGCAGCGGGTGGAATAATATTGTTGTTATATAAAAGTGGAATGTAGAAATTATGCATTTCCCGGCCAATGCACCATATGTGGGGCGGCGTGGTGGAAAATATTGTTTTATATAAAATGTAATGTAATGTAGAAAAGATGCATTTCCCAGCCGTTTAACCATATGTGGGGCGGCGAGTGGAGTTTTGTTGTTTAAAATGTTCCTATTATTTATGCTGTTGTTTTGCCGTTCTCAACACTGGCTCTCTAACTACAATTTTGGCAACCAGAAAGTGATTAGCAAAACGTGAAGCCTGTAATTAGAATTCCTAGTGCCCACTTCATCTGAGAAATACACTTATAGCTACAGCTTATAGCTCTGAGGAATTGGGAGATTGTCTGGGATTTATAATCAAAAACGATCGTGAAAAAAAAAACGTTTCCTGTATTCTGAAAGTCACAGATGAAAAAAAAAGAGAATCCACACAATCTGACTAACAGAGCAGTTCAGAGTCTAATGCGCTGATGCAACTATAACTGTCCAAATTAAATGTTTAAATGAATGCTCGCCATAATTTGATGATAAGGTTCATCAAACGCCATGCTAAAATAATGGTAGAATGTCTGTCCCGCGACGGCACGTGAAAATACGACATACGCAAACTGAAGATAGATAATTAAAGTCATCCCAGAATTAACACTTCACTCAAAAATGATTTCATGGTTACGCGTATCCCGAGTAACTTAATACGGCATCCGAGGCCATTTATAGCAATGATACCGACGCGACGCGATTCCCGACACAGATGGTGTGCTATTCAGCGTCTGGAGAGAACTGGGGCCTTTCTTGTAATGCACCACTTTAAGTTACCGAATAAATTATAGCTTCTTTTGCTGATGGCCGATGAAGTTCTCAATTTAAATGTGCAATCAGCACACAGGTAAGTAATCATAACAAAAGTCTGACGTGGCTAAGTCAATTATTTTGGGCGAGAGAATTAATTTAATTACACTACACGCAGTAGACGAGCTCTGAACTTGCCCTTTGGAGATACGCTATCGCTATAGTTTTATAGTTATTCAACTGAGATTTCTCACATCTTTATGATTACAGCGAATCTCCCTTCTACTTAAATTTAAACATCCTAGCCTTATTTATTAGCCTACTTAATCTATCTTGCTTCCTTAATTTTTAAGACAAGAACCAGAAAATTATGAATTTCAACTAAAATTTTAATTTGAGAGATCCAAAGTACTGTTTCTATTAAATAATTATGAAAAAGGAATCTAAATATAAATTTTTAAGTCTCTAGCTCCTTTCTGTTGCGCCAATCATTTTTACAGAGAAACGTCCAAATTTCAAAAATGGTTAAAGTTATTCAACTGATATTCAACACATATTGATTTAGTATTACTCCTGACATGCTAGAAACGTTTCAGGTTATTTACTTGATTTTTAAAGTATTGCGCAACATTTATGACGTCAGAGCTAGTTACAGCGGATTCGGCTGGCACACAATGGAAAGACTGATGTGAATTTATTACAGCGTGAGTAGGCTGCTTCCCTACATCACCCTATACTTAAATTTTTTCTTTTTTGAATGTTAATGAACGCAAACAAAATTTAATTACAAAAAGGGAAGCAAGAGTACAGCTTAACTCCCTATGAAAATTTAAAATTGAAATGTAAACATATAGAAATATTAAAAGGAAAACTGATTACCTACTTTAATTATTTAAATTACTGGCATGTTCACTGCCTCTTAAGCAACATTATCCCTCAAAATTTAAGCAAAATCAATGAAACACTTTGGCATACATATTGCCTTAGACAAACAAACACATAAAAATATGTAAAATTATGAAAATCTTAAATCCATTAAATACATTTTTACATACACAAATTCACAGAAAATAACACAGTTATTCATGATACATAAACAGTTGATTATATCTTAGCAGTCTTTTCTAAACCTGAAAGAAAATTTCACAAATCATTTTTACACAAGTGGTTGTAGCCGCTTTGGCTGGCGTTCTACACTTCCATTCACAAGGGTAGAGGAGGGGAAGTTGCTATGGTGTGCGTCCTTCACGTTCACTCTAAATTACATGGGGAAAGGGGAGGGGTCACTGTGAGTTGTGTCCAAGTCACTCCATGCTTTCACGCAGCTACCAGGCTGCCATTATCTGGTTTGTCCTGTAGAACAAACAAAAAGAGTGCCTCAGACTCTGTTCACTTATTATCTAAGGGTGGGTCACAATGAAACGGGGATATATACATTTTATCCTTCAATATTTTGCTGGAACAAAGTTAACAGAACTTTTTCAATTTTACTCTCGTGGTTACTTAATTGTCATAAAATCGGTAAACAAATGGCTCAAAATGCCGTTAGTCACTTACTAGAGAAAATTTATGCTCAAGGCATACAATCATGAATCCTATTTAATTTCGATTTATTATTTCTGGGCCAGAACACTGAACCAATGCTCGATACATTCCTGACAAATTTGTATTTTATTCACTTAGCTGACTCATCTTCGATTACCTTATTCTTAGATATAGTATGAGTATATTTGATTAGTAGTTGTCTTCTCAGTTTCTTTATACATGTGAGTAACTTGTGGTAATAGTACAGTTCTGAGTGTTCAAAACACACTGCGTTTAGTTGATTACTAACTCCTTTTATTGGTCCTCTGCTGTTGTGTCAGTTCCACATCTGCAATTATGTACTTACTTCATCGAAGTGTATTTATGCTGAGCTATAAATAATGTTTCATGTCTGCCATTATGTACTTACTTACTTTGCTAGTGTATGAACTTAAGTAATACTCACTCCATTAAAATTTAAAGCACAGGATAGCACATTTATTTCGTATCTATAGTGTATTGCGGCTGATCAGTTTGCTCACGTGGCAATCCATTTCCACTCGATCGGATGCTGAAACCACAGGTGGTCTCTCTCGACCTACCACTAAAGTGCATCAAGTAATTATGGACGAGCGTAATGCTAAATTCCTTAAACCTATAGGACACCATGAGCTGCTCTGTCTCATCTAACTTAAGGGTACCTATGGTCGCCTTCACGCCTCCAACTCATAACCTCAATACGTGTAGGTGTGTCCTGTCACACACTACACCAAATAATGGCCAGCTCCAACCTTATAAATATTTCAAAGACGTGTCCTTCACGTCTCAACCACAAACACTGTTCAATTCTATTACACTGCCATTCCTTGCTACACCAGGTGAGTTCATTCTTACAACTTATCTGCATTTTCAACACTAAGCAACCTCTTTTACTATTAATTAGTTAGCTCTACAGCATATAATAGGTTTCACTGCCACTTCAGATCCTGCTTGTACACGAATTCGTATATCTTTTTTAAATTACTATTGATGGACCATTTCCAATAAAACAACACTTTGTGCTTACAATATTACCAGGGTTCTATACATAGTTGTTACTCAAATACCTTTGTATCTTAATTACATCATACTTCTCTGTTGTTTATGTCACTGTTAGGTTTGTCACATTAGGTATTTTTCTTCACTAATCGGTAGATAGAATGGTTACAGAACTCATGGCTTGATAGCCATGACGTAAAATTTTTGTATATAGGAAAGATGAAGAATGAGAGACCTGAAATGGAAAGAAGGTCTCACACAGCTGGGACTGCACAGCTGCCACACTGTGTAGAGGTTACAGAACAATCTCCTCCCTATAGAATTCATTGGTTTTAGAAAATTTTCATACTGGAAAGAAGAGGTCGAAATTTTAGGTGGATAGAAAAGATGAGAATTGAGTGAGACCTGAAAAGAAAAGAAGATCTCACACAGCTGGGACTGCGCAGCTGCCACACTGTGTAGAGGTTACAGAACAATCTCCTCCCTATAGAATTCATTGGTTTCAGAAAATTTTCGTATTGGAAAGAAGGGGTCGACATTTTTGTGGATAGGAAAGATGAAGAATGAGAGAGATCTGAAATGTGAAAGAAGATCTCACACAGCTGGGACTGCACAGCTGCCATACTGTGTAGAGGTTACAGAACAACCTCCTCCCTACAGAATTTATTACCTTATTAAAATTTTCGTATTGGAAAGAAGGGGTCGAAATTTTTGTAGATAGGAAAGATGAAGAATGAGTGAGACCTGAAATGGAAAGAAGATCTCACACAGCTGGAACTGCACAGCTGCCACACTGTGTAGAGGTTACAGAACAACCTCCTCCCTACAGAATTCATTAGCTTAATGCTGGCTTGATAGTCGTACCGGAAGATTTTAGTATTTGAGAGTAAGAGCCGAAATTTTGGTGGATAGGAAAGATGAAGAATGAGTGAGATCTGAAATGGAAAGAAGATCTCACACAGCTGGGACTGCACAGCTGCCACACTGTGTAGAGGTTACAGAACAACCTCCTCCCTACAGAATTTAATCACTACCTATGAACTTCTTTAGGTTGATCACGTTCCTGAGACCTAATAGCTTTTTACTCTTAGGGTACTTTAGCCTATATGCATTGGCATGTGGTTTTCCTATGATCCTGAAAGGTCCTTGGTATACGAACATGAATTTCTTTGTTTCTGCATTTATTTTCTTTGATTTTTCCTTGGTTTTGACAAGGACTGACTGACCTATTTCAAAACTAGTGGGTACAGCTTTTGTGTCATGAGGCTTTTTCCTTTCCAATGCTCTTTTTCTTATATTTGCCCTAGCCTTTAACTTCCTCTCGTCTGTGGATATTTGCATTAGAATGGGGAATTCTACCATATCTGCAATCACATTGTGTGGTTCTTGGCCAAACATCAATTCGCAAGGCGCAAAACCAGTTGCATCATGCCTTAAATTGTTAATTACATTCTCAAAATACTTCATGTGCTCTGCCCAACTTGAGTGTTTCCGAGCACAATAAGTTCTGCAAAGCCTATTCAATTCTCTCATAATACGTTTACTCATATTTCCTTGGGGGAAATACGCAGATATTTTCAGATGTTTCACTCCGGCCTTATCTAGACATTCCTTAAATCTATCAGAAGTAAATTGAGGCCCATTGTCTGACAGCAAATTCTTCAGAACGCCAACGTTCATGAATAAATTTTTTTCCAACTTTTCTACCAATGTTTTTGCTATTGCTCTTTTAATAGAGTATAGCTTAACATATTTACTGAATCCATCCACAACAACAAAAACATGGGTGCAACCACCTCTCGAAACAGGAAGAGGGCCAAACAAATCACAAGCCAGTAATTCTAGGGTTTCAGTTGGCTCTACTGAATGCATATCCCCTTGTATTCTGGAGTTAGCAGCACGAACGTTCTGGCACACTACACAAGATGCTAGACGCTTGGCAACACGGCGGTACATGTTGTCAAACACAACCTTTTCTTTTAATTTTGCAATGCACTTCTTTGCACCGTAGTGCCCATACCTCAGGTGTACATAGTCGATTAGTAAGTCTACATGTTGTGAGGGAAAGCACAGCTTCCACTCAGAAACACCTACCTTTTTCCTCTTAAACAGAATACCTTTATGCAGACAATAGTATTGCGAAACCTTAGGATAGTTCGCATTTCCTAAATAGCTCTTCACTAATTTCAGCTGGTCATCTGCATTCTGCTCACGTCTCAAGTTCTTAATTACTCTCTTTAATGCACTTTCTTCCTTCACTTCGTGCAACGCAAACATTCGTACTTCACTTAGGTCTGTTGCTATAATTCCCACGTCATCACAGAGCTCCACACTTCTAGATAACCCATCAGCTACCAGATTGTCTTTCCCTTGAATATATCTAACCACAAGGTCAATGACCATCTTACCAAACAAGCATTCATCAATTTACAGGTCTTTAAAAAGGTCAACACCTTATGGTCACTGCAAACAATTATCTTGTGACCTAATAGATACTGCTCAAACTTCTGTACCCCAAATACAATTGCCAATGCTTCCAGTTCTGCGATGCCATAATTTCTCTCTGCTGCCTGTAAAGATCGACTTGCGAAAGCTATAGTCTTGTGCATTTCTTGTTCGTTCTCTATTTCTAGTTGGAATACCTCCACAGCTATACCATAGCCACTAGCATCAACGGACATACAGAATGGTTTTTCACAATCAGGATGATGTAAAATAGGACTATTAATTAAAGATTGTTTAAGCACTTCGAACGCCTGTTGACATTCTGCTGTCCAAACCCAAGGGGTATTCTTTTTCAGCAGGAGGTGCAGACAGGGTGCATTAAAAGCCTGATCACTAACAAAACGCCTATAGAAGCCGAAAAGACTGAACATCGATCTCAACTGCTTCTTGTTTCTGGGAGCCTCAAATTTTTCAATGACTGCTAGCTTGCCTGGGTCAGGCAGAATACCTTTTCCACTTATCATATATCCCAAGAAACCTATTTCCTCTTTAACGCACTCTGTCTTTTCAATCTTTAGTTTCATGCCACCTCTCTCAATAGCCTCTAACACTTCCTCTAATAAAACTATGTGTTCTTCCCAGGTAGGAGTTGCTATTAACAGATCATCCACGTATACTGTGATTTTATTAATTACGGCTGGTCCTAAAACATGGCACATCACACGTACGAAGGCACAAACAGAGATATTAAGTCCGAAAGGTACCACACGATATTGGTAACAAACTCCTTCATACAAGAAAGCTGTGTACTTCCTTGAACTTTCTGCCAGTGGCAAATTCCAATATCCACACGTGATGTCCATAGAAGTTAAGAATTTTACTCCCTGGAACTTTTGCAATAACTGGCCCATGTTCTGCAGTCTATCACTTTCCCTAACCACTATTTCATTCAACCAACGAGCGTCCAAGACCAATCTGACACTCCCATCTCTTTTTGGTACAACAACAAGAGGATTATTGTACTCACTGACCGCTTTTTCAATCACACCCCACTCTAGCATTCTCTGTATCTCCTTTCAAACTGCCTCCTTCCTAGCTACATGTATTTGGTATGGCTTCCTGAAAAACACTTGGCCAGGTTTCACCTTTAATTGACATTCATAACCTTTGACCACGCCAGGTCGATTTCAAAATACCTTATGGTGCCTCTTTAAAACCTGTCTCAGTTCTTCCTTCTGATTCACTGAAATTTTATCGATTTTCTGAAATTTAGCTTCTATTTTGTCCAAAATAATTGCTTCTTCTTCTTCTGTGTTTAGCTTACTTGTACTAAGATTAACACCTTCGTCCCAATACCTCCTATTTTTCAGAACTCATATAGGCAGCTCCCAAGTTTCATCATTAGTTACTACATGTTTATCACTAAAAGGTACTGTAATTACTCTGGTTATCGGCAAGACCATTTTTAACTGGCTTCTTTCAAAGTCAACAACACACTGATATTTTGACTAGAAATCTATGCCAATTAAAACCTCAATACTGAGATTGTTTACAATTAAGCATGGATGATCAATTAAATTACCATTAATGTTAAAGGGCAGTAAAGCTTCTTGCTTTACCGTTTTTGACACCTTGCCAGTAGTACCAATTATTCCTAGTCCTGATACCCTCATTACTGTAAGCTTGTCTTTACCAGGTAACGCATCAAAGAAGGACTGAGATATCGCACTCACCTCACTTCCACTGTCTAAGAGACAACGTACATTGATATCCAACAAATTCACTATTATTATAGGGTGGCTTATTCTAGGTTGTACAGGTGGTTCCTCAAATTCATCCAATAGTTCCTTTTGGATTTGTCTCCAACTAAAGTGATCGACATCTGTCTTCATTACATTTAGGTCAAAGTGTGTAGGGGTTTCCTGAATTACATTTTCAGCTGCCTTTTCCAGTCGATCTATTAATTTCAAATCGAAACACTGCACGACTTCATTACATTTAGTTTGCTGAACGTGACCCAAATTACTGTAGTCTGAGCGATTCTGCGCCTCCAGACTGGGCACAACACTAGTTACAGCTAAACCACTTTCACTATTATCGTCAGGTTCCTTCTCAAGTGACAACTGGTCTCAGCTACTGGGTTCATCGACCCCCAACAGGCTACCCTCTACATTCTCACTTACCTCCTGTCCTAAATCTATTAGTACAGTATCAACATCCTGCACAGGCACTTTAGATAAGAGCGCATCATCCTCATCGTAAATATAAGCATGAATTTCTTCTGCTTCTTCACCTGACAAAACAGTATTTTGTAGCTCTTCCCTACCATTACACTGCTGCACCTTCTCTTTCTCTTCCCACTTAGAAAGCGTCTCTAACACGGTATCTATCAAATACTGTGAGTGATCTAATATTTCTGTTGTTTCCGTAGATGCTACCGACCCTTCATCCACATGTTCAGTTTGAGTATTCTGATCTGTCTTACCAATTACCGTAACTACTGGCTTAGGAAAAGTAACCACCTGGTGAGCGCCAGTGTCCTCATAGACGGTAACTAGTTTTCCTGCCTTGGCCTACTACAGTTTCCTTTATTTCCATTATAGTTAACTGGCACAGCATGGCTTTCCGCACTGTTGTTTACCTGCATAATTTTGTTCTAAACAAAATTACTATCATTTGGATGCCATTGTTGGTTCTGATAATTATTTCTCCAATTCCTACCTTTCTTAGGATGGCGAACACCTACTGTTCTGATGTTTACATTGCCATTCTGCTTGTTCTTAAAATTACTACTAGTGTTATTAGCATTTATGTTATTACGTGCTTGCTCCTCATTGGAAGCAACACGTTCTACATGTTCCAAATACTCAATGTAGTTGGCCAATACCAAGGCAGTTTGGCTTCAAGACCTAGTATTATCATTTCAGGTTTTAGCTTTTCGGCCAAATGTGACAAACGTGAGATCCATGACCTGGCAAACTCTTTAATAGATTCCTTGCCTGCATTGAAGCATTTTCCACTCCAAAATTCTCTCAACACTTCATTTTGCTTATTACTAGACCAATACTCATTAATGAAAGCTGTTTTAAATTTTGCTAATGTTTTACATTGCAACTTAACATCAGCTGACCAACGCATGGCGTCACCTGCTAAATGGCTTCTAATAAATGAGATTTTCTCTCGTTCAGACCAAGATGGTGGAATCACATCTTCAAAATCGTTCCAGAAATCAAGCGGGTGGATATTTTTATCTGGATCGAACCGCAAGAACTGCCAACACCCGATAAAAGCGGTGTTTGCAGCTACAACTTGTTGTATACTACCATTACCAGAAGTTACTGAAGCTACTTTATTCTCAATGTTAGCAATGTTAGTACTAATATTTTCTACTCTCATTTCAACATTATCTACTCTTTGCACAATATGAGTAGTATCAGTTTTTATTGCATTTACTTCTGCTTGACATATGTTTACTTTTATATTAACATCTTTAAACCTATCTGAGCACAGTTCACATTCCGCCTCGATCTTTTCTGTTAACTTGTGCTGCAGCTTTGCATCTTCCATTTGGAAGTCTTTGCGAACCTCAGCAACTTCGGATTTTACTGTTTATACATTTCAGAAAATTGTTGAGCAACCTTTTTCTTAATATCCTCATGATTGTAATCAATTTTATAATTCAAACTGTCCAGATCCTCTTTCAACTTATTGCAACCAGCCTTGAAGGTATCATCCATTACCTCCAATCATTTATTAAAATTGGTTTGACTGGCCACAATCCTGTTATTTACCTCAATTATATTAGATTTTAATTCAGCATTACTGATAGCTATTGCTTGTAATATAACATTTAAATCAATAACCCCAGTGTCTTTGGGTTGCTCACTAGCTGGCTTTTTATCACACTCAGGTGACGAAAAACTAGCTCCAACACCAGAATCATCAAAACTAAATGAAACTTCTGATTGATCAGTCATATCTAACTTCTCCTGTTTAAACTCTACCACCTGTGATGGCTGTTTCGTTTTTAATTCATCAGATAAACTATCATCCAATAAATTAACAATTTCTGCTTTCTGCTTTACTACAGGGGTCTCTATTATTGAATTATTGCCCCTTCCCACACTACTGTCAGGAGACAATACTTCATATTTCACTTTAACATTACTACTTTCATGCATATTTACACTTGAACCGTTGTCTGAATTTACAGTTCCCTCAACAGACATAGGTTCTGATTTAAGTTTAACCTCAGTTTCTTCTGGCAGTTCCATCGCCAACAGTCTTTTAGTGCAGGTTAGTAAAATTTTTAACAGCTTTTCACTTAACTTAGTTCTTTCTGCACGACGTATGGCGTTGCCGGCACGGCGTACCAGGATTACTGATGCGACACATTGAAATGCAGACGGCACTCTGATGGCTGCTGTGTGTTTGCGTGGCCCGCAACTGCAGGCGCGGCTCCGGTGGCTCCGGCGGACGACTGTGGTGAGGCGAAACTGGCTTCTCGCGATGCCGGCAACGCCGCTAGACTAAGCGCCACCTCCGTCAATCCAGATGCGTTGTTAATACAATTGCGTCATCCACATGCACACGAAACACTTTCACTGTTCTATTACTCAGTTGTGTGTCATATTTCACTCCCGAATCCGAATATTTAAAAATCACTTTCACTTTCACTCAGTTTCTTTCCTGGCCGATGCACCATATGGGGGGCGGCGGGTGGAATAATATTGTTGTTATATAAAATGTTTGGTAATGTAGAAAAGATGCATTTCCCTGCCGTTTAACCATATGTGGGGCAGCGGGTGGAATAATATTGTTGTTATATAAAAGTGGAATGTAGAAATTATGCATTTCCCGGCCAATGCACCATATGTGGGGCGGCGTGGTGGAAAATATTGTTTTATATAAAATGTAATGTAATGTAGAAAAGATGCATTTCCCAGCCGTTTAACCATATGTGGGGCGGCGAGTGGAGTTTTGTTGTTTAAAATGTTCCTATTATTTATGCTGTTGTTTTGCCGTTCTCAACACTGGCTCTCTAACTACAATTTTGGCAACCAGAAAGTGATTAGCAAAACGTGAAGCCTGTAATTAGAATTCCTAGTGCCCACTTCATCTGAGAAATACACTTATAGCTACAGCTTATAGCTCTGAGGAATTGGGAGATTGTCTGGGATTTATAATCAAAAACGATCGTGAAAAAAAAAACGTTTCCTGTATTCTGAAAGTCACAGATGAAAAAAAAAGAGAATCCACACAATCTGACTAACAGAGCAGTTCAGAGTCTAATGCGCTGATGCAACTATAACTGTCCAAATTAAATGTTTAAATGAATGCTCGCCATAATTTGATGATAAGGTTCATCAAACGCCATGCTAAAATAATGGTAGAATGTCTGTCCCGCGACGGCACGTGAAAATACGACATACGCAAACTGAAGATAGATAATTAAAGTCATCCCAGAATTAACACTTCACTCAAAAATGATTTCATGGTTACGCGTATCCCGAGTAACTTAATACGGCATCCGAGGCCATTTATAGCAATGATACCGACGCGACGCGATTCCCGACACAGATGGTGTGCTATTCAGCGTCTGGAGAGAACTGGGGCCTTTCTTGTAATGCACCACTTTAAGTTACCGAATAAATTATAGCTTCTTTTGCTGATGGCCGATGAAGTTCTCAATTTAAATGTGCAATCAGCACACAGGTAAGTAATCATAACAAAAGTCTGACGTGGCTAAGTCAATTATTTTGGGCGAGAGAATTAATTTAATTACACTACACGCAGTAGACGAGCTCTGAACTTGCCCTTTGGAGATACGCTATCGCTATAGTTTTATAGTTATTCAACTGAGATTTCTCACATCTTTATGATTATAGCGAATCTCCCTTCTACTTAAATTTAAACATCCTAGCCTTATTTATTAGCCTACTTAATCTATCTTGCTTCCTTAATTTTTAAGACAAGAACCAGAAAATTATGAATTTCAACTAAAATTTTAATTTGAGAGATCCAAAGTACTGTTTCTATTAAATAATTATGAAAAAGGAATCTAAATATAAATTTTTAAGTCTCTAGCTCCTTTCTGTTGCGCCAATCATTTTTACAGAGAAACGTCCAAATTTCAAAAATGGTTAAAGTTATTCAACTGATATTCAACACATATTGATTTAGTATTACTCCTGACATGCTAGAAACGTTTCAGGTTATTTACTTGATTTTTAAAGTATTGCGCAACATTTATGACGTCAGAGCTAGTTACAGCGGATTCGGCTGGCACACAATGGAAAGACTGATGTGAATTTATTACAGCGTGAGTAGGCTGCTTCCCTACATCACCCTATACTTAAATTTTTTCTTTTTTGAATGTTAATGAACGCAAACAAAATTTAATTACAAAAAGGGAAGCAAGAGTACAGCTTAACTCCCTATGAAAATTTAAAATTGAAATGTAAACATATAGAAATATTAAAAGGAAAACTGATTACCTACTTTAATTATTTAAATTACTGGCATGTTCACTGCCTCTTAAGCAACATTATCCCTCAAAATTTAAGCAAAATCAATGAAACACTTTGGCATACATATTGCCTTAGACAAACAAACACATAAAAATATGTAAAATTATGAAAATCTTAAATCCATTAAATACATTTTTACATACACAAATTCACAGAAAATAACACAGTTATTCATGATACATAAACAGTTGATTATATCTTAGCAGTCTTTTCTAAACCTGAAAGAAAATTTCACAAATCATTTTTACACAAGTGGTTGTAGCCGCTTTGGCTGGCGTTCTACACTTCCATTCACAAGGGTAGAGGAGGGGAAGTTGCTATGGTGTGCGTCCTTCACGTTCACTCTAAATTACATGGGGAAAGGGGAGGGGTCACTGTGAGTTGTGTCCAAGTCACTCCATGCTTTCACGCAGCTACCAGGCTGCCATTATCTGGTTTGTCCTGTAGAACAAACAAAAAGAGTGCCTCAGACTCTGTTCACTTATTATCTAAGGGTGGGTCACAATGAAACGGGGATATATACATTTTATCCTTCAATATTTTGCTGGAACAAAGTTAACAGAACTTTTTCAATTTTACTCTCGTGGTTACTTAATTGTCATAAAATCGGTAAACAAATGGCTCAAAATGCCGTTAGTCACTTACTAGAGAAAATTTATGCTCAAGGCATACAATCATGAATCCTATTTAATTTCGATTTATTATTTCTGGGCCAGAACACTGAACCAATGCTCGATACATTCCTGACAAATTTGTATTTTATTCACTTAGCTGACTCATCTTCGATTACCTTATTCTTAGATATAGTATGAGTATATTTGATTAGTAGTTGTCTTCTCAGTTTCTTTATACATGTGAGTAACTTGTGGTAATAGTACAGTTCTGAGTGTTCAAAACACACTACGTTTAGTTGATTACTAACTCCTTTTATTGGTCCTCTGCTGTTGTGTCAGTTCCACATCTGCAATTATGTACTTACTTCATCGAAGTGTATTTATGCTGAGCTATAAATAATGTTTCATGTCTGCCATTATGTACTTACTTACTTTGCTAGTGTATGAACTTAAGTAATACTCACTCCATTAAAATTTAAAGCACAGGATAGCACATTTATTTCGTATCTATAGTGTATTGCGGCTGATCAGTTTGCTCACGTGGCAATCCATTTCCACTCGATCGGACGCTGAAACCACAGGTGGTCTCTCTCGACCTACCACTAAAGTGTATCAAGTAATTATGGACGAGCGTAATGCTAAATTCCTTAAACCTATAGGACACCATGAGCTGCTCTGTCTCATCTAACTTAAGGGTACCTATGGTCGCCTTCACGCCTCCAACTCATAACCTCAATACGTGTAGGTGTGTACTGTCACACACTACACCAAATAATGGCCAGCTCCAACCTTATAAATATTTCAAAGACGTGTCCTTCACGTCTCAACCACAAACACTGTTCAATTCTATTACACTGCCATTCCTTGCTACACCAGGTGAGTTCATTCTTACAACTTATCTGCATTTTCAACACTAAGCAACCTCTTTTACTATTAATTAGTTAGCTCTACAGCATATAATAGGTTTCACTGCCACTTCAGATCCTGCTTGTACACGAATTCGTATATCTTTTTTAAATTACTATTGATGGACCATTTCCAATAAAACAACACTTTGTGCTTACAATATTACCAGGGTTCTATACATAGTTGTTACTCAAATACCTTTGTATCTTAATTACATCATACTTCTCTGTTGTTTATGTCACTGTTAGGTTTGTCACATTAGGTATTTTTCTTCACTAATCGGTAGATAGAATGGTTACAGAACTCATGGCTTGATAGCCATGACGTAAAATTTTTGTATATAGGAAAGATGAAGAATGAGAGACCTGAAATGGAAAGAAGGTCTCACACAGCTGGGACTGCACAGCTGCCACACTGTGTAGAGGTTACAGAACAATCTCCTCCCTATAGAATTCATTGGTTTTAGAAAATTTTCATACTGGAAAGAAGAGGTCGAAATTTTAGGTGGGTAGAAAAGATGAGAATTGAGTGAGACCTGAAAAGAAAAGAAGATCTCACACAGCTGGGACTGCGCAGCTGCCACACTGTGTAGAGGTTACAGAACAACCTCCTCCCTACAGAATTCATTAGCTTAATGCTGGCTTGATAGTCGTACCGGAAGATTTTAGTATTTGAGAGTAAGAGCCGAAATTTTGGTGGATAGGAAAGATGAAGAATGAGTGAGATCTGAAATGGAAAGAAGATCTCACACAGCTGGGACTGCACAGCTGCCACACTGTGTAGAGGTTACAGAACAACCTCCTCCCTACAGAATTTAATCACTACCTATGAACTTCTTTAGGTTGATCACGTTCCTGAGACCTAATAGCTTTTTACTCTTAGGGTACTTTAGCCTATATGCATTGGCATGTGGTTTTCCTATGATCCTGAAAGGTCCTTGGTATACGAACATGAATTTCTTTGTTTCTGCATTTATTTTCTTTGATTTTTCCTTGGTTTTGACAAGGACTGACTGACCTATTTCAAAACTAGTGGGTACAGCTTTTGTGTCATGAGGCTTTTTCCTTTCCAATGCTCTTTTTCTTATATTTGCCCTAGCCTTTAACTTCCTCTCGTCTGTGGATATTTGCATTAGAATGGGGAATTCTACCATATCTGCAATCACATTGTGTGGTTCTTGGCCAAACATCAATTCGCAAGGCGCAAAACCAGTTGCATCATGCCTTAAATTGTTAATTACATTCTCAAAATACTTCATGTGCTCTGCCCAACTTGAGTGTTTCCGAGCACAATAAGTTCTGCAAAGCCTATTCAATTCTCTCATAATACGTTTACTCATATTTCCTTGGGGGAAATACGCAGATATTTTCAGATGTTTCACTCCGGCCTTATCTAGACATTCCTTAAATCTATCAGAAGTAAATTGAGGCCCATTGTCTGACAGCAAATTCTTCAGAACGCCAACGTTCATGAATAAATTTTTTTCCAACTTTTCTACCAATGTTTTTGCTATTGCTCTTTTAATAGAGTATAGCTTAACATATTTACTGAATCCATCCACAACAACAAAAACATGGGTGCAACCACCTCTCGAAACAGGAAGAGGGCCAAACAAATCACAAGCCAGTAATTCTAGGGTTTCAGTTGGCTCTACTGAATGCATATCCCCTTGTATTCTGGAGTTAGCAGCACGAACGTTCTGGCACACTACACAAGATGCTAGACGCTTGGCAACACGGCGGTACATGTTGTCAAACACAACCTTTTCTTTTAATTTTGCAATGCACTTCTTTGCACCGTAGTGCCCATACCTCAGGTGTACATAGTCGATTAGTAAGTCTACATGTTGTGAGGGAAAGCACAGCTTCCACTCAGAAACACCTACCTTTTTCCTCTTAAACAGAATACCTTTATGCAGACAATAGTATTGCGAAACCTTAGGATAGTTCGCATTTCCTAAATAGCTCTTCACTAATTTCAGCTGGTCATCTGCATTCTGCTCACGTCTCAAGTTCTTAATTACTCTCTTTAATGCACTTTCTTCCTTCACTTCGTGCAACGCAAACATTCGTACTTCACTTAGGTCTGTTGCTATAATTCCCACGTCATCACAGAGCTCCACACTTCTAGATAACCCATCAGCTACCAGATTGTCTTTCCCTTGAATATATCTAACCTCAAGGTCAAACTGCTGGAGATACAATGACCATCTTACCAAACAAGCATTCATCAATTTACAGGTCTTTAAAAAGGTCAACACCTTATGGTCACTGCAAACAATTATCTTGTGACCTAATAGATACTGCTCAAACTTCTGTACCCCAAATACAATTGCCAATGCTTCCAGTTCTGCGATGCCATAATTTCTCTCTGCTGCCTGTAGAGATCGACTTGCGAAAGCTATAGTCTTGTGCATTTCTTGTTCGTTCTCTATTTCTAGTTGGAATACCTCCACAGCTATACCATAGCCACTAGCATCAATGGACATACAGAATGGTTTTTCACAATCAGGATGATGTAAAATAGGACTATTAATTAAAGATTGTTTAAGCACTTCGAACGCCTGTTGACATTCTGCTGTCCAAACCAAAGGGGTATTCTTTTTCAGCAGGAGGTGCAGACAGGGCGCATTAAAAGCCTGATCACTAACAAAACGCCTATAGAAGCCGAAAAGACTGAACATCGATCTCAACTGCTTCTTGTTTCTGGGAGCCTCAAATTTTTCAATGACTGCTAGCTTGCCTGGGTCAGGCAGAATACCTTTTCCACTTATCATATATCCCAAGAAACCTATTTCCTCTTTAACGCACTCTGTCTTTTCAATCTTTAGTTTCATGCCACCTCTCTCAATAGCCTCTAACACTTCCTCTAATAAAACTATGTGTTCTTCCCAGGTAGGAGTTGCTATTAACAGATCATCCACGTATACTGTGATTTTATTAATTACGGCTGGTCCTAAAACATGGCACATCACACGTACGAAGGCACAAACAGAGATATTAAGTCCGAAAGGTACCACACGATATTGGTAACAAACTCCTTCATACAAGAAAGCTGTGTACTTCCTTGAACTTTCTGCCAGTGGCAAATTCCAATATCCACACGTGATGTCCATAGAAGTTAAGAATTTTACTCCCTGGAACTTTTGCAATAACTTGCCCATGTTCTGCAGTCTATCACTTTCCCTAACCACTATTTCATTCAACCAACGAGCGTCCAAGACCAATCTGACACTCCCATCTCTTTTTGGTACAACAACAAGAGGATTATTGTACTCACTGACCACTTTTTCAATCACACCCCACTCTAGCATTCTCTGTATCTCCTTTCAAACTGCCTCCTTCCTAGCTACATGTATTTGGTATGGCTTCCTGAAAAACACTTGGCCAGGTTTCACCTTTAATTGACATTCATAACCTTTGACCACGCCAGGTCGATTTCAAAATACCTTATGATGCCTCTTTAAAACCTGTCTCAGTTCTTCCTTCTGATTCACTGAAATTTTATCGATTTTCTGCAATTTAGCTTCTATTTTGTCCAAAATAATTGCTTCTTCTTCTTCTGTGTTTAGCTTACTTGTACTAAGATTAACACCTTCGTCCCAATACCTCCTATTTTTCAGAACTCATATAGGCAGCTCCCAAGTTTCATCATTAGTTACTACATGTTTATCACTAAAAGGTACTGTAATTACTCTGGTTATCGGCAAGACCATTTTTAACTGGCTTCTTTCAAAGTCAACAACACACTGATATTTTGACTAGAAATCTATGCCAATTAAAACCTCAATACTGAGATTGTTTACAATTAAGCATGGATGATCAATTAAATTACCATTAATGTTAAAGGGCAGTAAAGCTTCTTGCTTTACCGTTTTTGACACCTTGCCAGTAGTACCAATTATTTCTAGTCCTGATACCCTCATTACTGTAAGCTTGTCTTTACCAGGTAACGCATCAAAGAAGGACTGAGATATCGCACTCACCTCACTTCCACTGTCTAAGAGACAACGTACATTGATATCCAACAAATTCACTATTATTATAGGGTGGCTTATTCTAGGTTGTACAGGTGGTTCCTCAAATTCATCCAATAGTTCCTTTTGGATTTGTCTCCAACTAAAGTGATCGACATCTGTCTTCATTACATTTAGGTCAAAGTGTGTAGGGGTTTCCTGAATTACATTTTCAGCTGCCTTTTCCAGTCGATCTATTAATTTCAAATCGAAACACTGCACGACTTCATTACATTTAGTTTGCTGAACGTGACCCAAATTACTGTAGTCTGAGCGATTCTGCGCCTCCAGACTGGGCACAACACTAGTTACAGCTAAACCACTTTCACTATTATCGTCAGGTTCCTTCTCAAGTGACAACTGGTCTCAGCTACTGGGTTCATCGACCCCCAACAGGCTACCCTCTACATTCTCACTTACCTCCTGTCCTAAATCTATTAGTACAGTATCAACATCCTGCACAGGCACTTTAGATAAGAGCGCATCATCCTCATCGTAAATATAAGCATGAATTTCTTCTGCTTCTTCACCTGACAAAACAGTATTTTGTAGCTCTTCCCTACCATTACACTGCTGCACCTTCTCTTTCTCTTCCCACTTAGAAAGCGTCTCTAACACGGTATCTATCAAATACTGTGAGTGATCTAATATTTCTGTTGTTTCCGTAGATGCTACCGACCCTTCATCCACATGTTCAGTTTGAGTATTCTGATCTGTCTTACCAATTACCGTAACTACTGGCTTAGGAAAAGTAACCGCCTGGTGAGCGCCAGTGTCCTCATAGACGGTAACTAGTTTTCCTGCCTTGGCCTACTACAGTTTCCTTTATTTCCATTATAGTTAACTGGCACAGCATGGCTTTCCGCACTGTTGTTTACCTGCATAATTTTGTTCTAAACAAAATTACTATCATTTGGATGCCATTGTTGGTTCTGATAATTATTTCTCCAATTCCTACCTTTCTTAGGATGGCGAACACCTACTGTTCTGATGTTTACATTGCCATTCTGCTTGTTCTTAAAATTACTACTAGTGTTATTAGCATTTATGTTATTACGTGCTTGCTCCTCATTGGAAGCAACACGTTCTACATGTTCCAAATACTCAATGTAGTTGGCCAATACCAAGGCAGTTTGGCTTCAAGACCTAGTATTATCATTTCAGGTTTTAGCTTTTCGGCCAAATGTGACAAACGTGAGATCCATGACCTGGCAAACTCTTTAATAGATTCCTTGCCTGCATTGAAGCATTTTCCACTCCAAAATTCTCTCAACACTTCATTTTGCTTATTACTAGACCAATACTCATTAATGAAAGCTGTTTTAAATTTTGCTAATGTTTTACATTGCAACTTAACATCAGCTGACCAACGCATGGCGTCACCTGCTAAATGGCTTCTAATAAATGAGATTTTCTCTCGTTCAGACCAAGATGGTGGAATCACATCTTCAAAATCGTTCCAGAAATCAAGCGGGTGGATATTTTTATCTGGATCGAACCGCAAGAACTGCCAACACCCGATAAAAGCGGTGTTTGCAGCTACAACTTGTTGTATACTACCATTACCAGAAGTTACTGAAGCTACTTTATTCTCAATGTTAGCAATGTTAGTACTAATATTTTCTACTCTCATTTCAACATTATCTACTCTTTGCACAATATGAGTAGTATCAGTTTTTATTGCATTTACTTCTGCTTGACATATGTTTACTTTTATATTAACATCTTTAAACCTATCTGAGCACAGTTCACATTCCGCCTCGATCTTTTCTGTTAACTTGTGCTGCAGCTTTGCATCTTCCATTTGGAAGTCTTTGCGAACCTCAGCAACTTCGGATTTTACTGTTTATACATTTCAGAAAATTGTTGAGCAACCTTTTTCTTAATATCCTCATGATTGTAATCAATTTTATAATTCAAACTGTCCAGATCCTCTTTCAACTTATTGCAACCAGCCTTGAAGGTATCATCCATTACCTCCAATCATTTATTAAAATTGGTTTGACTGGCCACAATCCTGTTATTTACCTCAATTATATTAGATTTTAATTCAGCATTACTGATAGCTATTGCTTGTAATATAACATTTAAATCAATAACCCCAGTGTCTTTGGGTTGCTCACTAGCTGGCTTTTTATCACACTCAGGTGACGAAAAACTAGCTCCAACACCAGAATCATCAAAACTAAATGAAACTTCTGATTGATCAGTCATATCTAACTTCTCCTGTTTAAACTCTACCACCTGTGATGGCTGTTTCGTTTTTAATTCATCAGATAAACTATCATCCAATAAATTAACAATTTCTGCTTTCTGCTTTACTACAGGGGTCTCTATTATTGAATTATTGCCCCTTCCCACACTACTGTCAGGAGACAATACTTCATATTTCACTTTAACATTACTACTTTCATGCATATTTACACTTGAACCGTTGTCTGAATTTACAGTTCCCTCAACAGACATAGGTTCTGATTTAAGTTTAACCTCAGTTTCTTCTGGCAGTTCCATCGCCAACAGTCTTTTAGTGCAGGTTAGTAAAATTTTTAACAGCTTTTCACTTAACTTAGTTCTTTCTGCACGACGTATGGCGTTGCCGGCACGGCGTACCAGGATTACTGATGCGACACATTGAAATGCAGACGGCACTCTGATGGCTGCTGTGTGTTTGCGTGGCCCGCAACTGCAGGCGCGGCTCCGGTGGCTCCGGCGGACGACTGTGGTGAGGCGAAACTGGCTTCTCGCGATGCCGGCAACGTCGCTAGACTAAGCGCCACCTCCGTCAATCCAGATGCGTTGTTAATACAATTGCGTCATCCACATGCACACGAAACACTTTCACTGTTCTATTACTCAGTTGTGTGTCATATTTCACTCCCGAATCCGAATATTTAAAAATCACTTTCACTTTCACTCAGTTTCTTTCCTGGCCGATGCACCATATGGGGGGCGGCGGGTGGAATAATATTGTTGTTATATAAAATGTTTGGTAATGTAGAAAAGATGCATTTCCCTGCCGTTTAACCATATGTGGGGCAGCGGGTGGAATAATATTGTTGTTATATAAAAGTGGAATGTAGAAATTATGCATTTCCCGGCCAATGCACCATATGTGGGGCGGCGTGGTGGAAAATATTGTTTTATATAAAATGTAATGTAATGTAGAAAAGATGCATTTCCCAGCCGTTTAACCATATGTGGGGCGGCGAGTGGAGTTTTGTTGTTTAAAATGTTCCTATTATTTATGCTGTTGTTTTGCCGTTCTCAACACTGGCTCTCTAACTACAATTTTGGCAACCAGAAAGTGATTAGCAAAACGTGAAGCCTGTAATTAGAATTCCTAGTGCCCACTTCATCTGAGAAATACACTTATAGCTACAGCTTATAGCTCTGAGGAATTGGGAGATTGTCTGGGATTTATAATCAAAAACGATCGTGAAAAAAAAAAACGTTTCCTGTATTCTGAAAGTCACAGATGAAAAAAAAAGAGAATCCACACAATCTGACTAACAGAGCAGTTCAGAGTCTAATGCGCTGATGCAACTATAACTGTCCAAATTAAATGTTTAAATGAATGCTCGCCATAATTTGATGATAAGGTTCATCAAACGCCATGCTAAAATAATGGTAGAATGTCTGTCCCGCGACGGCACATGAAAATACGACATACGCAAACTGAAGATAGATAATTAAAGTCATCCCAGAATTAACACTTCACTCAAAAATGATTTCATGGTTACGCGTATCCCGAGTAACTTAATACGGCATCCGAGGCCATTTATAGCAATGATACCGACGCGACGCGATTCCCGACACAGATGGTGTGCTATTCAGCGTCTGGAGAGAACTGGGGCCTTTCTTGTAATGCACCACTTTAAGTTACCGAATAAATTATAGCTTCTTTTGCTGATGGCCGATGAAGTTCTCAATTTAAATGTGCAATCAGCACACAGGTAAGTAATCATAACAAAAGTCTGACGTGGCTAAGTCAATTATTTTGGGCGAGAGAATTAATTTAATTACACTACACTCAGTAGACGAGCTCTGAACTTGCCCTTTGGAGATACGCTATCGCTATAGTTTTATAGTTATTCAACTGAGATTTCTCACATCTTTATGATTATAGCGAATCTCCCTTCTACTTAAATTTAAACATCCTAGCCTTATTTATTAGCCTACTTAATCTATCTTGCTTCCTTAATTTTTAAGACAAGAACCAGAAAATTATGAATTTCAACTAAAATTTTAATTTGAGAGATCCAAAGTACTGTTTCTATTAAATAATTATGAAAAAGGAATCTAAATATAAATTTTTAAGTCTCTAGCTCCTTTCTGTTGCGCCAATCATTTTTACAGAGAAACGTCCAAATTTCAAAAATGGTTAAAGTTATTCAACTGATATTCAACACATATTGATTTAGTATTACTCCTGACATGCTAGAAACGTTTCAGGTTATTTACTTGATTTTAAAGTATTGCGCAACATTTATGACGTCAGAGCTAGTTACAGCGGATTCGGCTGGCACACAATGGAAAGACTGATGTGAATTTATTACAGCGTGAGTAGGCTGCTTCCCTACAGCACCATCAACAGAACAGGCTTCCACATCGCTGGCAACTGGTTCTACACAATGCTGGTGACTACTTTGAAGGACAGTAACAGATGCAGACATGTAACTCTTTTGTATCAGTTGTGAATAAATAGTTGCCACTATTTAAGTTCCAACCCTTGTATATACAGGGTGATCCACAAAGATATGCAAATATTTTAATATGGTATTCTACAAGTAAAACTAAAGAAAAAAATTCACATACACATAGATCTGCAAATGTTTAGTTATGGAGTTACAGCTAATGAAAGATTTTGCTTGGAATTTAGCAACTTTGCTAATATGAATCCATCACAAAACTGTACAAGGTTAAAGTAAAGCAAGATTTGCATTTATTTTGTTGTTATTGGTCTAGTGAATCTAATAAAACATGATCCAGATATGAATCTGCAGTAGTTTTCCAGAACATCCAGAGAAGCAAAGATTATTATACGTAATTTTTTTTTACTTTCCATTAAGAATGTTGAAACGTTTATGTCACTGTTGGCAAGCTTTAGTGAGTTGTTTCAGTTGTTTCCTAACCTTGAAATGAGTTAGTTTTCTGTATTGTTCACTGAAATAACATAACAACAACAGTGTATTTAAGTGAAATCACATAGTAACTGATGTAGTTTGTAGATTATTTATGAAACAGGGATGCCTTTCAAATTTACAACAGAGGAATACACCATTATGGTGTTTATTTATGGCAAATGTGATGATAATGCTATGGCTGCAGTTAATGAGTATCATGTACGTTATACAATTCAGAGGATTCCGAATGCACGAACCATTAGTGGAGTATTTCAAATGTTACAGGAGACAGGTTCTCTACCTAGGATTAATAATCTACTGCAGATGCACTTTTGGGACATGTTTTATTGGATTCACTAGATGAATAACAACTAAATAAATGGGAATCGTGCTTTACTTTAACCTCGTACAGTTATGAGATGGCTTCATAGTAGCGAAGTTGCTAAATTTCAGGCAAAATCTTTTATTAGCCATAACTCCGTACCTAAACATTTGTGGACCTATGTTTTTATTAACTTTTTTCTTTAGTTTTACGTGTAGAATAATATATTAAAATATTTGCATATCTTTGTGAATCACCCTGTGTGTGTGTGTGTGTGTGTGTGTGTGTGTGTGTGTGTGTGTGTGTGTGTGCTCCCATCATGCTGAGCTGTGGAAAAAAAATAGACAGAAAATTGAATGCTTGGCGTCATGAAGTGAGAATTTTTTCCAAAACACTTATGGCCAGAGTCTTCATCAATCCATGTCATTGGCAAACCACAAACATAGCAAGAGAGTGTTGTGCACAGATATTTAAAACCTGTGACCTGCAGCTGCTGTGAAATCCTCAATTAGTGCTATAACAGTAATAAAAAGCCTTGTATAATGCTATACAAAAACATAATAACAATTATAGACAGATGAATACCTACTATAATTACTTACTCTTCTCGCATAGTGGGAGACTGGGTAGGCATTTTCAAAATTGTAAGCAATTCCAACACATGCAGTGATGTGCATCGGTGTACCAAATCACATAAAGCATGGCCATTATTTGTTGAAAAATATTCCCCCCTGTCTACAGTCTTCCGCTACCATGCTCTTGCATTCTTGATGCTGCAAACTGTGACTACACTTCCCTGACAGATGTTTACAACAGATCTCATCAATTGAATTTATGAATTACAGACATCATCAACAAAATTAATTTGTTTAGTTGTATTATCTTGATGTTACAAATTCTTCATAAAGCATGGGTGTGGGGGGTGCTTTTGGTTCCAGGTACCCAGCTGGCACATGCATAGGGACACGATTACGAGTATGTGGCAGTAGGTGACGGCATGTGTGTGTAGGCGCGTTGGACTATGAGTATATGGCAGCAAGTGCATTGCACATATGTGTGGACTACAACTGACTCTTGCTCCCATGAAAACCAGGAACTTAGTGGTATGTACAGCCAACTGCTATACGTGCACCTCTTGCTCACAGGAAAAGCATGAATGCAACAACTACACTAGCACTGCACTTCATACTGACAACACACATGCAAACTGCACACCATCAGCTGCTGAGTGGGTCACTCAGAGCGGGGGGCGCTTCGTGCTGGTAACAGGTACGCCATCGGCTGCTGAGCACAGGTGTGGAATGCAGGCCCTTGGCACGTGGCAGAATACCTTGATGCTGATGTCCTGATTCCTGTGGTGGCTTTGGAAACAGGGTAGTGCTGATGCTACTCTCAGTGATATATGACATGCACAGTTGTCTCAGCTGTAATAAGACCCACAGATAAGAAAGTGCTGATGCTGGTATCAGCACATTCTCCTTCCCACACTACTTATATTTCTTACGTATAGGGGGGAGGAACAGTGATGTTAGTTCCTGTCCTCAGGTTGTGGTTCATCGAGAACAAGAATGGAAGGAATGCAAGTCATAACAGTATTGCAGTTCATCCCCTGGATTGGGGCGGAGGCATTGCAGAAACGGCACCTGGAAGGAATGCTGTTCTTGAGGTAATAAGGTGTGACAGTTACCAGCTATCGGTGGGTGCTGAGGTTGGTTTTTGATGCTTGGGAAATGCAGACTGAGGTGATGGGGTTGGAAGAAGTGTTCAATAGACTTCAGCAAAGTGCCAAAAGCAAGAGGGTACTCAATGAGCTATAAAGGGACTGCAAAACTGCATACATCCTATGAGAAACTGTGAGAACAAATGAGACAGGTAGTGAAAGATGTGCCACATACTCAGAGGGAGACAGCATGGTTGGATACTGGGATAAAATTTAGTAAATAGTATTTACAATAGTGGATGAACGTGATATTAGAGAATCAAACATAATTGTGGAAGAAGTAAAAGGGTTGGCAGATGTAAGTAAGTCGACAGAAGAATGGCACACTACATACACTCCTGGAAATGGAAAAAAGAACACATTGACACCGGTGTGTCAGACCCACCATACTTGCTCCGGACACTGCGAGAGGGCTGTACAAGCAATGATCACACGCACGGCACAGCGGACACACCAGGAACCGCGGTGTTGGCCGTCGAATGGCGCTAGCTGCGCAGCATTTGTGCACCGCCGCCGTCAGTGTCAGCCAGTTTGCCGTGGCATACGGAGCTCCATCGCAGTCTTTAACACTGGTAGCATGCCGCGACAGCGTGGACGTGAACCGTATGTGCAGTTGACGGACTTTGAGCGAGGGCGCATAGTGGGCATGCGGGAGGCCGGGTGGACGTACCGCCGAATTGCTCAACACGTGGGGCGTGAGGTCTCCACAGTACATCGATGTTGTCGCCAGTGGTCGGCGGAAGGTGCACGTGCCCGTCAACCTGGGACCGGACCGCAGCGACGCACGGATGCACGCCAAGACCGTAGGATCCTACGCAGTGCCATAGGGGACCGCACCGCCACTTCCCAGCAAATTAGGGACACTGTTGCTCCTGGGGTATCGGCGAGGACCATTCGCAACCGTCTCCATGAAGCTGGGCTACGGTCCCGCACACCGTTAGGCCGTCTTCCGCTCACGCCCCAACATCGTGCAGCCCGCCTCCAGTGGTGTCGCGACAGGCGTGAATGGAGGGACGAATGGAGACGTGTCGTCTTCAGCGATGAGAGTCGCTTCTGCCTTGGTGCCAATGATGGTCGTATGCGTGTTTGGCGCCGTGCAGGTGAGCGCCACAATCAGGACTGCATACGACCGAGGCACACAGGGCCAACACCCGGCATCATGGTGTGGGGAGCGATCTCCTACACTGGCCGTACACCACTGGTGATCGTCGAGGGGGCACTGAATAGTGCACGGTACATCCAAACCGTCATCGAACCCATCGTTCTACCATTCCTAGACCGGCAAGGGAACTTGATGTTCCAACAGGACAATGCACGTCCGCATGTATCCCGTGCCACCCAACGTGCTCTAGAAGGTGTAAGTCAACTACCCTGGCCAGCAAGATCTCCGGATCTGTCCCCCATTGAGCATGTTTGGGACTGGATGAAGCGTCGTCTCACGCGGTCTGCACGTCCAGCACGAACGCTGGTCCAACTGAGGCGCCAGGTGGAAATGGCATGGCAAGCCGTTCCACAGGACTACATCCAGCATCTCTACGATCGTCTCCATGGGAGAATAGCAGCCTGCATTGCTGCGAAAGGTGGATATACACTGTACTAGTGCCGACATTGTACATGCTCTGTTGCCTGTGTCTATGTGCCTGTGGTTCTGTCAGTGTGATCATGTGATGTATCTGACCACAGGAATGTGTCAATAAAGTTTCCCCTTCCTGGGACAATGAATTCACGGTGTTCTTATTTCAATTTCCAGGAGTGTAGATAGCAAATTTGGAGAATTAAGTCCTTAACAACACATGGTTGTTACAGAAATTATTGGGTAGAGGATTGAACTCCAGAGAAATGGGCTATTCTTCAGTGGAACTGCATGCAGCATAATGGGACCAACCTTCCACCTACCAGTCACAGTTATAGGAATCACACAACTGAACATATCACACCGCAGTTGTATTGGCCAGATGTACCTTTGGAGTTATTGCTTGTGCTGAATATAACATTCTAGATCAAACTTTAGAATCTGACCTAATCCATTCCCTGGATCGATGGATTATGCCAGAACTAGAATGAAGGAATGAATCAGAATTTGGAGATGTTGAAAGTAAGCACAAAAGTATTGGGCAAGAGAATAGTATGAATGAGGTTGTTACAAGCATTAGTGGATAATGTTTGGGTCCCATGAGGGGTAGTATAAAACTTGCAAGAAGCCATACATCATACATTGCATCGACAACTGAATTTTAATCTTCTGTCACCTAAACTGTATTAGGTGGGGCTACAGAAAGCACTGAAAGAGCTGTCTCCTAAGTTAATCCTGATTATACAACCCAGTAGACAAAACCTGCACTTCTACTACCACAGAGCATTAGTAGAAGTGAATACTGACTGAGCATGATTGGTTAGTTTCTCGATGACAGGAAGACATGTACAGTTTCAGTCTTACGCCATCCACAGGTGGCCAGTGAAGTGGGAAATTCTTTGAAAGTTCATGCAGGGGAGAATGCACATGATATTATTAATATTGTAAAATGGTAACAGGTATGCAACAATGATGAAGAAGGAGTTACAGCATTGTTTCTGAGCAGGGTAATACAAGCCATCCTGAGCACATGTGTGGTACAGTTGTTCTTGCCCAGACAGAAGGGACTAGATAATCTGAAATTTCATAAAAACCAGACTGCATTTCGTGCAAGCAGATTTTCAGTGAATTTACTCTACTAATGCTGACATGGTAGTGGTGGCAAGTTGTTATGAGTAGGGATAGATCATGGAGGCCAGACAGACTGAACTTCAGGAAATGGGTTATTAATTGAAGGGACTATGTGCAACATAATGGGACCAACCTTCTACCTACCAGCCTCAGCTATGGGTATCACATGACTGAACATATCACAAATGTAGTTGTATTGGCCAGATGTACCTTTGGAATTATTGCCAATGCTGAATATAACATTTGTAAATCAAACTTTAGAATCTAGCCTTATTCATACTCTGGATCGATTCATTGTCATGCAGGAAGGGTGCTTTTAAGCTAAACAGTTAATGCAACACGTAGAACAGTTCAGAGGACAACAATGCATTACTTAGTTTCTGAGTGCAATAATACCAAGTGTACCAAGTGCCACAGTGACTCTAATTCTGCTGTGTGTAGCTTTTATTCTTCTGAGGTGAAGAGCCAACCATCAGCACAAACCAGAAATAGTACAGATTCCAGCAGACTGGATCCCTTAAGCAGAAGAGAGAGTGAGACTGCAACCTTCTAGAGTAAATATGGAAAAGATGTAAATTAGGGTTAAAAGAAAACAAAGCTACGGGAGAAGCTGTGAAAGTTAAAATTGTGCAAAAGTGAAAACAACTGTGATAAACAGACTCATACAAGTAAGCAATAAGCAGCACAGTAAGGAAGACTGGATGTGGTGGAGCCACAGCAAACATAGCATCATCAAATGTACACAGCATTGGCATGGAAACCTTGCTTCTAGCTCACAGGAAAAAGAGGCCGATGCATGGATGAAACTTCACATCAGCAACACAGGGCATGCAAGCAGTCATCGCAGCAGAGCTCAGCAGCCAGATAGCCCCTAATCTGGTGTACTAGACCATGCTGATGCTTCAGTACAGAACTCATTAACTTTGGGGCTACCAACCACTTGCACCATCCTGGCTCATTGCCACCCATTACCACACTGGAATTGCTATATTAGCAATCACTGATTTCTTAGTTTTGCCCCTCATTTTTTAGCACTAAAAACATAAGTGAATTATTTAACTGTCTCTCTCCCACCTTTGAGCTAACTTATACAGCCAGATAGAAGGGAATCTAACATTCAATGTGTGTTCCAAACCATGATGTAACTTGACTTTGCATTTTTCTCATTGTTAGAAGTGAAGGAAACAATAAGTATCAGGAAAATTCAGAGGACCAATAAGGGACCAAACTGCAAATCTCTAGCTTTGTTGTCTGCAACATAACCCACTTTTTTCCAATCAATACTGCTTTTATTCAGCGACAGATATTGCACATCTTGTACATTTCTGTTTTCCATTTATCATTGACTATTTCTTGCTTTTTATTCTTGTCTTGTTTAAAGTCATTTATAGATTCTGCTGCCTTGTTGAAGATGTTGTTAATAAAACAATTTATAAACCACATGAGTGTTCTTGTCTTGGACACTGGAAGTGCTTTGACATCTGTGTAAATTATTTTCTTGTTGACTATTTCACTGACAGTTGTAGACAGCAAACTGGATGATTTAAATTTTAATCATTTCCACAGATCTGTAATTTTGGAGCAAACTAGTACTCACTGTATGGCAGTGTCAACAATTTCACAGTTCTGGCGGAATGGATGACTAGTCAGTTTTATTCTGTGGTGTTGCAGAGCTGTTGGGATTAAATCAGTGCTGAGTGCAACCTTGAACTGATGAATCTATCTGCAAAATTCAACCAGGCTGTCTTCCAGTTCAAGTCTTTGTGTTTCATCTGATTTGGTGGGGGACATGTTGTTTTTGCCAGTGGCTTTGGTTGTTTTCTTTGTAGCATACAGTCTTACATTTGGAGTCTTTTCTAAAACATATGTTTTGGTTTACAAAAAATGGAACTGAGCGTTTGGCATCATCTGCCGGGAGGCCCCTTACGGGGCAGGTCCGGCCCCCTTGGTGCTGTTCTTATTACATTCGATGGCGCATTGGGCGACCTGCACACCAGATGGGGATGAAATGATGATGAAGGCAACACAATACCCAGTCCCTGAGCAGAGAAAATCTCCGACCCAGCCAGGAATCGAACGTGGGCCCCTTAGGATGGCAGTCCGTCACGCTGACCGTTCAGCTGTCGGAGTGGACTTTTGGTTTACAAGGCATGGATGATATCTGTTGGCATTCTCTTTTCATCTCTATTTCCCATGAAGATACCTCACTCAAACTTTAGTGAGTCCTGAGCCACTGAGGCACGTTTCTGTACCAACTATTAATAACTTATTTATTAAATTGTGCTGAGTCAGAAGGACAAACACTAGCCATAGAAATCTGTAAAATAAGTAAACAAAGAAAATATGGTGACATTCTACATTATTATTTATTTAAGTTACAAATAATTTATTCATGAGTAAATTTGCTTGAACAATTTACTTATTCAAATAATTAACTAGATAGAAATTTTTTTGAATAATGCTCAACTCTGCTCACCACTACACCTTGTGCTTCCTTCCTCTTCCTGGTTAGTACAGTTTATATTACGAGTAGCATTAGTTCATTTCCTGTATTTGCTATCGAGAGCATACAGTGTATAACTGTGTTGAAATTTTTTATTAACTGTTAACAAAGTCAACAATTATAACTACTTGTCACACACCTCAGTATAAATGTTTTTCAGTTTTTCTGCCAAAAATAAGTCTCCATTTCAGTGTTTTTTTAGTTGCAGACTGAATGTGATCATTATTTTATCAACTATTCACTCACGCAAATTTACAGTTCTGTAGCTAAGCCCATAACCTTCAGTACCATTTAATATTGTATTATCACTTGAACTTTCATTAGTCACTGTGGTAAAATTTTATAAATTTCAGACATACTGCATACATAAAAAAATTGACAGCAAAAATGAAATTCTAATTCTAAATGCATTCCATGGCATGGCAGCCTCATTACTGGTGCTACATTGTGATGCAGCTGTTATGGAGGCCATGTTTCCTTAGCCACGTACTAGCAGTGCCACTCAGTGAGTGAGAGCCACACGGTGGTGAGTGAGGGAACTGCCAGCCACATCCTTTCGCACTGCATGCAAAGTGAGTGATGGGAAACAAATGCTGCTCATGCATGTTCGCTATGTGAATGCAGTGCTCTAACTGTTCCTCACACTTTTTACTAGTGTGACATCAATTTTCTGTTGCAATTGTTTTTTTTAAATTTTGGTTTATTATTCATGACTGATAAAAGTGACTTATATTACCAAATTACATTTCTTTCTTCACAGCTCATCACATGTCAAAAAAATTCTGCAGAAAGTAATAGGTTACCTTTCTTATCTTCTTTAGATCAACAAACAATGTGTACACAGTAAGTTTTACATTGGAAATAAGTCACTATAAATATAATAATATAAATATAATATAAATATAATATAATATAAATATAATAATATTCCCAAATATCTTTCCTCTCATGGAAATGAGCTGTCGGGTTCAAACAAAGAGTGTCCAATGAAGCTGAAGATTCCCAGGAGGGGAACTTTAACAGCAACAGAAGTTATTCAAAGTGCCTTGTTATGAGGATGTAATCAACAAACAAGATGCTCAGCAAAAAATCAGTTCAGAGGATAAATTGGTGCCTTATAACATTCTACCAAAAATTTCTAAATAGGGCTAGAGTGTCCTCCAAAGAAATATCAAACAATGTATAATCCAGAATGGAATGTAACAATATTAGAGAAGGAAAGTTGTTACTCACCATATAGTGGAGATGCTGAGTCGTGATAGGCACAACAAAAAGATTCACACAATTATAACTTTTGGCCATTAAGGCCTTTGTCAGAAATAGACACACACACACACAAATTCAACTTGCACACATGTCTGCAGTCTCAGATAACTGAAACCACACTGCGAGCAGCAGCACCAGTGCATGATGGGAGTGGCAACTGGGTGGGGGTAAGGAGGAGGCTGGGGTGGGGAGGGGGAGGGATAGTATGGTGGGGGTGGCAGACAGTGAAGTGCTGCAGTTTAGATGCAGGGCAGGAGAGAAGACGGTGAGGGGGGGGGGGGGGGGGGGGTAAATAGCGGAAATGAGAGAAATAAAAAGAAATTAAAAGACTGGGTGTGGCAGTGAAATGACAGCTGTGTAGTGCTGGAATGGGAACAGGGAGGGGGCTGGGTGGGCGAGGACAGTGACTAACAAAAGTTGAGACCAGGAGGGTTATGGGAATGTAGGATGTATTGCAGGGAAAGTTCCCACTTGTGCAATTCAGAAAAGCTGGTGTTGGAGGGAAGGATCCATATTGCACAGGCTGTGAAGCAGTCATTGAAATGAGGGATGTCATGTTTGGCAGCATGTACAGCAACAGGGTGGTCCACTTGTTTTTTGGCCACAGTTTGTTGGTGGCCATTCATGCAGACAGACAGCTTGTGGGTTGTCATGCCTACATAGAATGCAGCACAGTGGTTGCAGCTTAGCTTGTAAATCACATGACTGGTTTCACAGGTAGCCCTGCCTTTGATGGGATAGGCAATGTTAGTGACCGGAATGGAGTAGGTGGTGGTAGGAGGATGTATGGGACAGGTCTTGCATCTAAGTCTATTACAGGGGTATGAGCCATGAGGTAACGGACTCAGAGCAGGGGTCGTGTAAGGATGGATGAGTATATTGTGAAGGTTCAGTGGGTGGCGGAATACCACGGTAGGAGGGGCGGTATGGATAGTGGGCAGGACATTTCTCATTTCAGTACACGACAAGAAGTAATCAAAACCCTGGCAGAGAATGTAATTCAGTTTCTCCAGTCCTGGATGGTACTGAGTTATGAGGGGCCAGACTGTGGGATTTTGGGAGGTAGTGGGAAACTGGAAAGATAAGGCACGGGGGATTTGTTTTTGTACAAGGTTGGGAGGATAATTATGGTCAGTGAAGGCTTCACTGAGACCCTCGGTATATTTTGAGAGGGACTGCTCATCACTGCAGATGTGAAGACATGGGTGGTTAGGCTGTGTGGAAGGACTTCTTGTTATGGAGTGGGTGGCAGCTGTCGAAGTGGAGGTATTGCTGGTGGTTAGTAGGTTTGATATGGATGGAGGTACTGATGAAGCCATCTCTGAGATGCAGGTCAATATCTAAGAAGGTGGGTTGTTGGGTTGAGTAGGACCAGCTGAAGCAAATGGGGGAGAAGTTGTTAAGGTTCTGGAGGAATGTGGGTAGGATGTCCTCACCTTCAATCCATATGGCAAAGATATCATCAATGAATCTGAACCAGGTGAGGGGTTTAGGATTCTGGGTTTTTAGGAAGGATTCCTCTAGATGGCCCAGGAATAGGTTGGCATAGGATGGTCCCATGCAAGTACCAATAGTCATACCCTGGATTTGTTTGTAGGTAATGTCTTCAAAGGAGAAGTAATTGTGGGTGAGGATATACACTCCTGGAAATGGAAAACAGAACACATTGACACCGGTGTGTCAGACCCACCATACTTGCTCCGGACACTGCGAGAGGGCTGTACAAGCAATGATCACACGCACGGCACAGCGGACACACCAGGAACTGCGGTGTTGGCCGTCGAATGGCGCTAGCTGTGCAGCATTTGTGCACCGCCGCCGTCAGTGTCAGTCAGTTTGCCGTGGCATACGGAGCTCCATCGCAGTCTTTAACACTGGTAGCATGCCGCGACAGCGTGGACGTGAACCGTATGTGCAGTTGACGGACTTTGAGCGAGGGCGTATAGTGGGCATGCGGGAGGCCGGGTGGACGTACCGCCGAATTGCTCAACACGTGGGGCGTGAGGTCTCCACAGTACATCGATGTTGTCGCCAGTGGTCGGCGGAAGGTGCACGTGCCCGTCGACCTGGGACCGGACCGCAGCGACGCACGGATGCACGCCAAGACCGTAGGATCCTACGCAATGCCGTAGGGGACCGCACCGCCACTTCCCAGCAAATTAGGGACACTGTTGCTCCTGGGGTATCGGCGAGGACCATTCGCGACCGTCTCCATGAAGCTGGGCTACGGTCCCGCACACCGTTAGGCCGTCTTCCGCTCACGCCCCAACATCGTGCAGCCCGCCTCCAGTGGAGTCGCGACAGGCGTGAATGGAGGGACGAATGGAGACGTGTCATCTTCAGCGATGAGAGTCGCTTCTGCCTTGGTGCCAATGATGGTCGTATGCGTGTTTGGCGCCGTGCAGGTGAGCGCCACAATCAGGACTGCATACGACCGAGGCACACAGGGCCAACACCCGGCATCATGGTGTGGGGAGCGATCTCCTACACTGGCCGTACACCACTGGTGATCGTCGAGGGGACACTGAATAGTGCACGGTACATCCAAACCGTCATCGAACCCATCGTTCTACCATTCCTAGACCGGCAAGGGAACTTGCTGTTCCAACAGGACAATGCACGTCCGCATGTATCCCGTGCCACCCAACGTGCTCTAGAAGGTGTAAGTCAACTACCCTGGCCAGCAAGATCTCCGGATCTGTCCCCCATTGAGCATGTTTGGGACAGGATGAAGCGTCGTCTCACGCAGTCTGCACATCCAGCACGAACGCTGGTCCAACTGAGGCGCCAGGTGGAAATGGCATGGCAAGCCGTTCCACAGGACTACATCCAGCATCTCTACGATCGTCTCCATGGGAGAATAGCAGCCTGCATTGCTGCGAAAGGTGGATATACACTGTACTAGTGCCGACATTGTGCATGCTCTGTTGCCTGTGTCTATGTGCCTGTGGTTCTGTCAGTGTGATCATGTGATGTATCTGACCCCAGGAATGTGTCAATAAAGTTTCCCCTTCCTGGGACAATGAATTCACGGTGTTCTTATTTCAATTTCCAGGAGTGTAGTTGGTCATTGTGACTAGGAAGGAGGTTGTTGGTTTGGAATCCATAAGGCATCTGGAAAGGTAGTGTTCAATAGCAGTGAGGCCATGGGCAGGGGTCACATCTGCAGTGATAAGCAGTCCCTCTCAAAATATACCGAGGGTCTTACTGAAGCCTTCACTGACTGTAATAATCCTCCAAACCTTGTACAGAAACAAATCTCCCATGCCTTATCTTTCCAGTCTCCCACTACCTCCCTAAGTCCCACAGTCTGGCCACAGAGGAGCATTCCCCTTGTAACTCAATATCATCAGGGACTGGAGCAACTGAATTACATTCTCCGCAGGGTTTCGATTACCTCTTGTTGTGCCCTGAAATGAGAAATGTCCTGCCCACTATCCTTCCCACCCATCCTACAGTGGTATCTTGCCATCCACCGAATCTTCACAATATACTCGTCCACCCTTACACAAACCCTGCTCCCAGTCCCTTACCTCATGGCTCATAACCCTGTAATAGACCTAGATGCAAGACCTGTTCCATACTTCCTCCTACAACCACCTACTCCAGTCCGGTCACTACATCACTACCTTTCACTGTAAATGTGACTCTTTTAAGTGTTGGAGGTGGGAGGGATTGTGGGGAGGTGGGGGGGGGGGGGGAGGGTCTTACTTACCTTGCAACTTAATCAGACCTAAGTGGACTCAACAGGGTAGATCACAACATTCAGTTCTTAGGTTCATGCTGTGCTTTTGATAGTGCCAATAAAATAAAATCCTTGTGGATCCCTTTGCTGATGGGGTATTCAACTGGAAGACTGCAGTTCTCCACACTAGCCTGCATTTGCATGTCTCTGCAACTTAGCATCACTTCTGTCACCTAGGCCTACCTGAAACTGCCAGCTGTAGTCACATTTTGGTTTCCTCCCACAATTTTTACTCTACCACCACATTTCCCTCCTCCATTAGCAAATCAGCTGTTTGTTAATGCCTCAGGTTGTATCCTGTCAACCAATGCCTTATTTTAGTTGAACTGAGTCAAAAATATTTTTTTTCTCCAATTTGATTCAATATCCATTCCTTAGCTTAATTTCAAAACCTTCTAGCCTCCTCTTGTATGTCCTGTTTCTGTGACATACTTCCACATATGGCCACACTCAAACAAATATCATTAGAAAGACTTTGGAACATTTAAATTTATATTCAATGTTAACAAATTTGTCTTTTTCAGATAAATGTTTATTGCTACTACCAGTCAGCATATCTTCTCTAGGAAATTTAAAGAAACATTTGGAAGAAAGAGAAGCTGCTGCATGTATGTCAAGCATTCAGATGGCATGCCAGTAATAGGCAAAGAAGGTAAAAGTGAGAGAAATATATCATAGCACTCCCTAAAGGAACAAAACTTGAAGACAATGTTATGGTAATATAAGAGGAAAATGATCAGATTAGATAGGACATGTGATACTGTGAGAGGAACTTGAAAGAGTACTAAATGACTGAAGTCACAACAAAGCTCCTGGGTACACAAAATTCTCTCAGAGTCATTAAGATCATTGGGAGAACCAACTGTCACAAAAGTATTTCACAGGGTATGCAAGATATATGAAACAGGTGAAATACCCTAATATTTCAAGATGGCAGTTGCTGATAAGAGTGGATAATATCTAACCATTGATTTACTAGGTCATGATTTCAAAATATTGTCATGAATTATTTACAACAGAATGGACCAACTTGCAGAAACTGACCAATTAAGGAGATTGATTTGGATTTTCAGAGAAATGTAGGAACACGTGAGGCAGCTTCCCCTTTAACTTATTTAAAATATAGATTAAAAAAAAGGAAAAGCTTTCTGAAATTAAAAATTTTACTACCATATTGACTGTTCCATAAAATTTCAGCCGAACTTTAGGATATCAAATATTTCTGCACAGAGCCTGCTGGTCATCTTCAAGTCCATACTGGTAATCGTACACTGAGTTCCTCTGTTTAAAGCCCTCCCAACTCATGAATCGTGAAACCACTTGCCACTATGCACCCATTTCTTGAGCACGTGTGCTTCTCTGCATGTCTGTGCACTGTTGAGGGTGCCATCCATGGTGAAAACTCACCTCATTGATGCCAGATTGATCGCCTCCATGTGGTAAATTTTTCTTGTGAGGATTCCATGCGGAAAGCAACTGGACACCACAATTCCATTTGGTAAGAGCCTCAGAGAGTTGTATTTCTGCTGATTGACTGATAGTGGAGTTCCAGAAGTTGGAAGTATGGGCCACAATTTTTATTGCATTGTATTTTTTTGAATGACAAATAGAAATAAAGTGTTCTGTGATAGCATATTTGCTGCTTTGGAGCAAGCAAGTACACCACTGGTGTTCCACAGTAGCTGTCCTATCCAGAACACAGTTCAAACAGCTGCCACTAAGCAGCACTGCAGTCACCATAAAATCCAAGCTAGTGGTAGTGAGAAACCAAAAAATGCAAGATGGTGATGGAGGGAAATTTAAGAATATAATACGGCATGGTGAGAAATTAAAGAAGGCAAGCAGAAAATTCAAGACATGTAAAACTACGGAACTAGCCCAGTTGTGCTAAGTTTGAAATGGGGTGAAACTGTACAAAAATATGAGATGGTGGACTAGCCTAGTTGTGCCTTGTAATACCTCTGACATTACAATCCATGATGGCACCATAGCTGAATGACCTAAATATTGTGTCATGTTCAAATGTATCTGAATGAGTTGTATTATTTATGAAAATGCATAAGCTTCATTTAAATTGCATAAATTAACATCATGCTCAAATGTATCAGAATGATCTGAATTTTGTACCATGTCCACAAGTATTCAAACAATCTGCAGCATTTATAAAACAAAACATAAAGGGTGTAACTTACAGCTCCCCCCCTCCACACACACACACACACACACACACACACACACACACACACACACTTACCTCTGTATTATTAATCAAAAACTCTTTGTTTCAGGTATGAAATCTGGAAAGTGAAAGACTGCTCAGAAAATTATTATCTTTTATGTTTGACCCTTCCATCACTTTCAGGAAACAAAGGGTGTTATTAGGAAAGAGACATGTATCAAGCTATCAGGCATCATCCCACTGGGAACTAATTACATGTGGGGTCCCACAAGGTTCCATTTTGGGGCCCTTACTTTTTCTTGTGTATATCAATGACCTTTCATCAGTAACGTTACCAGATGCCAAGTTTGTTTGTTTGCCGATGATACAAACATTGCAATAAATAGCAAATCAAGTGTAGTCTTAGAAAGATCAGCCAATAAAATATTTGTGGACATTAATCACTGGTTCCTAGCCAATTCTTTGTCACTAAACTTTGAAAAAACACACTACATGCAGTTCAGAACTTGTAAGGGGTGTCCCAAGAGTATATGTCTAACATACGATGACAAGAAGATAGAAGAAGTGGACAGTGTTAAATTCTTGGGATTACAGCTTGATAATAAATTCAACTGGGAGGAGCACACCACAGAACTGCTGAAGCGTCTTAACAAATCTCTGTTTGCAATGCGAATTTTGTCAGACATAGGGGATATAAAAATGAAAAAGCTGGCATACTATGCTTACTTTCATTCCATAATGTCATATGGGATTATTTTTTTGGGTAATTCATCAAGCCAAGCTAAAGTTTTCCGGGCACAAAAACATGCAGTAAGAGTTATATGTGGTGTGAACTCAAGAACATCCTGCAGAAGCCTGTTTAGGGAACTAGGGATACTAACTACTGCTTCCCAATATATTTATTCCTTAATGAAATTTGTCATTAAAAATATATCACTTTTTCAAACCAACAGCTCAATTCATGGAATCAATACTATAAATAAGAATAATCTTCACTAGGATTTAAAGTCACTTAGTCTTGTACAAAAAGGTGTGCATTATTCAGGAACACACATTTTCAATAACTTGCCAGCAGCCATAAAAAGCTTCACAACCAATGAAATTCAGTTTAAGAGAAGCCTAAAGGATTTATTGGTGGCCAACTCCTTCTACTCCATTGATGAATTTCTTAGTAAAACCAACTTATTTGTATATAAGTACAACATAACTTCTGCACAATTTCAGTGTAGGAATGTGTTCATTGAAAATTTGTGTGTGTGTGTAAGTATAATCTAACTTCTGCACCATTTCAGTGCAGTAATGTGTTCATTGTAAATAAGTATTACAGTAGTTGTATTACATGTTTATTATCTTATAAATAAATAAAAAACTTTCTTATTTTAAATTCAGTGCATTAGTATTTCTAAAATGACTCTTAGTGTTCATTAAAAAATGACGATCAATCCACTTGGGACCTGTGGAATGGTACATTAGCCTATTTGTTTTAGTTGTAAATATTTGTCATGTATTGTTGTTTTTCTGACATGTTCCACATCCTGGAGGACCTCCTCACTACGGATCAATTGGAATGAAAGTAAATCTAATCTAATCTAATCTAATCAGTGCCGTAAGACAGAGAACCCTTAAGCATATTTAGTATCATTTCATAAGGGTTGGCTCAAATGTTTCAGAATGATGTTATTTTTAACAGTATTATAATGTGATTTTATTTCCTCTAATGTGATTTCATTTCCCCACAATAAATCCGTTACAAATAAGATTCAGTGTTTCTATACATTCATGCAATACATCAGTTACAAATCACATTTAATGTTCTTACATTTTCACACTTACACAATAAAATCAGGCAGTAGTTCCCCAAGCTAAGGTATTCACTTTCTCCCGAAGTATAAAAGTTCATAATTTTGTGCTGATAAACCTAGCTTGAGGTGTTTAGTAGTAAAAATTACATGGCACTTGGACTGAATAAAATACCATATTGTTGTTTTAACTTCAGAATTCAATACACATTGCCAGTAATCATTGATAGTTAAAGCTTTACCTTTAAATTTTACTTAAAAATAACACTCCTTTGAAAATTAGGTTTTGCAATCAATGCAGCTATTCCATTTACCAAAAAAAATATTATTCATAATAATCAATGCTTGCATCATACATTTTTGTGCATTAATCTCAAGGTTGTTAGACGGCATCTTGTGCATTGCTCATTCATTTGAAATTACACACGCAGCTAATGAACAACTCATAGCAAGTGGTGGTAGTTCACGAGCCACCACATGTGCTGTGCCAGTGTCATCACTACAAGATGACTGCCAGGTTGCAACAACGTTGTGATTCATCTTTGTCAAATGAGTCTATGACTTCTGAGCCTCCAGTGCCCCTCAATGATGGGTAAGGGGGCTGCTCCCTTTGTGCCCACAATGTTTTTCCTCTCACTACCGAGCTGACTGTCCAGATCACTGGGGTTCCAGTACACACTGTGGCAAGGAGAGGAACCACTGCTCAGCATGTCACAGTCACATGACCCCGCCCCACCCAGTGCGTGACCACTCCAGGGCACGGTACACGCGCTGCAGACAGTAGTCCCCCAGGATGATCCATTCAAGCAGAAATTGTTTCTCACACTTCACATATCTCACCAGGACATCCGTTTTCAGGCGGACACTGGGGCCACCATGTCTTTGATCATTCAGGTGACTTATGTCTGAGTGAGATCACCTGACTTGTCACCACCCTCACGCAATTTGATGGCCTACAGTGACAGGACAATTCCTCTTCACAGGCAGTTCTCGAGTGTGGAAACTGAATGGGTCTCTTCGCTTGTGTCTCTGATCTCTCTCGTGATAGGCATGCTCGAGCGAGCGCCTACTGTCGATCTTTGCGCCACATCTTTCCCAACCAGTTTGCTGGCAACAGCTTACACCAGCACAGATTCCTCTTGAACTGAACCATCTGCTGTGATATTCATTATTGCAGAACTTTAAATGCATCTCATCATTCCTCGGTATTTCAGTATCCCACATCTTCCCACACTTGTTCTTGCGGACAGTTCTCTTAAACTTCAATCTGCTATTCATCATTACTAACTGTGGTTCATGTCTAAATCTGCTTCTGTATATCCCTTGCTATCCAATATCTGATTTCAGAATCTCTGCCTGAACATGATGTCATCCATCTGGAATGTTCTTGTACCTCCGAGCCTTTTCCAAGTATATGGTAACTCCTCATCTTATTTTTGAGCAGTTCATTCACTGCCACTAGTTAAAAAATTTGCAGAACTTAATTAATCTTCCTCCTCTCATTCCTACTATCGAGCCCATATACTCATGTAACCTCGTCTTTCATTTCTTCACCTACTACCATGTCCCAGTCCCCTGATTATTAGTTCATCATTTCCCTCTGCTTGCTGAATTATCTGTTCCTAAGCCTCATATATTTCTACTGTGTTTGCGAGTCGTCGGATGCTGGGGCACACATCAGCGAACAAGTGAGAAACGATGACAATGCAAGACGGGAAGACCGCCAGCACTCAGGACTCAAACCCATCCCAGAATCGAGCAATAACACAGATGAACGGCAGGCCTGACACAACACGAGCAAGCAATCTTCATCACTCTCAGAAGGTGCCATGGAAGGTGAAACAAAGGTATGGGCAAAGGAGCAGTTGGGTCGACTGTAGGCTGTGAGGACAAGTGTGGTCGGTGGTGTCCATTGGGACATTGCCAGAGATGGGCATTCCTAGGGGAACCACTGATGCGCAGGGAGCCAGAGGGGAGGGCTGGGGTGACAACAGGATGTCCACAGTAGCTGCCTGCATTTCTGATTGCAGTGGCACAGTGGTGGAAGAAGGAGCAGAGGGGATGCTTGTGTCTGCGACCTAAGCTAGTTGTGGTGATGGCACTCTAGCCCCTTCTGTGTTTGGACCAACATAACTTGTCACCTGTGGGTGGACACTACTGTTGCTAGCATCCAAGCCTCAGCACTCCAGTAGGAGCATGGGCCAAGGTCCAGACGGACGGACACGAGCGAGGTTCTGACAGTGATAGTTACAGCAGATGAAGCAAGGTCTGAGGTTGGAGACCATGGAGGCGTTCTGCAGGGCTATGATTGTTAATCGGTGTGGTGCAATAAGTGCTCAAACAAAGTAAGGGCCACCATAGTGGCGGAGGATTCGATAGACTCCTTCATGTGCTGCTTACAAGTGTGGACCAGATGTTCAACCTCACCATCAAAGGAAGGGTGAAACAGAGGGCTACAGATGTGTTTGATGCCATTGGTGGCACAGAAGTCCTTGAAGGCAGAGGCTGTGAATTGTGGGCCATTGACAGAGACCAGTGTGCGAGACAACCCTTTTATGGCCAGTACTTGGGCTAAGGCAGCTAAGGCAGTATGGGTTGCCTCAGTTGTGGTGGATGCCATGCACACGGCGTAGGGGTACTTTGAGTAGCATCCACAATGAGCAGCTACATAGAACTCAAGAATGGACCTGTAAAATGGGGATGGATGCAGTCCCAAGGGAGGCGAGGAGTAGGCTAGGGGGCAAAGGATTGAGGGGGCACTTCCTACTGGTGGAAACATGCTCCATAACTAACAGACCATCTTTTTGATGTCGCCATTGAACCTGGGACATTACACATGGCGGCATGCCAGCATCTTTATGTAGGACATGCCCCAAGGACCCCGGTGGAGCAAACTTGATACCCAACAGTGCAGTCCACCAGAATAACCACTTGATGTGCATCTGCCTCAGTATCCAGAAGGATGACACCATCCACAAGCGAGAAACAGTTAGAAAGCTGATTCCAAGGGTGGAGCACAGTCATCAGGCGATGAGTGACATAATGGGGCCAGCCATGGATTACATAGTGAAGGACCTGTTGCGGGGTAGGATCTCACCATGTTGCAGTGGCAACACACTTGGTCATAAGGGGAAAACTGTCCAACGTATGTTGATGTTCAGCATCAATGTGGAAGCAGAAGACAGCCTGTAGGTCGAAATCTGTGTCCAAGCCAGCCAGTAGACAGGACAGTGCATCAGCATTAGAATGTTTGTCTGTCGGCTTGTATCAGATAGTATAATTGTAGGCACTGAGAAACAATGCCGAGTGCTGGAGGCATTGTGCTGTTCATTCTGGGAGACTGGAAAGTGGGCTGAATAATGCCACCGATGGATTATGATCCGTAATTAAAGAGAACTATGTCCCAAAAAGGTAGACATGAAATTTATTGACAGTGAACACTATTGCCAAGGCCTCCTTTTCACTCTACGAATAGTTGCACTGTACTGGGGTCAGGCTCTAGGATGCATATGCAATAGGCTGTTCAGAACCATTCCTATTCCTGGGTTCCGAGACTGCTCTGATATCGTAGGCAGTCGCATTGTCGGCCACAACCAATGGGTGGTCTGGAGAAAAGGGTGTGACACAGGGTGCAGATGTCAGCATGACTTTCAATTTGACAAAGCCTTGTCACAGGCAGGGGTCCAGGTGTAAGGGACCCCCTTTTTTATGCAATGATTGAGAGGTTGTGCATTGTGGGGCACCTGGGGTAAGAATTTAGTGTAAGAGTTGAGCTTGCCTAAAAATGCTTGTAATTTAGATAAGTAACACGCCACTGGCACGCTCTCGATAGCATATATTTAGGCCACCGCCACTGACCGCAGTGCCTCACTGACTCACTAACTCACACACAGTTTGGTGTCCGTCAGCATCTTCGCAGAGCAGGTTCAGTTCACATAGCAGGTTACGACAGTACATAGTGACCAGATTAGTGCCAGTGAGACTAAAGTTTGTAATAGCAAGATTACTGAAATTATCTGCAAGAGATTAGTTGGTTTAAAAGAAGGGGGGGAGGGGGGGGGGAGGACCAAACTGTGAGGTCACCGGTTCCTTGTTCCCAGTAAAACACAAGGGAAAGAAGAAAAAAAAGGAGATATACAGCACAATAACAGGAGAAAGGAAGAACCAGAAGAATGACAGAAGGACAACCAACACTACTATGGACAAAACAGGAACAGAAAACCGCAGAGAGAAGCAAGAAACAGGTAGAAGCCAGCCAATTAGGGATACAATAAAATATCCACCCTAAAAGAATTAGAGTGGAGAACACAAAGGGACAAAGGACATGCACTAAAACTTATACAGAATGATAAAAACTGCCATCACATATAAAACTTAAAATTTAATTAGCTGATGAGGCATTGTCAGCTAAAATTAATAGCAACAAGTTCGGTAACTGAAGAGCCCGTTGCAAGGCAGCCAAAGGACAGCTCACCAAGATATGGGCCACTGTCAGCCAGGCACCACACCGACACTGAGGTGGGTCATCATGGCACAGGGGGTAGCAGTGTGTGTCACCCAAGTGTGGCCAATGTGGAGCCGGCAGAGAACCACAGGGTCCCTGCGAGAGACCAGCACAGAGGACTGCCATACATTCGTAGTCTCCTTAATGGTACGCAGTTTGTTGTGCGTGCTCAGGTTATGCCATTTTGTCTCCCAAAGCCGCAACTCCTTATGGCGTAGTACTGAACACAGGTCAGTGGCAGAGAAGCCGATCTCCATAATCAGTTCCTGTGAAGCCTGTTTGGCCAGCCTGTCAGCATGTTCATTGCCTGGGATTCTGATGTGACCTGGGGTCCAGACAAACACCACTGAATGACTGGACTGTTCCAGGGCATAGATGGACTCCTGGATGGTTGCTATAAAAGGATTACGAGGGTAGCACTGGTCGATAGCTTGTAGGCTGCTCAAGAAGTCAGTACACAGAAGAAACGATTCCCCAGGGAATGAATGAATGTGCTCAAGAGCATGAGATATAGGCACCAGCTTGGCAGTGAAAACACTGTAGCCAGCAGGCAAGGAATGCTGTTCAGCATGACCTCCTTGGACATACACAAAGCCGACGCGAACATCAGCCGTCAAGCCATCAGTGTAAACCACTTCGTGGCCACGGTACATGTCAAGAGTCGAGAGTAAGTGGCAGTGGAGAGCCAGGGGCTTAACTGAGTCCTTAAGGCCATGTTAAAGGTCCAGGCAAAGCCATGGGCTAGGTGTACACCATGGCAGTGTACGTGAATGGACCTGAAGTATAGGTGGTAAAGGCAAGGACTCCAGTTCGGAAAGAAGGGATCGGACACGAACTGCAATTGGAAGCCCAGACCTGGACTGCTGACGCAGGAGATGAACTGCCATGGGTTGGAAAAGGAGATGGTGATTTGGATCCGCAGGAGAACTACAAACATGTGCAACATAACTGGCCAGCAGTTGTGCACACCTAACCTGCAGTGGAGGGACTACGGCCTCCACAAGGACACCGGACTCATCCTAAAAGTTCCTGTCACAAGGCCAATGCCACAGTGGTGCACTGGGTCGAGTAAACACAACGCTGAGAGCATCACTGAAGCATAATCCAGACTTCCATAGTCAAGACGGGATTGAACAAGGGCTCTGTAGAGCTGCAGCAGCGAAGAGTGATCTGCACCCGAGTTGGTGTCGCTCAGGCACCGGGGGGCATTGAAGTGCTGCCAGCACTTCCGCTTAAGCTGACGAAGGTGAGGAAGCCAAGTCAATCAGGCATCGAGAACCAGTCCTAAGAATCAATACGTCTCCACTACAGTGAGTGGATCATCATTAAGGTAAAGTTATGGTTCTGGATGAACGGTACAATGCTGACAGAAGCGCATAACACATGACTTTGCGCCCAAAACCTGGAAACCGTGGGCTAGAGCCCATGACTGCACCTTGTGGATGTCTCCCTGTAGGCGCCACTCAGCAACACCAGTACTGGTAGAGCAGTACGAAATGCAGAAGTTATCTGCATACAGAGAAGGTGAGACGGACAGCCCTGCAGCTACTGCTAGACCGTTAATAGACACTAAAAATGGATATACACTCAATACAGAGCCCTGAGGGATCCCATTCTCCTGGATATGGTGGGAACTATGGGAGGCACCAACTTGGACACTGAAAGTACAAAGCGACAGTACATTTTGGATAAAAATCGGGAATGGGCCTTGGAGACCCCACTCGTATAATGTGGCAAGGTTAAGATGTTGTCAGGTCATGTTATATGCTTTTTGTAAATCAAAAAAGACAGCAACCAGGTGTTGGCATCTGGAAAAGGCTGTTCAGATGGCAGACTCTAGAGGGACAAGGTTATCAGTGGTAGAGCAACCCTGGCAGAAGCCACCCTGACATGGAGCCAGTGGGCCACCTGACTCCAGGACCCAACCCAACTGCCGATACACCATATGTTCCAGCAGCTTACAAAGAATGTTGAGGAAGCTGATGGGCTGATAGCTATTCACATCAAGCAGTTTTTTACCGGATTTGAGCACCAGAATGATGGTGCTCTCCCGCCAGTGCAATGGAAAGATGCCATCGCACCAGATCCGGTTGAAGATGACGAGGAGATGTTGCTTTTAGTCAGATGAGAGCTGTTTAATCATCTGACGGTGGATCCTATCTGGCCCAGGAGCTGTGTCAGGACAATGTGCAAGGGCACTGAGGAACTCCCACTCTGTAAATGGGGCGTTATAGGATTCACTGTGGCATGTAGTGAATGAGAGGACTTTCCCTTCCAGCCACCATTTGAGAGTGCTAAAGGCTGCGGGGTAATTCTCTGACACAGAGGCTCGAGTATAGTGATCAGCAAAATGCTCGGCATTTCACGTTTGCGTCAGTAGATAACATGCAATTTATGTTAACACTGTGAACACCTGTTGGAGTCTGGTACGCAAAAACACATTTGATCTTTGCCCAGACTTGGGAAGGTGACATATGGCACCCAACGGTCGAGACGTATATCTCCCAACACTCCTGCTTCTGTCGTCTGATAGTCGGCGAACGCGGGCACAGAGCCATTTAAAGGCTATGAGATGCTCCATGGAAGGGTGGCGCTTATTCTGCTGTAGAGCTCGCCGACACTCCTTAATTGCTTCAGTGACTTCCAGCAACCACCAAGGGACTGCCTTACACCTCGGGCAACCTAAAGAGCGAGGGATCGCGTTTTCTGGCACAGAAAAAATTGTGCTAGTCATCTGCTCAATCAGTACATCGATGTTACCATGTGGGGGAGATTCAATGGTGATCGCAGGGGTGAAAGTTTCCCAGTCCGCCTTGTTTAAAGCGCATCAGGGCAGGCATCTGTGGGCCTGATGGCAGGGGAGTGACAGGAAGATGGGGAAGTGGTCATTCCCACACAGGTCGTCATATGCTCTCCACTGGATAAATGGGAGAAGTCCTGGGCTGCAAATTGATACAAGGGTGAGTCAAATGAAAACCTTAAATTGGTAATAACAAATCGAAATGTTGTGCTGTTATCCTGTGAGTTGGTAAGCATGCTACAAACAGCGTGCAGAATGGCGTGTAGGTGGCAGCATAGTGCAGATGCACACATACTGTTGCAGTATCAGTATAAAGATGGCCACCCCACTTGCGACTTGCAACAGGGAAGAACAGCGTTCTGTTATTCAGTTTTTGTGTAGTGAAGGTGTGAAACCTATTAAAATTCATCGATGAATGAAGGTTCAGTACGGTGATGCATGTTTGTCACAGCAGCAAGTCTACGAATGGAGTAGGAAGTTCGCAAATGGTGTGACTGCTGTGGAAGATGTTCCTCGTCCATGTCAAGCACAACGAGTTGTGACTCCACAGAACATTGCAGCAGTTGAAGCCATAGTGAAGGAAAACCGCCAAGTGACACTGAATGACATTGCAGCATGTTTACAAATTAGTCATGGGTCAGCACACCACATTGTGCATGATGTGCTCCAGTTTCTTAAAGTGTCTGCAAGATGGTGCCATGGCAGCTGACTCCTGAAATGAGAGAATGACATATTGATGCTTTTGAAGAACTTCTTTGGCACTTTGAATGAGAAGGTTATGGCTTCCTTGCAAGAATTGTTACTGGGGACGAAACCTGGGTTCACTTCCACCAACTGGAAATAAAGAGAGCGAGCAAGGAATGGTGCCATTCCTCATCACCAAGTGATTTCCATATGTTTGAACCACTCAAAGACGCAATTGGAGGAAAGAAGTTCCATTCTGATGGAGAGGTACACCATGTGGTGCATGAGTGGTTGCGTGGACTACCAAAAGATTTTTTTAAAGGAATTTACACACTTTGTAAGCGTTGGAGGACTTGCATTGAACGTGGGGGAGATTATGTTGAAAAGTGATACAGCTTTGTACCACTTCTGCACAATAAATAATATTTTTTAAAAAATATTTAAGGTTTTGATTTGACTCACCCTTGTAAATCAATGGCAGAGTAACTAACATGATCTACACTGAAATGTGTGGCGGCCCAGTATTTAAGAGGCAGAGGTCGAATGAGACAGTAAAGTTTTGACACCTCTGCCTTGGCCAGTAAGCACGGTACTACCCCACAAGGGGTTATCGGTGTTAAAATCTCCCAAAAGTAGGAAAGGTTTAGGGAGTTGATCAATCAGTGCAGTTAATACATTCAGGGATACTGCACCATCTGGAGGAAGATATACATTACAGACAGTTATTTCTTGTGACATCCTTATACTGACAGCCACAGCTTCAAGAGGGGTTTGGAGGGTCACAGGTTCACTACAGACAGTTCAGGACACAGGTGCAAAGTCTACCTGGCACTCTTATTATAGTCGCTACTGTTCCTGTAATATCCCTTATAGCTGCAGAGGGCAGGGGCCCTCATTGTCGGGAACCAGGTTTCCTGGAGGGCAATACAGAAAGCAGGTGTAAAGCTTAACAGTTGCCAGAGCTCAGCCAGGCGGTGGAAAAAACCACGATTCCACTGGAGGATGATGTCATCGTGACTAGGAAGGCATGGAACATTCAAAGAGGCAGTTTACACCTCAGGGTCACCTGCTGCCACCGACTTTTTGCCTGAGCGGTCTATATCCATCGTGTCTGAGGGTCTAGGGAGATCTAGGTCTTCAGCAGATGCCAGAATCTCCACATCATCCACAGACGCAGAGCTTGTAGGTAGCGAGGGCGTGGGTGCCACCGAAATTCCCTCGGTGTCGGAGACCTTCTTTTTGGATTTCTCTTGCTACTCCTTAGGTTTCTCTGGCTGGGAGGATTTCACTGATTCAGTCTCCAGGACTGAGGATGAATGTGAAGCCTTTTGGGCTCTTCAGCCACTTGTGGGTGTCATCTTTCCCACTAGCAGAAACCTGGGAAGGGAGTGACCCAAAGGACCCCTTCCTAGTGAAAGGAGCCGAAGAAGACTTACGCTTCTCCAGCGCAGAAGTGGTGACTGCTATCCCCAATGGTTAGGGGGGGTGTTGCTCCCAAATTAGATGGTGCAGGAGCAACAGGGGGGGGGGGGGGGTAGTGGCCCCCCACCATCAAGGGGGTAGGTGTAGTCTTCTGGTTCTGAGAGACGACAGGAATGCGAGGAACTGTAGGGGAGACAACTGTTTTGTCTCTTGCAGCGGTCTCTTCCTCGATATTTTCAGAAATTTTGTAAATTACACTCCTGGAAATTGAAATAAGAACACCGTGAATTCATTGTCCCAGGAAGGGGAAACTTTATTGACACATTCCTGGGGTCAGATACATCACATGATCACACCGACAGAACCACAGGCACATAGACACAGGCAACAGAGCATGCACAATGTCGGCACTAGTACAGTGTATATCCACCTTTCGCAGCAATGCAGGCTGCTATTCTCCCATGGAGACGATCGTAGAGATGCTGGATGTAGTCCTGTGGAACGGCTTGCCATGCCATTTCCACCTGGCGCCTCAGTTGGACCAGCGTTCGTGCTGGACGTGCAGACCGCGTGAGACGACGCTTCATCCAGTCCCAAACATGCTCAATGGGGGACAGATCCGGAGATCTCGCTGGCCAGGGTAGTTGACGTACACCTTCTAGAGCACGTTGGGTGGCACGGGATACATGCGGACGTGCATTGTCCTGTTGGAACAGCAAGTTCCCTTGCCGGTCTAGGAATGGTAGAACGATGGGTTCGATGACGGTTTGGATGTACCGCGCACTATTCAGTGTCCCCTCGACGATCACCAGTGGTGTACGGCCAGTGTAGGAGATCGCTCCCCACACCATGATGCCGGGTGTTGGCCCTGTGTGCCTCGGTCGTATGCAGTCCTGATTGTGGCGCTCACCTGCACGGCGCCAAACACGCATACGACCATCATTGGCACCAAGGCAGAAGCGACTCTCATCGCTGAAGACGACACGTCTCCATTCGTCCCTCCATTCACGCCTGTCGCGACACCACTGGAGGTGGGCTGCACGATGTTGGGGCGTGAGCGGAAGACGGCCTAACGGTGTGCGGGACCGTAGCCCAGCTTCATGGAGACGGTTGCGAATGGTCCTCGCCGATACCCCAGGAGCAACAGTGTCCCTAATTTGCTGGGAAGTGGCGGTGCGGTCCCCTACGGCACTGCGTAGGATCCTACGGTCTTGGCGTGCATCCGTGCGTCGCTGCGGTCCGGTCCCAGGTCGACGGGCACGTGCACCTTCCGCCGACCACTGGCGACAACATCGATGTACTGTGGAGACCTCACGCCCCACGTGTTGAGCAATTCGGCGGTACGTCCACCCGGCCTCCCGCATGCCCATTATACGCCCTCGCTCAAAGTCCGTCAACTGCACATACTGTTCACGTCCACGCTGTCGCGGCATGCTACCAGTGTTAAAGACTGCGATGGAGCTCCGTATGCCACGGCAAACTGGCTGACACTGACGGCGGCGGTGCACAAATGCTGCGCAGCTAGCGCCATTCGACGGCCAACACCGCGGTTCCTGGTGTGTCCGCTGTGCCGTGCGTGTGATCATTGCTTGTACAGCCCTCTCGCAGTGTCCAGAGCAAGTATGGTGGGTCTGACACACCGGTGTCAATGTGTTCTTTTTTCCATTTCCAGGAGTGTATATAACTCAGTACATATCTTGAAATATCTCTTCTTATCTTACCAACTATCAATGCAAAGTAGTTTCAAGCCCAATTATTCCTTGGAGCGTCCATTTACTCCAGGGAATAGCTTCTCTGCTATTTATGTTTTCTCTTATGAAAAGAATAGAGGACTTCTTGCTGATTAGTCGTGAAAGAAGGATGTATATGTATGTATTGTTGAGCTAGTCGCCATCTTGATGACATTCTGTATGAGAAGGAATTTAATACATGAACTAAACTAGAGTAAGTGTGTTCGCGTATTATTTAACTGATTATTATTGACAGTGTCTGCTTACTACGCTGTGTTGCACGGGATCAGTGGGGAACATCTGATTTACACTGGACGAACCTGCCATTTTGTATGCTCAAGATATCCAGTTACTTCAAATAAATAGGCTAACACGGTCTCACCAGCAGATCTCTGGTCTTCCCCATGTGATCACCGAAAGTTAATAATTATTACAAATGTTTCCAGGAGATCGACTGACAATTTTCGTCGCACCGAGACTTCGAAATTGCTTCACTGCCTTATGGAATTTAAGTTAAGCTTAATTTAATCAGGATAGAACAGTATTGAACTGTGTGAATGTGATAAGCCTGCTTTGTCAATGAAAATTCCCTTAATATACGCATGTTTTTACTATCCTGATCAGTGAAGCTAAATCAGGCCGGTGTGAGAGAGGTTTTTAAATTTTTAATCCCACACAAAAAATATTAAATTTGGCTTCACTGTTACAGGACACAGTTTTGAGCATTACTTAAACATTGTGTGAATTTTATGTTGCATGTGCACGAGATAAAAGAAGACGAGGCCTGTTCCAGAAGTCACAATTTCGCCACAACCTACGAGAACGTCGTTCAGGCCAGACAATATACAATTAAATTTTTGTAGATAGAAAATTAGAATAACTATTTAAATGTCTATCGGTTTGAATTAGATTGATTGAGTGACTATTGGGTTATACTTTAGATAGGAAGTGTTTATTATAAGTGAGTATTATGCAAAGTTTAGGTCAGTGACATTATTAACTCAGATGCGAGTGACTTTATATATTTGTTGTTCTGTGTATTAATGGTTCTTACTAGGGCGGCTTATAAAATGGCAATGCAACAGCAGAGCGAATCACAACAGCCCTCAGCTGTTTCTGAGGTTAGTGAAACATTAGACGCTAGCTTAACTGTAGTGCCTAGCAGCAGCATTAGTCAGACCCCACAACAAAGCTTAAGTGTTTCAATGTCATCTGAGCAGGACGAAATAAACCCATTGACTGTAATCATGCAGCAGTTAACACTGTTAGCCAAAAATGTAACAGACTTAACTAAAGCGCAAATAGAGACTAAAAGGGAATTAACTAAAGCGCAAATAGAGACTAAAAGGGAATTAACTAAAGCGCAAATAGAGACTAAAAGGGAAATAACTAAAGCGCTAACAGAGATTAACATGGAAATGAATGAACAATTAGCAGCCAATCAAGTGAAAGTCCAGGAGCAATTAGAAGCTAATCAAGCAGAATTAAATAATAAATTAGTAGAGAGTTTTCAGAAACTTGATGATAAATTAAATAAAACTGCGGAAGAATTGAAAATTCAGAATGAAAAGACAGAATTAAAATTAGCTGCTCAAATTGAGCAAGTCACTCAGCAGTGTAATGAAAATGCGAAGAAGTTACGCCTAGAGCTAACTGAGTATGTTGCTACTAAGCTTGATACTATTAAAGAGCAGGTCGAGTCAATCCCACGGATAGTTCAAGCACAAGAACAGATGCAATGTTCTATCGCGGTAATTCCGGTATTAGTTGAAGTTCAAGATGAATTAAAGCAACAAGTAAATGAGATGTCAGCAGATATGCAGGATTTGAGACAATCACAAGACAAGATCCCGAAGGACATCAAAAATTTGGATAAATCCATAAATAACATAAAGGAGAGACAAGACGAAATTGATCATAAGGTAAACATTCTCGCGGGGAAATTCTCGCAGTTAAGTTTAGAAAGGCAAAGCATTTCTTCAGACAATATTGAACATACGGTCAGAGCAGCTATAAAATCTATGACTGAAAGTTCTGAAGAAAATTTATTTAATAAAGGTTTTCAAGAAGCCAAAGAACAACTAGGCGAAGAACTTAAACAATGGAAAGAAAACATTGAGAGATCTTTAAATCTAGGAAATGAACCCATAACAAGATCTATCAATGAAGCTACATTATTTACCTGACCAAGTACAGACAGGGACATTAATGCACACGTTCGTTTTTGCAATCAACATCAACCACAACACTATGAGGGTAGTCATAATGCCTGTAATTGTAAAAGCAATACTGAGGAGAAAATGTTGAAACAACGTCAATTCCAGATCTACAACCCAGACAAGAAAAATGTTCATCCCGTAGTGTTTATAAGAAGTTTTAGGGGAGTATTGCCAAAAAATTGGAGTGAGTGGCAAAAGGTTAGTTTCGTGACCGGTTATATTCAGGGGTCAGGAGCTATATGGGCATCTGATATGATATCAACTTGGGACACATATGAAGATTTTGAACGAGTATTTTTATCCAAATACTGGTCTGAAGGAGTACAAGAACGTTTAAGGCAGGAGGTATTATACCCAGAACCTTTTTCCTTTTCACGTGGGTCTTTAAAGAAATACTTTGAGAAATATATAAACAAATCGCAGTATTGGGATAAGCCTATGCCTCTACAAGACGTGATTGGCACATTAAAATCTCGACTTCTGGCCAGCATCAGAAATAGAATGCTGTATATTAATGAGCATGACCTTGACTCTTTCATGACTATGCTTGACACTATAGATATGATCGAGGAAGATGAACATCGGCCAAGACAACCGTTTATGCAGAGGAGAGCGATTGAGGCACCAAACGCAAACCGGAATGGAAACGGATTTAATAATTATTATACTAGGAATAGTCAGAGATTCAACGGAAACAATTGCAACGGAAATGGAAATTTCAATAACTGTGCTGCAAGGGGCAGATTCAGAGACAATCGAACAGGTCACAGATACAACCCAATGTTTGGAAATGCAAGAGATTATCAGAACCAGCAGTCTTCAAATAATAATAATGCGTACAGAAATTACAGAAATTCTGACCCTCGATTTGAAGCAAATAGCACAACCAGTCATCAACAACAACCAGTCATAACAGAAGTAGTAGATGATTCAAGAGGAAATAATAATCGACATTTACACTGAAGAGGGCCGCTTTATGCTCCGTAAAGTCGGCCGGGGAATACAAAAGGGGCAAACCTGTTTTAAACGCAATTAATTCTGTGGCAATGTTGAGATATAATGAAGGCGAATTAATGACAGATGAATTGATGAGAGACTTAGAGGCCTGTGTAGTCGAAGATAAAAGGGTTCCTGTGTCTGAGATCATCACAGAAGTGGGAGGAATTTTAACCAATGTTGTATTGGACACAGATTCATCTACAGACGTAGTATCCGGAACTTTGTTTCGCAGAATTAGTAAAATTAAGAAAATCCCTGTCCTGCCAGTACAAAATTGCCGAGTTATAGGTGCAGTGGGAGCAAAATCCCGGAACGTCAAGATACAAACGCTTATAGAGATAAAATTGGGAAATGTAGCTAAACAATGCACATTCCTTGTAGTGGAAAAGTTGTTAGTAGATTGTATTCTTGGCATTGGAACTTTGCAAGCCTGCAATTGCAAGTTGGACTTGGTAGAAGGAAAGGTGCATTTTAAAATCAAAGATCAATTTCTTACACTGATCTTACTGAGAAAGGAGGCAGTGTATGAGCGATATTTCCGTGGTGTTGCTGTGCAGTTGATTTGTGCTGAAAATAATAATATGTACCGATTACCGATCAAGTCAATTCAAGAAGAGGATTTCAGACAAACAATCGAACAGAGGATTGCTGAGTCAGATTGCCTAACGGATAGTCAGAGGGAACAATTATTCAATATATTAACAGAATATGAGTCAGTTTTCGATGAAAAGCCCAGAATTATTAGAGGATATGTTTGTACATTACAGATTAAGCCCCATAGGACATTTTGCCGCACACACTATCCCATTCCCTGGCGATTAAAACAACCAGTTCAGGAAGAGATACAAAAAATGTTAAACTGGAATCTTATTGAACCGTCTAACAGCCCATGTTGTTCTCCGTTGCTTGTTGTACCAAAGCCAGGAGGAAAAGTTCAATTGGTATTAGATGCAAGGGAAATTAACAAAATTATAGTACCTGTGCGCACACATCCGGAGAACATCGATGAGTTAATACAGAAATTTCAAGATGTATCCTATTTAACCAGTATTGATTTGAGAAGTTCGTTCTGGCAAGTCCAGTTAGATAAGGACTCAAGAAAATATACTGCTTTTATATATGGAGGGAGAAGCTATCAGTTCAAGGTCGTTCCGTTTGGTCTCAATATCAGCTCTGGAGTTTTTATTTCTGCGTTGGACTATGCCCTAGGACCAGAACTACATAGTCGAATAACAATTTTTGTGGACGATCTATTAATTGCCTCTAAAACTTGGGAGGAACATGTACAACTTATTAGGAGGATTTTTGCTGTGTTCAAACAAACTGGTATAACTGCAAATCTAAAAAAATCCCAATTTTCTCTACAGAGAATTAAATTCTTAGGACATATGATTAATGCAAAAGGCATTCTTCCAACAGAAGCGAAGATTAGTGCGATAAAACAATTTCCAACTCCAAGAAACAGAAGACAACTGAAAGGCTTTATAGGCTTGGCTTCATTTTTTCGTCGATTTATTAAAACACAAGCAATGAACTCTGAAGCACTAAACCGGCTCCTGAGGAAAGATGTACCATGGCAATGGTCTAATGATTGTGAAAAGGCTTTTTGTGAAATTAAGGATCAACTGATAAATGCTCCATTATTATACCACCCTGATATGAATGTCAGATTCTGTTTAGCCACTGATTCATCAGATGTCGGATTAGGATCTTGTTTATTTCAAATTAGGTACATCGATGGTGTAAAAACCTTTTGTCCAATTGCATTTGCTAGCAGAGTTTTATCCACCTGTGAAAGAGCATATACCACTACGGAATTGGAAGCTTTAGCAGTTATTTGGTCTTTGAAAAGGTTTAATTATTATGTATATGGCTCAAGGATAACCGTTTATTGTGACCACCAATCACTAGCCTTTTTACAAACTTGTAAGTCACTGCATCCTCGCTTGTCAAGGTGGATGCTGGCGCTGCAAGAATATCAGTTTCAAATTATTCATGTAGCCGGAAAAGAAAATATTATAGCTGACGCGTTGTCAAGATCTCCAGAAGGAATAACACCTGAACTGGATGTAAATAATAAGGCAGAATTTCCAGTGCTTCTTCTTCAAGAAAATAATTACAAGTTATATTATATTCATTTATGTAAGACAATGGCTCAGCTTCAGAAGAAGGATCGACGATGGAATGCTATAATACGACAATTCAATCAACAAAATCCTATGGTCAATTTGGAATACTACCGGCTTGTGAATAATATTTTATTTTTTAAATCTGGGAAGGCTGAGAATCCAAAGTGGTGTGTCTGCATACCCGAAGAATATGAAGAACGATTAATTTGGTTTACACATTTGACCTGGGGTCATGTTGGTGTTGTAAAGTGTGCTAATAAGATTGGATATTATTGTTACTTCCCAAATATAAGGCAAAAAGTGCACAAAGTCATACAGAAATGTATTCTCTGTCAAAAGGCTAAGCCGGACAACAAGGGAAATAAAATTGCGCTTCACTCAATAATACCTGAAGCACCAAGATCACTTATATCATGTGATATTTGTGGACCACTTCCTAGAGCCAGAGGTGGTGTTAAGTACATTATTGGATTCTGTGATGTGTTTACAAAATATGTTAAACTATATCCTATAAAATCAGCAACTGCAAGAGCTGCCGCAATAAAGTTTGTAAATGACTACATTCCTCATGCAGGGATTCCAAAATCTATAATCTCTGACAATGCGAAGATATTTACTGGATATTTATGGAGAAAATTAGTATCACAACTAGGAATAAAACAGATATTTACATCTTGCTATCATCCACAAGGGAATTTAATTGAACGGGTTTTTCGAGAACTAAACAGATTCATGAGAACGTACTGTCATGATAAACAAACTACCTGGATAAACTATTTGACCGAGTTTGAGCAGATTTATAATAATTTACCTCATAGTTCTACAAACTTTACCCCGAATGAACTGATGTTCAGAGATAACGAAAGAAACTTTTGGGTAGATAACTTGCCTAAACTCAAGGACACCAAAATGTCATGGGAAGAAAAAAATTGCAATGCTCTCATTAATATTACGGAGAAAGCAAGACAGCGAAAAGAAATCCATGACAGAAACATCAAACGGATTCAGACTTTCAATATCGGACAGAAAATTCTTTTAAGAAGACACATCAAGTCATCAAGGTTGAACAAGACCATCAGAAAATGGAATCTAATTTATACAGGTCCATATATAATAGTTGACATACCGAATCCTGGTGCGTATTTATTAGCATATCCGGATTCTGGAAGAATAAAAGGATTATTTCCCCATGTAGACCTAAAGAGGTACTTTTAAGGAGAGTGTTTCAAATTAAATGAAAAGTCTGTATGAAGTGCGAAGGAACAGTATGCCTCAGCTACTGTGATAGGTTAAATGACAGCATGCCAAGCATCTGTGATAGTTTAATGGACAGTAAGCGATTGCTTCTCTGATAGTATAGGAATATTTAAAAAGGTAAGTGGAACTGTAGCTATTGCTGCTGTGAAGACTTACGGATTATCTGTCTACACGATGATCACCAAAGAAGCTTATGTTGTGAAATAATATACATTCAGGGAATGTTAATCTCTAGTGAGAATAAGTTTACTGAAACTATATGATCGAATACGGAGCTTGCGTGTGAAGTTAGTGTTTGTAAACTGACAGTTCACAGGAGAACAAATGAACCGTGTTAGGAAATTAGAATCGATTGCTACTGTCCACAGATATAAAGACTCGCTGTAATTTTTTTTTTTTTTTTTTTTTTTTTTGCGCGAGCTAAATTCTATTCAAGAGAATTTAATTAACCAGCTTAGTGTGTGTTTATAAAATTAGAGATAATAAGAAAGTTCTTCATTGAATTTGTAATAATGTGTCATTTTCCAGCTGGATTTGTTTATTGTTATATTGCATTCATACACTCCTGAAAATTGAAATAAGAACACCGTGAATTCATTGTCCCAGGAAGGGGAAACTTTATTGACACATTCCTGGGGTCAGATACATCACATGATCACACTGACAGAACCACAGGCACATAGACACAGGCAACAGAGCATGCACAATGTCGGCACTAGTACAGTGTATATCCACCTTTCGCAGCAATGCAGGCTGCTATTCTCCCATGGAGACGATCGTAGAGATGCTGGATGTAGTCCTGTGGAACGGCTTGCCATGCCATTTCCACCTGGCGCCTCAGTTGGACCAGCGTTCGTGGTGGACGTGCAGACCGCGTGAGACGACGCTTCATCCAGTCTCAAACATGCTCAATGGGGGACAGATCTGGAGATCTTGCTGGCCAGGGTAGTTGACTTACACCTTCTAGAGCACGTTGGGTGGCACGGGATACATGCGGACGTGCATTGTCCTGTTGGAACAGCAAGTTCCCTTGCCGGTCTAGGAATGGTAGAACGATGGGTTCGATGACGGTTTGGATGTACCGTGCACTATTCAGTGTCCCCTCGACGATCACCAGTGGTGTACGGCCAGTGTAGAAGATCGCTCCCCGCACCATGATGCCGGGTGTTGGCCCTGTGTGCCTCGGTCGTATGCAGTCCTGATTGTGGCGCTCACCTGCACGGCGCCAAACACGCATACGACCATCATTGGCACTAAGGCAGAAGCGACTCTCATCGCTGAAGACGACACGTCTCCATTCGTCCCTCCATTCACGCCTGTCGCGACACCACTGGAGGCGGGCTGCACGATGTTGGGGCGTGAGCGGAAGACGGCCTAACGGTGTGCGGGACCGTAGCCCAGCTTCATGGAGATGGTTGCGAATGGTCCTCGCCGATACCCCAGGAGCAACAGTGTCCCTAATTTGCTGGGAAGTGGCGGTGCGGTCCCCTACGGCACTGCGTAGGATCCTACGGTCTTGGCGTGCATCTGTGCGTCGCTGCGGTCCGGTCCCAGGTCGACGGGCACGTGCACCTTCCGCCGACCACTGGCGACAACATCGATGTACTGTGGAGACCTCACGCCCCACGTGTTGAGCAATTCGGCGGTACATCCACCCGGCCTCCCGCATGCCCACTATACGCCCTCGCTCAAAGTCCGTCAACTGCACATACGGTTCACGTCCACGCTGTCGCGGCATGCTACCAGTGTTAAAGACTGCGATGGAGCTCCGTATGCCACGGCAAACTGGCTGACACTGACGGCGGCGGTGCACAAATGCTGCGCAGCTAGTGCCATTCGACGGCCAACACCGCGGTTCCTGGTGTGTCCGCTGTGCCGTGCGTGTGATCATTGCTTGTACAGCCCTCTCGCAGTGTCCGGAGCAAGTATGGTGGGTCTGACACACCGGTGTCAATGTGCTCTTTTTTCCATTTCCAGGAGTGTATATGTTCATGAGAAAATGCGGCATTTGGAGTATAAAAGAGAAAAATTAATTTCAGCTGGAGAGGTCATGCAGCAAGACTTAATTAAACGTTCTCTTTCAGCAAAATTTCATTTTATTCATGTATGAGTAAGATATAATTTTTTTTGGAAATTGTCTCAAATAATAAAGTTTTTAATATTCTGACATGCTATCCACATTCGTACTTGAAACCAAATTAGGAAAGATTCAGATCTACTTCCACCTGGAAAAGCCAACGAAAAAATAAATAAATAAATAAATAAGTAAAACCAGGATTAGAACCTTTCAGCTTACTCAAGAAGATGGATGAAATTATCCATGTTTTCAAAATTGTTTTCCGATCTGGAGTTGTGATATTGTGCAACTACAGTATCGATTAAGACACCTAGGTGTGGAAAGTATAAGACTAATGGATTTTCCCATTCCTCAGATAGAAGATTGGATGGATCAGGTCCATATTTGAGTTCAAAATGAATCTGGAAAATTCGACTAACCCTTCTCTTCCAGGAATCGTTAATAGTTGACCATTCCGTGGACAAATTTCGATTGTTTCATGCCACAATCCTGAGTACCTGATCCTGAGGTTCCTTCTGGTCTCTCAAATCCGTTACGTCTCCTGTCCGGTACGCCAATGCGACGCCTGTCCTCCGTGCCATGTCCCATGTTCCTGTTCGATCAGTTTCACCGCACTTCAGCAAGACATCGAAGAAGAAAATTTTTCAGAAGATTGGAAGATTGTAAAAAAAATTGCATGTGTAACCAGTGAAGGCCATTTCCTGAATAGATAGACCTGATTAACAACTACATAAGTCGATCTTCCCTGGTTGTGTACGTGGGATGCGGGTATGCCCCAGTACACGTGAAAGCAACAACTAGGTATCTAGTAACGAAGATACAAAATCTCTTTCAATTCTTGTAAAAAAAAAAAATCTTACTAACTTATTAAAATTTATAGGAACGTATGTTCCACAAATTCTAATGAGTTAACTAAGCCAATAGTTAGCTCGCAAAGTGGATACATATCAATTTTGCTTGCTGCAAGGGGCGATGTAATGTCTCTTGCAGCGGTCTCTCCGCGATATTTTCAGAAATTTTATAAATTATATAACTCAGTACATATCTCAAAATATCTCTTCTTATCTTACCGACTATCAATGCAAAGTAGTTTCAAGCCCAATTATTCCTTGGAGCGTCCATTTACTCCAGGGAATAGCTTCTCTGCTATCTATGTTTTCTCTTATGAAAAGAATAGAGGACTTCTTGCTGATTAGTCGTGAAAGAAGGATGTATATGTATGTATTGTTGAGCTAGTCGCCATCTTGATGAGATTCTGTATGAGAAGGAATTTAATACATGAACTAAACTAAAGTAAGTGTGTTCGCGTATTATTTAACTGATTATTATTGACAGTGTCTGCTTACTACGCTGTGTTGCACAGGATCAGTGGGGAACGTCTGATTTACACTGGACGAACCTGCCGTTTTGTATGCTCAAGATATCCAGTTACTTCAAATAAATAGGCAAACACGGTCTTACCAGCTGATCACCGGTCTTCCCCATGTGATCACCGGAAGTTAATAATTATTACAAATGTTTCCAGGAGATCGACTGACAATTTTCGTCGCACCGAGACTTCGAAATTGCTTCACTGCCTTATGGAATTTAAGTTAAGCTTAATTTAATCAGAATAGAACAGTATTGAACTGTGTGAATGTGATAAGCCTGATTTTTCAATGAAAATTCCCTTAATATACGCATGTTTTTACTATCCTGATCAGTGAAGCTAAATCAGGCCGGTGTGAGAGAGGTTTTTAAATTTTTTATCCCACACAAAAAATATTAAAAGGTCATAGCCACAGGATGTAGGTACTCAAATTTCCTCTTAGCCTCAGTGTAGGTCAGTCGGTCCAGGGTTTTATATTCCATGATTTTCTTCTCTTTCTGTAAAATCCTGCAGTCTGGCAAGCAAGGAAAATGATTCTCTCTGCAGTTGACACAGATGGGAGGTGGGGCACATGGAGTATCGGGATGTGATGGGCATCCACATGTAACGCTGGAAGTACAGCAGGAAGACATATGGTCGAACTTCCAGCACTTAAAGCACCGCATTGGGGGAGGTATATGTGCCTTGACGTCACAGCAGTAGACCATCACTTTGACCTTCTCAGGCAATATGTCATCCTCAAAGGCCAAAATGAAGGCACCAGTGGCAACCTGATTATACACTCCTGGAAATGGAAAAAAGAACACATTGACACCGGTGTGTCAGACCCACCATACTTGCTCCGGACACTGCGAGAGGGCTGTACAAGCAATGATCACACGCACGGCACAGCAGACACACCAGGAACCGCGGTGTTGGCCGTCGAATGGCGCTAGCTGCGCAGCATTTGTGCACCGCCGCCGTCAGTGTCAGCCAGTTTGCCGTGGCATACGGAGCTCCATCGCAGTCTTTAACACTGGTAGCATGCCGCGACAGCGTGGACGTGAACCGTATGTGCAGTTGACGGACTTTGAGCGAGGGCGTATAGTGGGCATGCGGGAGGCCGGGTGGATGTACCGCCGAATTGCTCAACACGTGGGGCGTGAGGTCTCCACAGTACATCGATGTTGTCGCCAGTGGTCGGCGGAAGGTGCACATGCCCGTCGACCTGGGACCGGACCGCAGCGACGCACGGATGCACGTCAAGACCGTAGGATCCTACGCAGTGCCGTAGGGGACCGCACCGCCACTTCCCAGCAAATTAGGGACACTGTTGCTCCTGAGGTATCGGCGAGGACCATTCGCAACCTTCTCCATGAAGCTGGGCTACGGTCCCGCACACCGTTAGGCCGTCTTCCGCTCACGCCCCAACATCGTGCAGCCCGCCTCCAGTGGTGTCGCTACAGGCGTGAATGGAGGGACGAATGGAGACGTGTCGTCTTCAGCGATGAGAGTCGCTTCTGCCTTAGTGCCAATGATGGTCGTATGCGTGTTTGGCGCCGTGCAGGTGAGCGCCACAATCAGGACTGCATACGACCGAGGCACACAGGGCCAACACCCGGCATCATGGTGTGGGGAGCGATCTTCTACACTGGCCGTACACCACTGGTGATCGTCGAGGGGACACTGAATAGTGCACGGTACATCCAAACCGTCATCGAACCCATCGTTCTACCATTCCTAGACCGGCAAGGGAACTTGCTGTTCCAACAGGACAATGCACGTCCGCATGTATCCCGTGCCACCCAACGTGCTCTAGAAGGTGTAAGTCAACTACCCTGGCCAGCAAGATCTCCGGATCTGTCCCCCATTGAGCATGTTTGGGACTGGATGAAGCGTCGTCTCACGCGGTCTGCACGTCCACCACGAACGCTGGTCCTACTGAGGCGCCAGGTGGAAATGGCATGGCAAGCCGTTCCACAGGACTACATCCAGCATCTCTACGATCGTCTCCATGGGAGAATAGCAGCCTGCATTGCTGCGAAAGGTGGATATACACTGTACTAGTGCCGACATTGTGCATGCTCTGTTGCCTGTGTCTATGTGCCTGTGGTTCTGTCAGTGTGGTCATGTGATGTATCTGACCCCAGGAATGTGTCAATAAAGTTTCCCCTTCCTGGGACAATGAATTCACGGTGTTCTTATTTCAATTTCCAGGAGTGTACCTCGGACACCGATGGACGCACTGGACAAAATGAACACCTCGCCGCTCTAAATTGGTGCGCAGACTGCAAAAGGAGGTCCTTGTACCCTGGACCATATTTACGCTCTTACGCGAAGGGAACAGAAACATCCTCCAACTTGTCACAAGTGAGTAATATCCATGACTGGGAAGAGGATGTTGTTTTTATCAAGAATGACCCAGAGCGCATTTTGGACAAGCCCTCCACCTCCCCAAACTTGTCCTTCAAATGTTCCACAAAAAACTGAGGCTTCATAGACATGAAAGATTCCCCATCAACTCTCATACATACGAGGTACCGGGGCGCATAAGCTTCACTGCCATCCTTAGCCTGGCGTTCCTCCCATGGTGTGGTCAGGGAGGGGAACGATTTGGGGTCATATTTCTTAGCACTGAAGTTAGACTTTGTCCGCTTAGACCACCAGCAAGAGGTGACGTACTATGCTTCATGACGTGTCATCCACCCTCATGCCACCCACTCCGAACAGGGGCTCTCCCCACGGGCACCACACAGCCGCAGCAAAGACCACCTTGTAGGATGGTCATTGCCGGGAATCCTGATGCCGCAGCATGATGGGCATCTACTCCTCGACATATGTGGGGAGTTAACAGCGCAGGCATCGGCGGAGCGATCCCTGTGTAGTCACGGGGCTACAACCAACACGGTACATGGCGGCCCCACCACAACAGATTGGCTACCGTGCTGGGTATGAGGTGCAAAGAATTCCGTGGTCATCGTCGGCACAGAAGTGACACTGCATAGTCCACGGTGGAAAACGCACCCAGGAAGGTGTCCTTGTCCAAGAGATGGAGAATGGGTGGGACTGCAATGTGACAACGAGAAAGTAGACTGAAGATCCTAATGCACGATGGACACGAAGCACCACCTAAGGCTCGCTTCCCCAATTGGCTCGCTCTTCAGGAAAATTTTGGGAAATGGAGGTCAAACCCTACAGGGGACCATCACATAAAGGTCGAAAGGTGTGAGACTCCTTTTAGTCACCTCTTATGACAGGCAGGAGTACCTTGGGCCTATTCTAACCCCCGGGCCCGGAGGGGGGTCTGCAAGAGGACTCTTACTGATAAGCTTGTACCACAACACATGGACCCTATTGAAGCTAAGTAAATGTTCACGTAAATAATAAACCATATTAATCCAAAACTGCACTTGTGTTATAGAAATAGGATACCAGCTACCCATAACAACAGCCTCTCTCTTGCTTCCTTGTGGTACAAGACTCTAAAGTGACAACAAGGATTCAACAGTGGCAAACGAGGATAATTCAGTGGCGACCGAAGATAATCAAGTTGGTTAAAGTTTTTGCTTGCTTCTCTTGTGTTTTAGCTTGCAGGGGTGGTCGTGTTCAAGTGTTTCTATTTGCTAATTTGCTGTTGTGTTCTTGCGTGTATTCCAGGAAGGGAACCGCAGAATTAATGAAATGTGTAAACCATGAATTCCCCACCCCCACCACCCCCTGCCCCTGCGCCACAGGCGCAGATGGCCAATGTGATGGATCCAACAAAAGTTTTTCAGTTTCAGAACCAACGAATTGCTGCTTTGCTGATGACGGTACAACAACTACTGGCTGCACAAGCAGTGTTGGCCACACAACAACAACCACCCAACCAACCAGCCCAAATGCTGTCAACTAATATACCAACATTCTTGCAATTTAAGGACACAGAAGAGTAATGGGTTGATTACCTGACTCAGTTCTAAGCACACTGTCAAGTTCATTGTGTTCAAGGTACTGTAAAATTACAATACTTTCTTTTGATTGCAGGGTCCCCAGTGTTCAGGTTAATACAAGAACTATTCCCAACTGCATCTCCCAACGAACTCAGCTATGATCAAGTAACTGCTGCATTAACTCAATATTATGACCAGCAAGTCCAAGTAGCTGCAGCTAGATATCAGTCCTTTCGCTTGCAGGAAAAGCCGAAACAGACATACCGCCATTGGTACACAGAATTAACGAGCACAACTAGGAAGTGTAAATTTAAGTGTACTTGTGGCAACTTCTGATTTAATGATACGTGATGCAATAACATTCAATGTCGTAGACAGTAGAACACAGCAACAGATCTTAAAGTACTCTGATCCATCACTTCCCCAAGTATTGCAACTCTCAGAGCAATATGATTCGGTGCCATATCGGCCAATAAGTTTGACTAGGCCCCGATTTGTTGGGTCAAGTTGCCACTTGTTCGCGACTGCCCTAAGCAGCCACACAAAGAGTGCATACAGACATGCGACAGCCACATACTCGTGTAAACAGGCCTGTCAATTTAGTGAAGTCTTGCCCTACATGTTTTGCTCACCATAAAAAGACAGGATTGCCCATCATGTAATGCAGTGTGTTACACGCATGGAAAAAAGGCCATGTCAAAGCAGTTTGTTTGTAATGGCACAAAAACGTCAATTTTGCCTGCCCCCAGAAATAATTTGTCTGGACTTAGTACCCAAGACAATGTACTTTCAGTGACTGCTGTTAATCCAAAAGACAGTGTAGCTAGTTTGCTCGAAGAATTTCCTGAACTATTTTTGGAAGGCTTGGGAAAAGGTAGTAACTTTGTAGTACATGTTACATTGAAAGATAATCCACAGCCTAAATTTTTCAGGCCCACCATATTCCAATTGCTTTGAGGGACGAAGTGTCCAGTGAATTGAAAGAATTGCAAGAAAATGGTGTAATTGCTGCCATTCAAGCTAGTCAATAAGGGAGTCTTCTCACTTTGTTGCCTGAGCCTTCCGGTCGCATCCACATTTGTGTGGACTTCAAGTCTACAGTCAACCCACAGACAGCAGTTGACACTTGCCCATTATCTCGCCTTGAGGACCTCAAGAACAGACTTGGTGCAGGACGTTACTTTTGTAAGATAGATTTGCGTGGTGCCTACTTGCAAATTCCATTGGATAAAGAGTCATAGAAAGTCCTTTTGTAAATACACACATGTTCAAGTATTTGCATTTGCCCTTCCGCAGTACTTCCGCACCCACCATTTCTCAACATTACTTGGAACAGCTGACTGCAAAAGTGCCATTTTGTTCACATTACTTTAGGTAACACATCAGAGAAACACGTTGCCAATTTGCGTACTCTTTTTCAAGTGTTGTCAGAAGCAGCACTCAAGTGTCACTGCGAAGAGTGTGACTTCTTTCAAACTGAACTACAGTACTTAGTTCATGTGCTGAACAGTCAGGGTGTGCACCCACTCCAATCTCATCTGCTTGCAATCCGTGACCTGGCTGTTCCTCACAATGTGTCTGAACTGCAGTCAGTGCTCGGCAAGATGATATACTACATTCGGTTCACATTGAATGCCGCCCAGATCGCGGCTCCATTGCATCGCTTGTGTCGCAAAAATGTATCTTTTGTGTGGACTAAAGACTGTCGATATGCATTTCATAAACTCAAAAATGCTTTGCTTAGAGTCAGATGTTTAGTGCATCTCGATCCTGCCAAGCCAGTAGTTTTGCAACTCAATGCTTCTTCCTAAGGAATCAGCACTGTGCTTTCACACAGAATTGGTGAACAAGACAAACCTATTGCTTTTGCCTCAATGTTATTAACTCAAATTCAGTGCAGTTATTCTCATATAGAAAAAGAGGTTCTCACTACTGTGTATGGTGTGGCAAAATTCCATCACTACCTATTTGGTCGCAAGTTCTTTTTAGTGTCAGATAACAAGTCTTTGCAGACCTTGTTTCATCCATCAAAGCCGGTTCATACATGCACTGCTCAAAAATTGCAACATTGGACTTTATTGCTAATACAGTGTTAATATGCAATTGTGTACAGACCTATGGCAAGGCATGGCAATGCAGACATTCTGTTTTGCCTTCAATTGGCCCACACTCTGATTTGGATGCATTTGCCCCACCTTGTTGACAAATTGATGCGCAAGACTCTGAAGTGCTTGAATCTTTTCTCTTGCACTATAGGAAAATTTCACAGGCCGTAGAAGCAGACCCAAATCTGAAGATTTTGTTGCATTACATTCGCATATCTTGGCCTCGTTCATTGAACAGTATCCAGAAACTAGTTGTGTGCCGATATTTTGCATGTCTGTTGGTTGGTTGGTTGGTTTGGGGAAGGAGACCAGACAGCGTGGTCATCGGTCTCATTGGATTAGGGAAGGAAGTCGGCCGTGCCCTTTCAGAGGAACCATACCGGCATTTGCCTGGAGTGATTTAGGGAAATCACGGGAAACCTAAATCAGGATGGCCGGACGCGGGATTGAACCGTCGTCCTCCCGAATGCAAGTCCAGTGTCTAAACACTGCGCCACCTCGCTCGGTCTTGCGTGTCGGCATAACCTTTCAGTTCAACAGGGTGAGATGCCAGTTCGAAAGGACAGTGGACAATTGAGTGTGCTTATTCCCAAAGTGTTGCAAAAGGAAGTGTTGTGATTGCTCCATCACGGACATTGGGAAATAGTTCGCACTAAACAGTTAGCATGACGGCACTGCACTTGGCAGGACACTGATGCCCACATTGAACAAATGACGCCACAGTGTCGTGCATGCGCAGAAAACCAATCCACTCCACCACAGACATTCTCAGCTTGGCCTAAGACTCAATCACCATGGCAATGAGTGCACATTGACTTTGCAGGACCATTTTGGAATACTCATTGGCAAATAGTGGTAGACTCTTTTAGCAAGTTCCCATCTGCAGTGTCTATGGCTTCTGCCACATCTCATTGCACCATTCGAGCGTTGTCCTCCATATTTTGCATACAAGGTTTGCCAGAAGTAGTTGTGTCAGACACTGGACCACAGTACACTTCACGTTTTGAAGTTTTGTGAACGAAATGGCATTCGACATCACACAAGTGCTCCGTTTCACCCCAAGTCCAATGCAGAAACTGAACGCTTCACACACAGTTTTAAACAACAGATGGCCAAGCTTTGCACCATCCACATCCAGGAACGGCGCTGCATCTCTTTCTCATCTCCTATCGCTCCTACCCAAGAGACAGACCATAATCAATAGAACTTCAGCATGGCTGCCGACATCAGACGCTGCTACATTTGCTACACCTACCGAAGCATCTGGCACCGCCAATGGTCTGCAAGTATCTCTTTTCGCCCTGTGATCTGGTTCTCTTCAGGGTTTATGGCAACCATGTGCACTGGGCATGAGGCGTGATCTAGGAACGGACTGGCTCTTTTATGTAATTGATTGCATGTCCCGATGCTTTGCAGTGCTGCCACCAGAACCAAATTTGTGCATGTCACTTGCCCCGTGATTCTGCTGCTTTTCTTTCCCCAGATTCGTGGCCTCACGAGACTACATGGCCTTTTCAGCAACCCGCTGGCACCACCAGGGCAATCCAGGAGGAGTGCATAGACGATGCGCCCTTGCCCCCACTGTCCCTGCTCACAGTCCCAATGGACGTGGACCCATTGTCACCATCACCATCGCCATTATCACCCCAGGACAAACCCTCAGGCCTGGATGTGTGCCCTGGCAGCAGTTTTCTGGAGAATGTTCCTGCTGCCTCACAAGCCAGATGGCGGGGTATGGTCGGGAGTGTGCTGTCCTCCACAGTAGCAGCTCACATCTCATCTCTACATCCAGCATCCTGCCTCCCTCCCTGCTGTCATTCGCATCTTCCCTACACGACAATGGTACAGCATTTCAGAGGGAGGAATGTACCGGTGTAAGCTGTCGCCAGCACACTGGTTGGCAAAGATGTGGCGCAAAGGTCGATAGTAGGTGTCGGATCAAGTGCGCGTATCACGAGAGAGACATACCAACAAGCAACATGCCACCAACACCCTCTCGATAGCATGTATTTAGCCTGCTGCCGCTGACCAGAGGGCCTGATAACTCACTAACTCACACTCCAGTTTGGTGCCCGTCAGCATCTTTGCAGAGCGGCCTCAGTTCACGTCGCAGGTTATGGCAGTACATAGTGACCAGATTAGTGCCTATTGCAGGACTAGCAGTGAGACAAAGTTTGTAATAGCAAGATTACCAAAATTATCTAGAAGAGGAGTATTACTGATGAGCTTGTACCACAGCACATGGACTCCGTTGAAGTGAAGTAAATGTTCATGTAAATAAAGAACCTTATTAATCCATGCGTGCATTTGTGTTGTAGAAATAGGATCCTGGCCACCCATAACATCATCCTCTCTCTTGCGGTACGAAACTCAAAAGCATCGACAACACTGAAAAGGAAAATCGCAGAAGTTAGACAGAAAAACATGGGCACAAGGAAAGAAACTGAGAAGAAATCTTGGGTAACACAGAAAATTTTTCAACTGACAAGAGAATGGAGTACAACAATTTTCAGGGATAGACAGGAAGACAGCAATAAAAGCCAATTAGGAAAGAAATAAATAGTAAGTCCAGTGAAGCAAAGGTGAAATGGCTGCAGAGAAAATGGAGGAAATCAAGAACAGAAATGATCATTCGAAGTGCTGATGCAGCATATAAAAATCAAAACCTTTGGTGAAATTAAGAGCAAGGACATCAACATTAACAGTGCAATAGGAATTCCACTGCTAAACAAAGATGAGAGAGTGGGTAAATGGTAAGATTGCATTGCAAGCCTCTATAAGAGGGGCGGGGGTAGTTGTCCAATGACAAGACAGAAGAAGAAGAAGAAATAGGAGTATTAGAGCCAGAATTTAACAGAGCTTTGAAAGACTTGCAGTCAAATAAGGCAGAAGGGGTAGATCAAATTCCTTCAGACTTTATAAAATTTTTGGTGGAAGACTCAACCAAATGGTTACTTGAATTGGTGTATGGCATCTATGATGCAGGAGATATAGCATCAGACTTCTGTAAAATCATCATCACAATTTGGATGACAGCAAGGGCTGGCAAGTGTGACAACCACGCACAGTCAATTCAACAGCTCATGCATCAATTTACTGAAAAGTACAATACACAGAAGAATGGAAAATAAAATCGAAGATCTGTTGGATGACCATTGGTTTGTCTTTCAGAAACCAATTCTGATGTTGCACTTTATAATGGAAGCTACATTCACAGGATAGTGGGGGAAATTGACAGTTTCAGCACCATCTGACTTCTTGTCAGATCTCTCCCAACCCTCCCAATAACCCCCCCCCCCCCTCCCCACACACACACACCACTTACCTCTTCCCCATCTTTTCTCCTCACCTAGCCCTCTACGCCACTTGTCCTATAGGCAGGAAATTAAAAAAATTGGGGATGGGTAATAGTCCTTTTGGTCGCAGATACCTAGCAGGGCCTGAATGGTTGCCAGATTACCCCCCCCCCCTCCCCCCCTCCAAGAAACAACAGGTGTGCACCTGATGTCCAGGATTATTTATTACCCTGCTGTTACCAAAATCCCCATCCCTCTGGCTGATAGCACAATTAACAGTAGCCCAAGAGGAACTGTTACGTGTTAGACCACCAACACTAACTGGAGACCTGTTTGAAATTATCAATAAATAAGATCCTATCGAAATGGAGGATTTAAAATCCTTCCCCCTAAGGGCAATGGATCACAGTGGGATCTAAGATGGTGGTATCTATGATGTTACAATCTGGCAGATCAAAGAGGGCAGAACTAGCTCAAATCCCTTGACAGTTCTTGGCAAAGACAGAGGGTTGCCCCACACCCAGGGCAGTTCTGATGCACGCAAATGATTTCCTCATTGCTCCGTCATACCACTGGACTAACACAGGATGTCCCCACTCTCTGAAATCCTCAGAACACTTGTGTGAATGACTCTAACACATCAGTAACAACCAGGTAATATGTTTGGAAACAATGTAGCACAACTAGGCTACACTATTACTGCCGCCTGGCATTGGTTTTAGGAGGTTCGGGATTCAAGTTTCATCACGTTAACATTCTTAAATTTCATTTTCAGTTAATTTAGACATATTTAATGTTTAAAGAATTGTAGACAGCACTGTAATGCAGTTGGGCTACACTAGGGGCATGTGCAGAAGTTTACCATTACATAGTGTGGTGCAGAACTGATTATTTTAAACAAATCACACAATATTTAAACCAGTCATACTAATGCTACATAACAATTAGATTGTGGAGGTGTCAGATTCATTTTTTACAGAAATTGCACTGGTACCTGCTGGTTACATGTTTTAAAACAATGGCCTACAATGTTTCACGATTATCGCTGCCCCCCCCCCCCCCCCCCCCATGTGTGCAGCAGTATGTCAGAGTTGTATTTAATTATCACTGAAGCAGGGTTATTTTATTTAAACGAACTCGCTGCTGGTTATGAGCTCAATCGCACATAACATGCGGGACAACGTATGCCGCAGGACTCAGTTGTCCTCTGCTAAGCACTAGTGTTACGAGTGCTGCGACGTGTCTGCAGAACAATGGAGGGATCCCAGTGGCACCAGCACCAGGCCTGTCTCAGCCTGCCCCTCCCCTCACTCATTTGTGGTAGGCTGTGATCATCCCACACCACCACCCTGCAGATGCGTTTCTTGCCTCCAGATGCAAAAGGAAAATTTCACATGCCCTGTAAGACATGCTTCCCCTGTGTGACACACAAACACCAAATATTACATGTTTCTCATCTGAAAAATGTTTCTCAAACCTCAGTTTTCTGATTTGCCATTAAGGCTAGGGCTCAGTTCACATTCGATGTATTTTTAGGTCAAACACTGGTATGTGCAGAATGGAGCAAACATGCACAAACAGCTAGTGATTTCGAGCCATTGTGCCAACAGCCTGGGAGCTATGAGGCAGCTAGCTCAACCATTGTATGGAGGGAACAAATGTCGACAGTCATATTGCACTGTTCCACAAGTCGCCTTGTCTTGTTAAGAGTGTGCTCGCACATAAAGAGGATGGACATTATTTACAACAGCACAATTTCACAGTCATGTTCAATTTTAAAACACCTAATATGCACAACATTAAAAAATTACACACACACTTACTTCATTCCATTAAGAGTATATCCCATTGTCTATGAGCATTGTATAGTAATTCCCCGTTGGTCATTTAAGTGAGTAATAATTATATATTTCCTGGCATGCTTCATGTCTTAAATAATATGTATGATATCCTAAGACAAAGTTGACATCTGCACTGGTCCAACACTGTTCTGTAGGGGAGAGATCACGGGAACTTGGTGACCAAAGGAGTAATCAACATCATGCAGACAGTTCACACACACTGATCATGTATGGATGAGCACTGTCATGTGAAAAAAGGCATTATCGTACAGTCGTACGAGAGGTAACACACAGGGGCTGTCATGCTGCTGTAATTCCCTCAATGACTATCAGTCGTGACCTGAAGTCATACTCAGTGGCTCCCTATGCCACAATGTTAGGAGTAACATGGTTTTGCTTCTCCAAAACGTTGGAACAATGGTACCTCCCCACAACGGTGTCATCTCAGGTAGTGCAGAACCACTGTTCATCACTGCACAAAACGTGATGCTATTCATCAGCATTCCATACTTCCCAGTCACAGCAACACCCTAAATGCAACTATTCATGTCGTGTTATTAATTGCAGCGCACGTGTGGGATGGTGAGTCACAAGTCCAACTGTTGCTAGTTTCAGGCCAATGGTGTGGGGTTATACAGAATGTTGCAGGAATTCCATTACTTGTTTTCAGGTGCTGGGCACAGAAGTAAAGGTGTTACAACAGCTCGGTGCACAGTACAGCGATCCTCCCTTGGAGTGATCAGATGTGATCGAGAAGTACCCTGACAACGCCTGCCCTCACATTGCCATGCAGCCCAACAATGAACCATTGTCACATCTGAATGGTGACTCAACAAACTGGCCAAATGGAGACCTACAACAAGTCCCATTTCAAACTTAGTCAGGTGCTGATAACGCTGTTTCACACCAGAATGATTCATCCACATTTCCTTCACAGTAATCACTCACGATCTAAAGCTGTTTACACCTCTTATATACCATACCACTCTTGGTAAAACACTAAATACAATCAACACTAATGCACTCTGGGGGGCCATATACCTTCACAGAAAACTGAAAATCTAAATCATTTACATACCCACAGTGTGTGTGTGTGGAGGGGGGGGGGGGGGGGGGGGGCAGGCAGTGTATTTCATAGTTTTAATTTAATTTTTATGTTACGATGAATTACCTTCAGGATAACACACAATAATCATTATGGAATCAAAAAACAAAGTTTTGCAATGAGTAAAATACTGATTAAAAAATGAATCATTTTATTGACAATTACAAACAAATTTTTTGTACAGTTTCTGACAATGTTGGTAATGAGATTTCTCAAAACTGTAAGAAATATGCAAAATGCATATTTATATAGTAACAATGCATGAAAAATCTAAATTCATACACATTGAGTTCTTATTTTTATTTTCTTTTTTTTGTTAATGGACAGCTTTGTTCTTTCTGGCTAACAGTCTTTTGAGTCTTGGAATCACACACATCCAATATTTGAAAGCAACACTTTAGTTGTACATGCTGCAAATATGAACTTCACTAAACAAAATAAATAAAGTCAGTCTCCGTAAAACAGAAGTCTTCACATTTCTGACAGAGTATCCTCGTCTGGCCTTTTAAACGGGCTTGCTTTCAGCAGGGAGATAATCAGACTGCAAGAAAAAAATAAATGCACCAATAAATATAAATATTAAGAATTTTTTGTGGCACAACCGAGGCTACACTCATAAAAAATCAACTTTGAAACTCACAAATCATATTCTTGCAGGATGGTGGAAACACAGTTTATTCTTCACTGAAATGATGTATACAATCTATAGTGCTGTGGAATCACAGCCAAAATGTTATCAATTTCATGCCCAACTGTGGTAGATCATGTACTCATTACGAGAAGTGAACTGTTTATAATGTGGCAGTCTCACAATAAGAGTTTTTTTGATGAACTGTTCTGGTAGTGCAGTGACATTTTTAAACACAATTTAACCAATATCTCCACACAGGAACTGAATATAATATTGGATTAAACAGTTTCATAAAGCAAGATTACCACAATGGACTCACATTCAGCACAACAGCAATTTATTTCCTCAACTGGCCATTCAGAATTAGGTTTCCCATGATGTCCCTAAACTGCATGAGGCAAATTCCAGGATAGTTCCATTAAAAAGGACATGAATGGTTTACTTCTCCATCTATTCCCCAATCAAATTTTTGCTGCTTGTCAAATGTCATCATTATCAGTTGGATGCTGAACTCTTTACCTTTCTTGTTTCTGCCTTTCTTTCTCTTCTGTCTACCAACACTTCAATCAAATGGACATTTGTATCCAACAAATCACAAACTTGGTTACTCACAAGCTACAAGGCAGACAGTAGAAAGGTACGAACTGTTAATGTATTGCGTTCAAATCCTTTTGTGTGTCTATTCCGCCGACACTGCTTGGTGAGTAGATTTTTTTATCTTCCATGAAAGTGACTTGTGTAGACAGACAGCAGCTCACCCAGAATTTGAGACCAACAGGCAAAGCAGAATGTGCTATCTCATGAAATTAAATGCAGAACCCGTTACAAGAAGACAGATTTGCTGTCTAGTTAGTGCTCAGCTATGATGCAACAACTAAACCACCTCAATAGGAACATCAATTACAACAATCTTCAGATGTGGAATATAGAAAACTTACGTGCCAATATGAAACATAAATTCACTCACCAAAACTGAATGTGTCTGAATGCCCTACTTTCCTTTAGAGTCCTCACCAGCCTCGACATGTTAACAGAATGAGTTACGTCAAGATAAGGATGGTTCTTCAACAGGGAGACACTTCTCTTCATTTCTATTGAGATGTTCATGATCATCAAAATGTCATTCAGCCACACTAAAAGTGGAAATGATGCTTTGGTCTCCGCAATCATCTGATTTAACATCCAGCAGTTTTGTTAACATATGTCGAGGACATTGTGTGTGTGTTGACCTTTTGCAACAACAACTAGACAATTCAAAGAACAATCTCTGTTGTGCAGAGCAGTGGATAATTGAAAACAAGTGAATATGCCTCTGAGATGAAATGGGCTATTGAGGAGACAAATGCTACATAATTCACAGCGCTGATATGCAACATTTGTGACATCCAGATGTTGAGCAACAGTGTTTCTTATCATGAGTACATATTATACAGACTTGTATGAAACTCAAGTAAAAATAAACTTGCGAAGTTGGATACCATTCTCAATAGCATACGTCATTTCACTGAAGAATTAATGTTTTTTTCCATAATCATTTTTGGATAAACCTGTACACATAACTCTTTTTATTTATATTTGATCTTCACAATATTCAGACTCACTTATTCACTGAAATGACAATTCAGCAGGTAACTTCTTTCACATTTCAGAGAGTTCTCATTCAGCTCCTGATATTTACTGGTGTGTTTGTTTCTTTCTTTCGATTTTCCTTACCGTTGTATAACTAGCATTTATTACTGTCGCTTGCTCTAAAAATATTTGATTTTTGAATGATTTAAGATCAGCAGAAACATTTTGTTACTTATTACAGTGTTAGCTACGTAAAATGCATGTAGCATTAGCGTGCTGCACACTTTTGTTTTTCCTATCAAAATATGTACAAAAAGTGAAGAGACCTTGAATACATCAAAAGGGCTATTGTGGTATCTTTGGATGATACTCCTAAATAGCCACATGAAGGCTAAGCTATTTTAGCTGTGATGAAGAATTCATTTATTATTTACCACATAACAAATTATGCAACTGGTGTCCAGACTTACACTAAGGTGACCAAAGTCCTGGGGTAGTGATATCCACATGTACAGATGGCAGTGGTACCATGTACACAATGTATAAACAGGTAGTGCATTGGTGGAGCTTTCATTTGTATTCAGTTGATTCATGTGAAAAGATTTCCAACATGTTTATGGCCACACAGCACGGAACGTTCCATTTCAGAAATCATTAGGGAATTCAATATTCTGAGTGCTGAGAGTATGCAGAGAATACCGCATTTCAGGCACCATCTCTCACCACAGACAACACACTTAACGAGTGAGAGCAATGGTGTTTGGGAAGAGATGTCAATGCTAATGGACAAGCAACACTGCGTGAAATAACTTCAGAAATAAATGTGGGGACATACGAAAAATATATCCATTAGGACAGTGCAGTGAAATTCAGCATTAATGGGCTATGGCAGCAGATGACCAACGTGAGTGCCTTTGCTAACAGCACGACACTGCCTGCATCGTCTCTCCTGGGCTTTCGACCAAATCGGCTCGACCTTAGACGACCAGAAAATTTTGGTCTGGTCAGACAAGTCCTTATTTCAGTTATTAAGAGCTGATGGTAGGATCCTACTGTGGCACACACCCCATGAGGCCGTGAACCCAAGTTGTCAACAAGGCAAAATGCATGTTGGTGGTGGTGGTTGTTGGGATGTTTAAGGGGGACTAAACAGCGAAGGTCATCAGTCCCCCATTCCAAAAACAGGCGAGCCGAAAATTTGCGGAGCAGGTAAAACCCAGGGGGCAGGAGACTCCCCCCCCAGGCACTGAAAGAACACAAATGTGGCAACAAACACTACAGACAAGAAGAGTACAGATGAACACCAGACAGAAAGAAACAGAAGAAAAGAAGATGGCCAGAGACTGGTTGACTCACCACGAGAACAAAAAAAAAGGGAAAGAGTCAACCATCCGACTACACACCAAAACAGCAACCAATTATGAGAGACTCGAGGACAAGAGACACAGAAAGGGAAAGGTGCAGGACCTCCCTAAATGGAACCATAAAAAGGACTACTACGGATAAAATTTAAAATGTCGTCAACCATGGAGGCATCGTCACATAAAACCAAAGGCAAAGTGCCCGGGAGATTAAAAGACTGCTGGAGGGTGCGCAGTCGGGGACACTCCAACAAAATGTGGGCGACCGTCAGCCGGGACCCACACCGACACGGGGGGGGGGGGGGGGATCCTCCTGACGCAAAAGATGGCCGTGCGTCAGGTAGGTATGGCCGATGCGGAGCCGACACAGGACGACAGAGTCCCTGCGAGAAGCCCGCAGGGAGGACCGCCATACATCGGTCGACTCCTTAACAGCTCGCAATTTATTCGGGGATGTCAGGCCACGCCACTCATCATTCCACATCCCAAGCACCTTACGGCACAACACCAACTGCAGATCACGAGCCGGGAGGCCGATCTCCAAAGGTGGGGCGTCGAGCGCCCCTTTGGCCAGCCTGTCGACACGTTCGTTCCCCGGGATACCAACATGACCTGGCGTCCAAACAAAGACCACCGAACGACCAGAGCAGGTAATGCCAGAAACAGACTCCTGAATAGATGATACCAGAGGAGAAGAGGTATAGCAGCGGTCGATAGCCTGGAGGCTGCTCAGGGAGTCACTGCAGATGACGACGGATGTACCTGAGCAGGAACGCATATGCTCAAGAGCGCGCAAGATGGCCACCAGCTCTGCAGTAAAAATACTGCAGCCAGCCGGCAAGGAGCGCTGTTCAACATGGGCAGCGTGAGCAAAAGCTTAGGCAGTACGACCATCAACCAGGGAACCATCAGTGTAGACAGCCTCACAGCCCGAAAATGAGGCAAGGAGCGCAAGAAAACGGCGATGGAGGGCCACAGGCGGAACCGAGTCCTTGGGTCCACGTGCCAAGTCCAAACGGACGGACGGCCGAGGCAGACACCAGGGAGGCGTAGGTGCACGGACCCGGAAGGGAGGCAGAAGAGGGAATGACCCCAATTCCGACAGCAGGGACTGAATGCAGACAGCAATGGAAAGCCCAGACCTAGGTCGCCGTTCGGGCAGATGGAGGACCATGGCAGGGAAAAGCGGGCGACGACTGGGATGGCCCGGCGAGCAATGCACGTGCACAGCATAGTCGGCGAGCAGTCGATGGCGGCGAATCCGCAGCGGTGGAACCCCGGCCTCCACCAGTAGACTATCCACGGGGCTCGTACGAAAGGCGCCAGTTGTAAGCCGAACCCCACAGTGGTGTATGGGGTCCAACAACGTCAACACTGAGGGTGATGGAGACCCATAGGCCAGGCTCCCATAATCAAGCCTGGACTACACAAGGGCTCTGTACAATCTCAACAGCGTGCAGCAATCTGCACCCCAAGACGTGTGGCTCAGGCAGCGGAGGGCGTTGAGGTGCCGCCAGCACTTTTGCTTCAGCTGAGTAATATGAGGAACCCACGTGAGCCGGGCATCAAAGACGAGTCCTAAGAAGCGGCTAGTGTCCACCGCATCAAGTAGGTGGCCGTCGAGGTAAAGTTCAGGATGAGGGTGGACCGTCTGACGCCTGCAGAAGTGCATAACTCGAGTCTTGGCTGCAGAGAACTGAAAACCGTGAGTCAGAGCCCACGATGCTGCCTTGCGAATGGCTACTTGCAGCCTGTGTTCAGCGACTCCGGTAGTCGTTGAGCTAAATGAGATGCAGAAGTCATCGGCATACAAAGAAGGAGACACCGACGACCCCACGGCTGCAGCCAGACCATTAATGGCCACTAGAAATAAGGAGACGCTCAACACCGAGCCCTGCGGGACCCCATTTTCCTGTATATAAGATGAACTAGAGGCGGCACCGACTTGCACCCGGAAAGAGCGGCGCAATAAAAAGATTTGAAGAAAAGCCGGGAGCTGACCACGAAGACCCCACTCATGCAACGTAGCAAGGATGTGATGCCTCCATGTGGTGTCATACGCCTTCCGCAGATCAAAAAATACAGCAACGAGATGCTGACGTCGGGCAAAGGCTGTACGGATAGCAGATTCCAGCCGCACCAAATTGTCCACAGCAGACCGGCCCCGATGGAAGCCACCCTGGGGTGGAGCGAGGAGACCGTGCGACTCGAGGACCCAACACAAACGCCACCCCACCATACGTTCGAGCAATTTGCACAAAACGTTGGTGAGGGTAATGGGACGATAGCTGTCCACCGCCAGTGGGTCTGCACCGGGCTTCAAGATGGGGACAATAACACCCTCTCGCGATTGCGACGGGAACACGCCCTCGCTCCAAATGCGGTTAAAGATGGTGAGGATGTGTCTCTGGCAGTCCCTGGAGAGATGCTTCAGCATCTGCGCGTGGATGCAGTCTGGTTCTGGTGCTGTATCAGGGCAATCAGCGAGGAATTCCCTCTCGCTTAAAGGAGCATTGTATTTTTCAGAACGACGCGTGTGGAATGATAACGGCGGCTGCTCGGCTCGCTCCTTTATAGAGCGAAAGGCGGGGGGGGGTAAGTTGCAGTCGCAGAGCTCGTAGCGAAGTGCGCGGCAAGGTGTTCAGCAATGGCGGCAGCGTCCGTGCAAACAGCGCCATCCAGGGAGATCCCAGGGACACCCATAGGGGTCCGGGACTACACGAGCGAGTGAGAGACACGGGAGCCCAAGGATGAGACATACCTCTCCCAGTACTCCTGCTTACGCCGTGCAATAAGACAATGGGCCAAGGCACGGAGCCTCTTAAAGGCGATGAGGGTCTCCAGAGACGGGTGCCGCCTATGACACTGGAGAGCCTGCCTACGGTCGCGAATAGCCTCAGCAATCTCCGGCGACCACCAGGGTACAGCCTTCCTCCGAGGGAGACCAGAAGAGCGGGGGATGGCAGCCTCGGCCACAGAAATGATTGACGTGGTCAAGACACGGACCACCTCGTCAATGTCATCCTGTGGGGGAGACGCAATGGTTGCAGCGGAAGTAAAAGCCGGCCAGTCAGCCCTGTTGAGAGCCCAGCGGGGCAGGCGCCCAGAAGAATGACACTGGGGCAGTGACAAATAGATGGGAAAATGGTCACTACCACACAGGTCAGGATGCACTCTCCAGTGGAGGGATGGGACAAGTCCGGGGCTGCAAAGAGAGAGATCGATGGCCGAGAACAAGCCATGGGCCACACTGAAATGCGTGAGAGCACCGATGTTCAAGAGGCTACGGTCGAGCTGAGCCAACACATGCTCCACGGCACAACCGCGGTCCTCGGAGACAGTCCCACCCCATAGAGGGTTGCGGGCATTGAAATCGCCCAGAGGCAGCAATGGTGGTGGGAGTTGAGCCAGCAGCGCAGACAAGACATGTCGGGGGAGCTCCCCATCCGGAGGAATGTAAACAGAGCAAACAGTAATAGCCGGCGAGAGCTCAACCCTGGCAGCGACTGCCTCTAAAGGCGTCAGAAGGGGTACTGGCGAGCTACAGACAGAGTGGTGAACAAAGAGGCAAACCCCACCTGACGCTCGTTGACAGGCAGCGCGGTTCTTATAGTATCCCTGATAACCGCGAAGGGCGGGGGTCCACATTGCTGGAAACCAAGTTTCCTGCAGAGCAATGCAGAGAACAGGGGAAACACTCAGAAGCATCCGGCGCTCAGGCAGGTGGCGGAAATAACCTGCCGCAGTTCCACTGGAGAATGGGAGCAGGAAGGGACTGGGAGGGCGTGAAGGCGACTAAGAGGCAGACGGCGCCTCAGAGCCAACTGCCGCCACCGGGGGAGAGTCAGCTGTGTCCATGGGAAAGGCCCCCGAGGGTTCCGTGAGGGCAAGATCCGCGGCAGAGGCGAGGATCTCCACCTCATCCCCGGAGCCAGAACTATTTACAGCAGGCGGTACTGAAACCGCTGCAACGTCCTTCTTCTTGGACACGTTCCGTTCCTTCTTCTTGCGTCTGTCCTTAGGGTTAGAGGGCTGGGAGAGCTCCTCTGAAGAAGCATCGGAGGCTGACGACGACGCAGAAGCCCTACGACCAGCAGGTGGCGGAACCTTCAGCCACTGGCTGACATCCGGCTGGGTAGGAGAAGAAACGGAGGAAGGGAGAGCCCCGAGGGACCCCTTCCGCGAGAGAGAAACCGGCAGAGGCAACACCGGCGGAGAAGGAGGGGGAGGGATTGAGCCCCCCGGTTTTGGAGCAGATGTCACTCCCGAAGTAAGCGTGGGGGGAGCGACAGAAGAGGGTTTGCCCCCAACTGCTAAGGGGGCAACAGAGGAAGGCTTGCCCCCAGACACGAGGGGGGCAGACAGAGATGCACGGCCCCGAGGGCGCACTGAAGGCGGCACAGATGAGGCGACAACCGCCAGTCGAGAGGGCGACGAAAACGTGGCTGCAGCATAAGATGTTCGAAGGGAAGCAGGATACAACCTTTCAAATTTCAGCTTTGCCTCTCGATAAGTAAGCCGGTCCAGGGTCTTAAATTCCAATATCTTCCGCTCCTTATGAAGAACGGGGCAATCCTGCGAGCATGGAGAGTGGTGCTCCCCACAGTTGACACATACAGGCGGAGGCGCACATGGAGAATCGGGATGAGAGGGGCGTCCGCAATCTCGACATGTGGCGCTGGATGGGCAACGGGAGGACATATGCCCCAACTTCTAGCACTGGAAGCACCGCATCGGGGGAGGGACGTATGGCTTGACGTCACAACAGTAAACCATTACCTTGACCTTCTTGGGCAATACAGCACCCTCGAAGGCCAAGATAAGGGCACTGGTGGCCACCCTGTTAGTCTTGGGTCCTCTATGTACACGACGGACAAAATGGACACCACGTCGTTCCAAGTCAGCTCTCAGCTCGTCGTCGGATTGTAACAATAGGTCACGATGGAAAATAATCCCCTGGACCATATTTAAGCTACTGTGGGGAGTGACTGTAACAGGGACGTCATCCAGCTTAGCACACAAGAGCAACGCTCATGACTGGGCTGGGGAGGACGTCTTGAGGAGGATGGACCCATTCCTCATTTTAGACAACCCCGCCACTTCCCCAAACTTATCATCCAGGTGTTCCACAAAAAACAGAGGCTTCGTCGTAAGAAAGGAGTCACCATCAGTCCTGCTGCAGACAAGGTATTGTGGTACGTAAGGCTCCTGCTTGGCACTAGATCTGCGTCCCTCCCACGGCGCAGCCAACGAGGGGAACGACTGAGCGTCATATTGCGCAGCATCAAAGTCAACTCTGCCTCGCTTAGAGACGCTGGTGGCCATGCGACCACCAGCTTGGTGTGATTTATTGCGCTTCATTGCGCCACGTCCACCCAGATGCCACCTACTCCGAACGAGGGCTCTCCCCAAGGGTGCCACCCAGCCAAAGCAACGGGTACCTGGCCGATATCCCGTTGCCCGGAGTCCCCGTGCCCCAGACAAGATGGGCACATACTCCTTGGCATGCGTGGGGAGGAAACAGCTCTGGCATCTGTAGTGCGATCCCTGCATGGTCAGGGGGCTACCACCAAGAGGGTACATGACGGCCCCACCAAAACGGACTGGCTACCGCGCTGGATTTTAGGTGTTGAAAGGGTCCACAGTTGTCATGGGTGCTAAGAAGGGGATTGCGCGCAAGACGAGAAGGAGGCAACCCAGAAGACGTTGGGCATAAATCCCGCCACACGACAACAGGTAGCAGGCAAGATGGTGGTGCATGATGGACCAATAAAAAAACACCACGTAAGGCGTCCTTCCCCAAATGGCACGCACTAACAACGGAAATTTGGAAAAATGGAGGTCAAACCCAAGAGAGGTCCATCACATTAAGGCCGAAACGTTTGAGACTCCTTTTAGTCGCCTCTTACGACAGGCAGGAATACCGCGGGCCTATTCTTACCCCCGAACCCGCAGGGGGAAAAGTGCATGTTGCCGGTGGCTTCAGAATGGCGTGGGCTGTGTTTACATGGAATGAACTGGGTCCTCTGGGCCAACTGAACCAATCATTGACTTTATATGGTTATGTTCAGTTACTTGGAGACCATTTGCAGCCAAACAATGATGAGATTTACATGTGGCAATGCGCCATGTCACAGGGCCACTATTGTTCACAATTGGTTTGAAGAACATTCTGGACAATTTGAACAAATGATTTTGCCACCCAGATCACAGGACACAAATCCCATCAAACATTTATGGGACACAATCAGGAGATTAGTTTGTGCACAAAATCCTGCATCGGCAGCAGTTTCGGAATTATGTACACCTATAGAGGGCGCATGGCTCAATACTTCTCAGGGGACTTCCACTGTTGCACTAAGGCAACCAAAAAGAGGTCCGATATGATAGGTCACTTCTGTCACTTCAGTGTATACTACACTGTAGTTCTGGTTTTAGTTACATGATGAATTTCTTGGTGATACTGTATTTTGATATATAGGAGGTGTGCAGTTCATGACACATACATGGTCATATATTGTGTGTGACAATGGCACTATGTTTCATGCTAATTACCATATGAAAGATTTTATATCGTTTCCCAAATTGTATCAAATGATGTTTAGAGCAAATTATATACATTATTACACTTAAATGGAATTCTTTGGGCATATTCTGACTAACAAAGCAAGGTATTGTTTCTCATTCCTCCTAGAACTGTAGTGGTATGTAATCATGTATTCACAAATTCACTTTTTTATACAATAAATGGTTATTGTAACTAAATTAAATCAAGTAATGCTGAATGAATTATATTAGACAATGAAACACTAAAAGTAGAACATGAGCTTTGCTATCTAGGCAACAAAATACTTGAGTCTCCAGTTTCATTGTTTTGTTGACAGGGAAAAAGCAGCTTTATTTAAATTCCTTAAAGCATTTATTAATGGTTCTGTCAACAGTTGGAATATTTATTAGACGACTAGTTTCCAACCCTTACAGGTTGATTTGCAAGCCTGGCCTACTAAGGCTACACTGATAGTGCCTGATCTTAATAATAAATACTGAGTAGCAACACATGCTCTATAAATGTCTAGAGGATGGATGCCACAATCCACACATGCTTGTTACCAATACAAGTTTGATATTGACTTGGTAACAAGCATGTATAGCTAACACTTGGTTCAAGAATCATAAAAGAAGGTTGTACACATGGAAGAACCCTGGAAATACTAGAAGGTATCAAATAGATTATATAATGGTAAGAAAGAGATTTAGGAACTAGGTATTAAGTTGTAAGACATTTCCAGGGGCAGATGTGGACTCTGACCACAAATTATTGGTTATGAGCTGTAGATTAAAACTGAAGAAACTGCAAAAAGGTGGGAATTTAAGGAAATGGGACCTGAATAAAATGACTAAACCAGAGGTTGTACAGAGTTTCAGGGAGAGCATAAGGGAACAATTGTCACAAATGGGGGAAAGAGATACAGTAGAAGAAGAATGGGTAGCCCTGAGGGATGAAGTAGTGAAGGCAGCAGACGATCAAGTAGGTAAAAAGACGAGGGCTAGTAGAAATCGTTGGGTAACAGAAGAAATATTGAATTTAATTTATGAAAGAAAATATAAAAATGCGGTAAATGAAGCAGGCAAAAAGGAATACAAACGTCTCAAAAATGAGATCGACAGGAAGTGCAAAATGGTTAAGCAGGGATGGCTAGAGGACAAATGTAAGGATGTAGAGGCTTATCTCACTAGGGGTAAGATAGATACTGCATACAGGAAATTTAAAGAGACCTTTGGAGAAAAGAGAACCACTCATATGAATATCAAGAGCTCAGATGGAAACCCAGTTCTAAGCAAAGAAGGGAAAGCAGAAAGGTGGAAGGAGTATATAGAGGGTCTATACAAGGGCGACGTACTTGAGGAGAATATTCTGGAAATGGAAGAGAATGTAGATGAAGACGAAATGGGAGATACAATACTGCGTGAAGAGTTTGACAGAGCACTGAAAGACCTGAGTCGAAACAAGGCCCCGGGAGTAGACAACATTCCATTAGAACTACTGACGGCCTTGGGAGAGCCAGTCCTGACAAGACTCTACCATCTGGTTAGCAAGATGTATGAGACAGGCGAAATACCCACAGACTTCAAGAAGAATATAATAATTCCAATCCCAAAGAAAGCAGGTGTTGACAGATGTGAAAATTACTGAACAATCAGTTTAATAAGCCACAGCTGCAAAATAGTAACGTGAATTCTTTACAGATGAATGGAAAAACTGGTAGAAGCTGACCTCGGCGAAGATCAGTTTGGATTCCGTAGAAATATTGGAACACATGAGGCAATACTGACCTTATGACTTATCTTAGAAGAAAGATTAAGGAAAGGCAAACCTACATTTCTAGCATTTGTAGACTTAGAGAAAGGTTTTGACAATGTTGACTGGAATACTCTCCTTCAAATTCTAAAGGTGGTAGGGGTAAAATACAGGGAGCGAAAGGATATTTACAATTTGTACAGAAGCCAGATGGCAGTTATAAGAGTCAAGGGACATGAAAGGGAAGCAGCAGTTGGGAAGGGAGTGAGACAGGGTTGTAGCCTCTCCCCGATGTTATTCAATCTGTATATTGAGCAAGCAGTAAAGGAAACAAAAGAAAAATTCAGAGTAGGTATTAAAATCCATGGAGAAGAAATAAAAACTTTGAGGTTTGCCAATGACATTGTAATTCTGTCAGAGACAGCAAAGGACTTGGAAGAGCAGTTGAATGGAATGGACAGTGTCTTGAAAGGAGGATATAAGATGAACATCAACAAAAGCAAAACGAGGATAATGGAATGTAGTCGAATTAAGTTGGGTGATGCTGAGGGAATTAGACTAGGAAATAAGACACTTAAAGTAGTAAAGGAGTTTTGCTATTTGTGGAGCAAAATAACTGATGATGGTCGAAGTAGAGAGGATATAAAATGTAGACTGGCAATGGCAAGAAAATTGTTTCTGAAGAAGAGAAATTTGTTAACATCGAGTATAGATTTAGGTGTCAGGAAGTCGTTTCTGAAAGTATTTGTATGGAGTGTAGCCATGTATGGAAGTGAAACATGGACGATAAATAGTTTGGACAAGAAGAGAATAGAAGCTTTCGAAATGTGGTACTACAGAAGAATGCTGAAGATTAGATGGGTAGATCACATAACTAATGAGGAGGTATTGAACAGAATTGGGGAGAAGAGGAGTTTGTGGCACAACTTGACAAGAAGAAGGGACCGGTTGGTAGGACATGTTCTGAGGCATCAAGGGATCACAAATTTAGCATTGGAGGGCAGTGTGGAGGGTAAAAATCATAGAGGGAGACCAAGAGATGAATACACTAAGCAGATTCAGAAGGACGTAGGCTGCAGTAAGTACTGGGAGATGAAGAAGCTTGCACAGGATAGAGTAGCATGGAGAGCTGCATCAAACCATTCTCAGGACTGAAGACCACAACAACAACAACAACAACAACAAGCATTTGTGGATTGTGGCATTCATCCTGCAATCATTTACAATATATGCATTGCCACTCAATGTTTATTACTAATATTAAGCACTGTCAGTGCAGCCTCAGTAGGCCAGGCTTGAAAATGAACCTATTAGGTTTCGAAACTAATCACCTACTAAATATTCTAACTGTTGACAGAAACATTAATAAATGCTTTAAGGAAAATCACTGATGATGGTTGATGTTGAGAGGATATAAAATGCAGACAGGCTACAGCAAGAAAAGCAGTTATGAAAGAGAAGAATTTGTTAACATCGAATACAAATTTAAGTGTGACACAGTGTTTTATGAAGATCTTTGTCTGGAGTGTACAGAAGTGAAATGTGGATGATAAGCAGCTGATACAAGAGGAAAATATTAGCTTCTGAAAAGGAAGGATGCTGGAGACGAGATGTGTAGACTGTGTAACTAAAGAGGAGATATTGAACTGATTGAGAAAGAAAGAAATTTATCACACAAATTGAAAAAAAAAAATAAATAAATAAATAAATAAATAAATAAAAAAGTCTGTTAATAGGACACATCCTGTGGCATCAAGAAATTGTCAGTTTGGTACTGGAAAGAAATGTGGAGGGCAAAAATTGTAGAGGAAGACTTACAAATGAAATCAATAAACATGTTCAAATGAATGTAGGTTGTAGTAATTATTTGTATATAAAGGGTAAGATTATCCATCTTTGTCTCTGTTATAGCACAATTTTCTTGCATGGCAAGAAAAGAAAATAGTACTTAAGTCAGCATTCCTTCAGAACAGACAACGAATTCAAATCAAGAACAGCTCTGAACATGAGTAAATCAGAAGTAGATACCTTTGGTGTTGTAAAGCAATTTAAATCACTTGATAAAGGCAAGTCTTCTGGTCCAGATTATACACCAATCAGATTCCTATCACGGTTTGCTGATAAAACAGCTCAATACTTAGCAATCACAACCACTCATGCAACAACTACAAATGATCTGTATTTAAAGAGTGAAAGTTGTAGGCATAATACTCATACACAACAATAGAAATACAAGTAATCTGCTCAATTAGAGACCCGTATCACTGACGTCAATTTGCAGTAGGGCTTTGAAACATATACTCTATTCAAATATAATGAATTATCTCAAAGAAACTGATCTGTTGACACACAGTCAGCACTGATCAGAAAATACTATTCTTGTGAAACACAACTAGTTCTTTATTTACACAAAGTAATGAGTGCCACTGAGAGGGGGCCTCAAACTGACTCGACAGTTCTAGTTTTCCAGATGTCTTCTGACATCATTCCTCACAAGCAGCTTCTAAACAAATTGCACACTTATGGAGTATTGTGTCAATTGTGTGGCTGGAGAACTGATTTCTTGTTAGAAAAATCACACTTCATAGTGTTGACAGAAACTCATCAAGTAAAACAGAAGTGAGATCTGATCTTTCCCAACGAAGCGTTATATGCCCTCTCCATTCCTAATTTACATAAATGATTCTGGAAACAACCTGAGCAGCACTCTTAGATCGTTTGCCAATGATGCTGTCATTTATCATCCATGAAGTTATCAGAAGGTCAAAACCAATTGCAAAATGATTTAGACAAGATATCTGTATGACGCAAAAAGTAGCAATTGACTCTAAAGAGTGTGTGGTCATCCACATGAATACTAAATGGAATCCATTAAATTTCAGCTATGCAAAAGTCACAGAAATCTTTAGAGTGTAAATTCGACTAGATACCTAGAGATTACAATTACAAACAACTTAAATTGGAATCACTTAGATAATGTGGCAGAATGTTTTAGAAGATGCAACAGGTCTAATGAAGAAACTGCCTACACAATGGCAGTCCATCCTCTGCTAGAGTATTGCTGTGCTGTGTGGGAATCTTATGAAATTGATTGACGGAGTACATTTAAAAACTTCAATGAAGGGAGCTCATTTTGCATTAATACATAACATGGGAGAGATTGTCATCAATATGATAAGTGAATTGGTGTGGCAATCATTAAAACAAGGGCTTTTGCATAGTGCTGAGATCTTTTCATGAAATTTCAATCACCTATTTTCTCCTATAAATGTGAATACATTTTGTTGATGCCTACCTATGTAGGGAGGAACAATGACTGTAATAAAATAAGAGAAATCAGACCTCACAGAGAAAGATTTCAGTATTTGTTTTTTCACATGTGCTATTCAAGAGTGGAACATTAAAGAAACAGTCTGAAAGTAGTTGGATGAAACCTCTGCCAAGCAGTGTGAATTGATGTATTGACTGCCATACGATCTGTATTTGGGCATTGTTATTTAGCATGAATCACTGTTAGCCCATCAATTAGTTTTTGCATTTTGTATCAGATATAAACTTTATGTATGCCTGTGTGGCTTTGCCACAAGATTTTCTGTTTTATCCATGTCTGTCACTTGCATTAGTGTGTGTATGTGTTGTTTTTAACTGCCTGGTTGAAATTGGCTAATAGCATATATAAGAGAGATGAGTACCTCCCAACTTATAGTTTGAATAACCTGCTGTTCCTCTTTCTGAATAGCCTGCTGTTCCTCTTTTTCCAAACTTGCCCCACATAATCCTGTCACTAACGAAGAAGGAACATACAAGGGTCAAAAGTAATGTTTTATAATTTGCTGCTTCAAGTGTTTCTATCTACAACACTAGGAATTTTGTTTACTGAAGCTAGGTACTGGCCATTCTCTCCCCTTATAATCTGAAAATTTCAAGTGAATTTTCCTTTGTCATCAGTCTTCTGACTGGATTCATGCATCCCGCCTACTGGCACTAAAAGTAATGTTTGCATATTCAGACACAATGAAAGAGCAACAATTCTTATGTTTGCTTTACTTCTTATAACAAAGATTTAGGATGGAACTCAACCTTTTTTTTTTAAAAAAACATGTAGCTTTACACTAACATTTTTGTACGTCACAACTGTCTTAAGAAAACAATTTCCGATTTTTGTGTCTTCATACTGACCTGAACAGTTTTAGTGCAAACATCTGTGATTTTGTCATAAGGTTTAGCACTAAAAGGAAATCGTGGTAACTGAAATCTACTTGTCTTTGCTGAATGGAATATAATCCATATATATACTATTTTCAAAAGTGTCAATAATCGGCATTCCAGCCAAAGATGCTGGAGTTGGCAGTCACGTGTGTGAGGTTTGTGTGTGTGTGTGTGTGTGTGTGTTTGTTTTACTGATGAAGGCTGTGGCTGAAAGCTTTACACGAGTGTCTTTTAATTGCGCCTCTCTGCAACCTGATGTGTCTTCTTTATGGTAAGAAGCAATCTCTCTTTTCCTACATTGTTGATATTCCTACCAGGAGTTTACATTGTTTGAATATGTCTGTTTCTGCAAAATTCTTTGCCTGATTTCAGAGACACACATATCTGAAATACGTATTTTTAGGTCCCTTCTATGATGTAAAAAGTCTGTATTTGTTTCCATATTAAAATACCAAAATTTTAGAAACACATTGGTGATAAAAGAGAAACAAAACAAACACAAATTAACTCTTCTGCTGCTGATGATGTCCTCTTCGCATTCTGCAGACATCCATAGCACTGTAGGAAAACCCAAGTGGTGCGCATATACATGTCCACAACACCTAGGACACAGTGTAGCAGGACGTGTATACACACCCACAGCAGCACAAGGGTTAATCATGTTTATAAATATCTACAACGAGAGAGACTGCCAAATAAAAGCAGTGTGTGTGTGTGTGTGTGTGTGTGTGTGTGTGTGTGTTGATGCGTACTTATTTGGATACTTATGTTCAATTGTTTATTATTCATCTTTTATTTTTAAGTATGAGGACTTCCACTTTGTGAAATACAGGAGTAAGTTTTCTGCTGGTGGTTGCATTACTTTTAATCACTTGAATTTAATGTGAGTGCCAATAAACTATACCATCACATGTAATTTTCATCTTTTGGGTATATTACTAAGTTGTACTGCTAATGAAATAATGCATTTCTTACCAATATAAATATATAAAAAAGGCCACGAGGAAGTAGCACAGATAAATCATACAGTGCCACATATGCCTCTTTAGCTGACCACGATTATGAATCTCAGTTGGATCGTATACTCCTGTATTTCCAGTTGGCACTTGCATATACCTAAAAATGAACACAAAAATCAATTTGATTGAGGTTATCATTTCAACAAAACAGATTATCATGTTTCACATTTTTTCTTAAGATAAGCCTAATGGAGTCTTTCTTATGAGGATGTGATCTGATGATGTACGGTTTGTCTACACCAAGCAAAAGGAAGCAGAGATTACAATGTAGAAATATTTAAAAGAGATCAATAATAATTCATACAACATTGATGCTTTGTTTTCTGAATGCACAAACATGACAACAGAAGAGGTTCTTTACCAAATCAATGAGGCTTATAAGGGTAAAAACAGTTACTGAATCAGTGAGTTGCAGTTGCGTGTAAGATTATTCACAATTGGGAGTGCAGATGGTTGATGAAGTAACCATCAAACGTGACTGAGTAATGGGTAAAAAAGGTGATAGAGTGATCAGGGAAAACATATATCAGTACGTGAAACTCAATCTCCTCTCAGCTCAGCATTTTGAATGTTCAACTAACTTTCAGTGTCCTTAAAAGGCGGAACATGAAAAAGAAAGAACTTTTTTATTTAAAATAATATCTACCATTTTAATGAAATGACACTAGTTAATGATTTAGCATTTATCTTGCACTGATAAGAATAAATAATAACTTCAGGGGGCACAATATCTTAGAAAAATCTGAAGAATTCAATTTTCTGTGTGTTTTCTCAAATTTCACAAATTTAGAACTTATATGCTGTACGCAATTATATGTCAACACAAATCTTGCAAATGCAGTACTGCCTAAAACTTCCAAAATTAATAATATCCTATTCAGTCCATTAGCAGTACTAGCCACTCTCACTACATGTCTCTTTGCAGGTATTTCATTAAAACTCTATAATGTAGTATCTTTGTGTGTGTGTCTCATAAAAGAAAGAAAGAAGGAAGGAAGGAAGGAAGGTTAGGGTTTAATGTCCATCCCCCCTCCTTGGCAAGGTTGTCAGAAACAGAGAACAAGCATGGATTAGGGAGTGAAATCTGTTGTGTTCTTTCAAAGAAACCATCACAGCATTTGCCTCAAGTATTCTAAGAAAAGCTAAATCTGGATGGCCGGATGGGGATTTGACAAGGTGTACTCCAAAATATGAGCTCATTGTCTCACCAATGTGCAATCTCACTCTGCACATGTCTCATAGTTTTCAATGCTTTCATTACACCACAGGCAAATGTGCTTGTGAGTTATGATACTGTTAATTTGAAGAAGGCAAATGCCAAATATGGCTTTTGGTGAGCAATGTTTAAATCAAGTACAAAATTGATTGATTAAAACTCTCTCAAGGTGGTTATGAGTTGTGGAAGGTGAGTAACATTCCAAGATCATGCTTTTTAGCAGATCAGTTGGACATGGGACAAATTGCAGCAAAGTTTGTTCCTCATCTCTTGAACAATAACACAGTGTGATAATGAAATTTGCGCAGAACAAAAAGTATGTGGTTGGCATGTAGTTCAGTGCTGTGATGACAATCAATGTTCACTATCACCAAAACTTTCTTCTGCAAATGCAATTTTTTCTGTGCTCAGCCGCATTATAATTATGTTGTTGTGGCGCTTATCACATTCTGCTATTTTAGAAATACTATTCTGTAGTGGTGGGAGTAGAGAGGGGAGAGGGAGATAGCCAGCTGGAGCAGGTAAAGGGAAGTCGCAGTTGCAGGAGTCAATCTGCTATCAAGTATCGACCATCGACTATCTCACTATGAGATCACACTGTATCGACGCCTGACATGTGTACACCTGCTAACGTGAAGAATGCTGTTTTTGTGTACTCTTGTTTTTCTTATATTCACCAAAGTGTAGGAAGTGTGTTAATTCACAAAATGTTTTCTGTTACATGTGTGGCAAGTTTACAACTAAGTCTCAAAGACATCCCATTGCAACAATCGTGAAAAAGCCATTGAATTTTATTTTGAATCAAAGGACACCACAGAATTGTTGTTCATGTTGCTCCTGCTATTTATGAGGCTGGCTGCATGTAACCCACCCATCTATGCCATTTTCCATAATACAGTTGCGGAGGAACCTAGAGACCACATTACAGATTGCTACTTTTGTTTAACAAAAGTAGAAGGAATCTCAAGTAAATCAAAGCACACAATTTCTCGTACAAATTTGTAGTCTGTAAATCGCCCTGTTCCACATTCTGATTCTCGCCCAGTTCCAAAACCACCAACAGAATGAGCACTGCAAGATGAAACAGACTGTGGTAGTGACAAACCAACAGATCATGAAGATCTCGACTAAATGCCATCTGCAGCACGGCTACAACCACAACCATTGTCAAGGCAGAACTGAATGATCTTGTAAGAGATCTAAATCTTTCGAAGAGGCAAGCAGAATTACTTGGGTCTCACCTTCAAGAAAAGAACTGTTACAACCAAACACTAGTATCACATTCCGTAAACAACAGCTTGATCTTTCCACTTTTTCTCAATGACAGAGGGTTTGGTATACTGTAATGACATAAATGGGCTGCTAACAAAATTTGGGATGATTCACAATCCAGAAAAATGGCACCTATTTATAAATTCCTCTAAGAGTAGTCTCAAAGCTGTTCTCTTACATAAGGGAAATGAGAAACCTACGATACAAGTGGCCCGTTCAGTTAAAGGAAATCTAGGAAAGCATGATTATATTCCTGAAATATACTGAATATTTGAATCACAAATGAAAATCTGTGGTGATCTCAAAGTTCTGGGACTAGTTCAGGGAATGCAGACTGGTTACACAAAATCATAATTGCTGTTTCTTGTGTCACTGGGATGGTAGGTCAAGGAAAGACCACTGTGCAGTCAAAGAGTGGCCTTTGAGAGAAATTTTCAATCCCGATTAAAAAAATCTGTTTCATGAATCCCTTGTTGACAAAGACAGTGCTGTTACCACCACTTCATCTGAAATTGGGCTTTTGAACAATTTTGTAAAAGCATTCAACAAATTTGGCTGGGGTTTTCAATTCTATAAATTTCCTGTGATTAGCACTGCAAAAATTAAAGAAGGAATTTTCTTTGGTCTCAGATCCGAGACTTAATGAAAGATGTACCTTTGAACAGTTGCTGACAGATACTGGGAAGTCAGCTTGGCTTGTTTTTAAAGATGTATTCTACAATTTCTTGAGAAACATAATGTCTGAGAAATGTCTCTGAAATTACATTTTCTTGATTTCCATCTTGATATCACCCCCACCTAATCTCGGAGATGTGAGTGATGAACATGGTGAGCAATGTCACTAATATAACGCTGCCATGGAAAGACGATACACGGGAATATGATCGCCAAGCATTTGATGGATTACTTCTGAATGCTTCTACAAGAAGTTTCACCATCTACCTACAAACAGAAAGTTTCCAAGGAAAGTTTCTAACTTGTAGGCACATTTCAAGCTTTATTCAGCTTACTCATACTATTTTCATCTTATTTTATGTTTTGTAATACAAACAATTACTTTTCATGTAATCGGATGGATAAAAAATCTCCTTACCAAGTGATGGCAGAACACACACATATAAAAGGTTATAATTAGGCAAGCGTTTGGAGCCAATGGCTCCTTTACAGGGAGAAGGGTTGGAGGGGAAGGAAGATGGGTGAGGGAAAAGGACTTGAGAGGTCTAGGAAAAGGGGTAGATTTAGGAAAACTGTGGGTCAGGGGAGACTTATCAGACAGGATGAGAAGAAAAGACTGATTCTTGGGGATTGCACCAGATGAGATTTGAATATTTTCAGATTTTCAAATTTCATCTGGTGCTGTCCCCAACAATCAGTCTTTCCTTCTCATCCAATCTGGTAAGTCTTCCCTGACCAGCGATTATGGGTGACTTTACCAAAATCTACCCCTTTTCCTACACCTCTCCAGTTCTTTTCCTTCACCCTGTTTCCTTCCCCTTCTGTGTGGTCAAAAAATTTATTGTTCTCATTGTCAAACAATTACTTTTGTTACATGATCTGTATATTAATCAACTACAGATTCCTCCTGTATTGTTACCGAGTCATTTCCAAGTTTCTCGGAAGCGGTATATCTGGCATATCATTTCCAGAAAAACTGGTATGTGATGGAACATTTCAAATTTTATTTTCACAATCAATGTATGTGATTAGTAAAGAGGACATAAAAACTATCTTGCGGCAAGACACAAAGTTCAAATTTGTTGCACTGTGTAATTAACAAAATTAACGCATTCAAGTACACTGTGAATTGATCACGATGATGCAGATTTATTATACAGAACCACAAATTTAGTAACCTCACTCTATTAACAAATGGAAGATAACAACAAATCTCCAAGTTTAACATCACCAATGTGCCTGAGGTAAGAGCACTACTGATATCCTGGCCAATCACATGAATTTCTGTAGTAGGCAAATGTAAAATCACTTCAGCTGTTGGTATCCGACTCACCTCTACCAGTGGCCTCCGACTACTATGTCCGTGTACCAATGATAATGATATACACTATGTGGTCAAAAGTATCCAGACACCTGGCTGAAAATGACTTACAAGTTCATGGCACCCTTCATAGGTAATGCTGGAATTCAATATCGTTTTGGTCTGATTTTAGCCTTGATGACAGCTTCCACTCTCACGGGCATGCGTGCAATCAGGTGCTGGAAGGTTTCTTCGGGAATGGCAGCCCATTCTTCATGGAGTGCTGCACTGAGGAGAGATATCGATGTCGGTTGGTAAGGCCTGGCACGAAGTTGGCGTTCCAAAACATCCCAAAGGTGTTCTGTAGGACTCAGGTCAGGACTCTGTGCAGGCCAGTTCATTACAGGGATAAAAAAATTAGAAAGAAGGTCAGCATTGACCATAATTCTGATGATTTATTAACAGCAAAATCGATTTTCAATCACATAACAATCATCTTCAGTGCTTTAGCATACAAATTAAAGCTCTTAGGCACTGGTGTCTAGTTATTAGCAGTAACAGAAGCTATAAAATGATCACAATAATTATATATTTACTTTACTTTGTTTCCATGTACGAGTAGATGTGGATTCATTAGGTTGTCGCTTGTGACCCTGTTGCTTCTTGCGTGTTGTTGTTCGTAAGGTTGTGCTCAGTCGTCCATCGTTGTTTGTGTCCATCCTTTCCCGTTGTTTGTTTGTTCACAGGCTGATCCCGTTTGGTCCTGCCGTACTTCGTTCTCGGCAACCCCGTGACCGTTCCGGTTGCTGTTACAACATTTTGGTGACATGGTAAATGGTGGTAGTTGTTAGCATGGAGGCGAAGTAGGTCTGTCTTCTGGAGCAACAGCAGCAGCTCATGCAGCAACAGCAGCTCCAGTTAAACATCTTACAGCAGTTGTGGTTGCTACAGGCAAAGTTGATGCGATGGATGCACTGTCACAACAGCTTCCGATTCCTCAGGTGTTCGATGCTTTCCCAAGTCCGCCGTCGTTCCCCCCATTTAATGACGCTAAAGAATACTGTGAAACAGACTTACATCGGCTGAAACAACATTTCACAGCTTTTCAAGTCACGGATGACTCCTTGCAGCGATCACTGTTTTTGTCTTGAGCCTCTCCAGACATGTTCTTTCTTCTCTGCAAGTTGGCACCGCTGTCCGGTCCTGTGGTTCTCTCTTTCCAACAGATATGCCTTTTGCTGACAAACTATTATTCCCAACGCTACCATGTGGTCGCCTCTTGGCTGGAGCTCCACCAGTACCATAAACAGCCTGGTCAATCGTATCATTCCTGGGTCACGGACTTACAGGGTCTCGGCCATTGATGCGATTTTACGCTCACCAATCAGCAGTGTAAGGCTTCGTATGCAGACTCCCTGATCTGGGATGTGGTCATTCAGCTGGCCCCCAATCCTGAGGTCCACACTGTGGCACTGAAACTCGATAACCCGTCTTTGGAAGAGATTCTCCGCATTGCCCACTCCTTTGAAATTGTTGAAGCGGCTAACGAGTGCCTTATGGCGCAGCTGCAAGTGGCAGCGATCGATGTGTATCGGCAGGTTCCGCCCTCGTGACGTGGTCCGGTCGACAAAGGCCAGCGCCGTTGGGACTCCTTTTTGTCCGATGTCTCTATGGCATCGGCACCTCCGGTCACACCTCGTCGTCGATCGCGTGGCCCACTTCCATCTTGCCCACAGTGCTTTACCGCACATTCTCACGCTGATTGTTCTCACCCCTGGAAAACATGCATACTGTGTAATAAAGAGGGCCACATCCGATCTGTTTGTCGTAGTCGCTCAACTCGCTCCAGTCCTGCCCCTCCTGGGCCTCACGATACCGTCCATGCTCTGCAATCAGTCATCCCGCAGGATGACCCATCAGCACAGAAGCTTTTCCTCATGCCCCGCCTTTTCACTGAGAATGTCAGGTTTCAGGTTGACACTGGGGCCACCATCTCCCTGATTAATATGGCGACATACATCCAACTGGGCTCTCCTGAGTTGTCACCTCCCTCTCAGTGTTTGGTCGCCTATGGAGGCAGTTTCATTCCCCTTCATGGGCAGTTCGTCATCCAGGTGATGTACAAACGTGTTCCCCAGCCCCTTACCCTCTTTGTCGTCGACCATCTATCGGCTTAGAATATTTTTGGCCTGGATGCATTTCAACTGTTTGGCTTTTCAATTTCTGATGTAATTAAGGTCGTTTCCATGGCTGTTCCTTTTCAGGACTTGGATGATCTGTGCTCCGCTTTTGTGTCGTCGTTTGCAATGGATCTTGGATGTGCTTCCGATTTTCAGGCGCACATTACACTTCGGCCAGATGCACAGCCTCACTTTTTCCAGGCCCAACCCCTTCCAATGGCCTTACGGCTGGCAGTCAAGCAGGAACTTGTTCGGCTCCAGGCCACTGGCATTCTGGAGCCTGTGACATACAGTGACTGGGTGACACCATTGGTGGTATAACGGAAACCCAATAGGTCCCTTCAGCTCTGTGGGGGCTTCGGTGCTACTGTCAATGCTCAGTCCCTTGTAGACACTTACCCCATTCCTCGACAGGAAGACCTTCTCGCCCAGCTTGCCAGGGGAGAGTACTTCTCAAAGATCAACCTGGCTGAGGCATACCACCAGTTACCCTTGGGTGCTGATTCCCAGAACATCTAGGTTATCAATACGCCTTTTGGATTGCACAAGTACAAGCGCCTTCCATTTGGTGTCTCTTCGGCGCCAGCCATTTTCCTGGAGCAGCTTACACAGCCTGTCCCCACCTGCGTGAATTATCTGGATGACATCTTGGTCACCAGGCGTTCCCACCAGGAACATTTGCGAAACCTCAGTGCCTCATTTCACACTCTACAATCTGCAGGTTTAAGCTGTCGGCTGGAGAAGTGTAGTTTTTTTCCAACCAGAAGTGGAGTACTTAGGCCACTGACTTAGAAAAGATATCATTCGCTCTTCGGGTCATAATGTCGCGGCCATTGAGGCCCTTCCTCGTCCCAAGGACTTATCTGAACTCCAGGTGTTTTTGGTAAGGTTATTTATTACTTAAAGTTCTCACCCCAGCTGCCTCTGTTGCGCAACCCCTCAATCACTTGCGTCACAAAGGGGTGCCTTTTGATTGGACTCCTGCCTGTGACCACGCTATTCTCCATTTAAAGGCGACGCTGAAGTCCACCCCTTGCCTTAATCCCTTCTCTCCGGAACGCCCCTTGGTTGTGGCAGCTGATGCGTCAGCATAAGGCATTGGCCTGTCCTCGCGCATCAGAATGCCGATTGCTCAGAACAGCCCATCACTTATGCATCTAAGACGGTGACCCCCCCCCCCCCCCCCCTCCTCAACGGAAATACTCCCAGATTGAAAAGGAGGCATTGGTGATCGTGTTCGCCATCCAAAAATTTCACACCTATCTCTTTGGGGCAAAGTTCACCTTCCTGACGGACCATAAACCCTTAGTTATGCTTTTTGGACACCACTCTTACCTTCCAGAGCGGAGAGCTCAACGTCTTCAGCGCTGAGCATTATTTTTACGAAATTACGCTTACACCATCTGGTATAAGCCCACCACCCGCCATGTTAATGTAGACACTTTGTCACGCCTTCCAGCAGGCCCTGATCCTGTGTTTGACCACTGCACTGACGTCACACACTGCCCATGGACCGTGGCAGACGTCCAACCCGCCCTGCTCCCGTACACGCGGGCCCACACAGCCGCGCCGAGGGCTTAACGCTGAGAGGGCCGGGAATGGGGGCCACCATGGAGGCCACACTCACGGTCCTGGCCTAGGTTCTTGCCATAGAGGGCCTGCCTCACACATTGGTCTCCTTCTATTCTGTCGAGGAGCTCCTGGAAGAGCTAAAAAATTAAGCAAATTCCAGTGTTACATTGTTGATTGTCTTCATTTAAACTTACGACTTGTCACCTGAATATGTATTTTTTATATTTCATTTTATCTGTTTCTAATATCGTGTTATAATTTCATGTATTGACTCGTTTCATGACCATGGAGACTTCTCCTTAATTTGGTCCCACGGAACAATAAATAAATAAATAAATAAATAATGGCCCCCAATTCATGGCATCCTCCTTCCATGACTTGTGTCAGGCCCACGGTATGAAACATATCTGTTGCTTTCACATTGATTTCGCCCGTCGGGATGCGCTGGACAGTCTGCCTCTTATGTATGGCTGCTACATTGCCACAGCTACACGCCGAGACCCTATCTTGTGGCAGGTTCTCTGATACATGGTGGCACTCCTATATTACTCGTCGGATGGGGACCAATTTTGGCCTCTGGCACCACCTGTCCCACATGCTCTCCGTGGTCGATGATGTCCATCTGTTGGTCACAGAGTCGGATGGCCATCGGGGTTGGTCACCCCTATGGATTTGCGGCATCAAGTGCTCAGTTTGTTACACCGCAGGCACAGGTTATGTCCCGCATGAAAGTTTTGGCTCGCCGGCACATGTATTGGTCCAGCATCGATGGTGACATTGACCGCCTGGTCCGCGGGTGCGATGTGTGTGCGCGTCACCAGGCAAGCCCCCCTCACTGGTTCGCACCCTGGCCTGTGCCTCGCCGGCCCTGGGATCGCATCCATCTCGATTTTGCGGGCCCATTTTTGGGTTCCATGTGGTTACTTGTTGTTGATGCCTACTCCAAATACCCATATGTCGTCCGCATGGCGTCTACCACCATGGAGGCCACACTCACGGTCCTGGCCTAGGTTCTCGCCATAGAGGGCCTGCCTCACACATTGGTCTCCAATAATGGCCCCCAATTCATGGCATCCTCCTTCCATGACTTGTGTCAGGCCCACGGTATGAAACATATCCGTAGCCCACCTTTCCACCCTTCCTCCAATGGCGCGGTGGAGAGGCTTGTCTGCACATTTAAACAACAGTTGACGAAGGCAGTTGGTAAACTGCAGGAGTATCCAGGGCAAGGTTCCTGAATTAGTATCACTTATTGAAGGAAATAGTGCGCATATAGTATTAGGAACGGAAAGTTGGTTAAAACCGGAAGTGAACAGTAACGAAATCCTAGACACAGAATGGAATATATACTGCAAGGATAGGATAAACGCCAATGGTGGAGGAGTATTTATAGCAGTAAAGAATTCAATAATATCCAGTGAAGTTATTAGCGAATGCGAATGTGAAATAATCTGGGTTAAGTTAAGTATCAAAGGTGGGTCAGATATGATAGTCGGATGCTTCTATAGACCACCTGCATCAGCAACCGTAGTAGTTGAGCGCCTCAGAGAGAACCTGCAGAACGTCGTGAAGAAGTTTCGTGATCATACTATTGTAATAGGGGGAGACTTCAATCTAACAGGTATAGAATGGGATAGTCACACAATCAGAACTGGAGCCAGGGACAGAGACTCTTGTGACATTATCCTGACTGTCTTGTCCGAGAATTACTTCGAGCAGATAGTTAGAGAACCAACTCGTGAAGCTAACGTTTTAGACCTCATAGCAACAAATAGACCGGAACTTTTCGACTCCGTGAATGTAGAAGAGGGTATCAGTGATCATAAGTCAGTGGTTGCATCAATGACTACAAGTGTAATAAGAAATGCCAAGAAAGGAAGGAAAATATATTTGCTTAACAAGAGTGATAGGGCACAAATCGCAGAATATCTGAGTGACCACCATCAAACGTTCATTTCTGAGGAAGAGGATGTGGAACAAAAATGGAAAAAATTCAGAAACATCGTCCAGTATGCCCTAGATAAGTTCGTATCGACTAAGATCCAAAGCGAGGGGAAAGATCCACCGTGGTATAACAATCATGTACGAAAGGTACTACGGAAACAAAGAAAGCTTCATCATAGGTTTAAGAGTAGTCGAATCATAGCTGATAAGGAAAAGCTGAACGAAGCGAAAAAGAGCGTAAAGAGAGCAATGAGAGAAGCATTCAACGAATTCGAACATAAAACACTGGCAAACAATCTAAACAAGAACCCTAAAAAGTTTTGGTCATATGTAAAATCGGTAAGCGGATCTAAATCCCCTATTCAGTCACTCGTTGACCACGATGGCACCGAAACAGAGGACGACCGAAGAAAGGCAGAAATACTGGATTCAGTGTTCCGAAACTGTTTCACTGCGGAAAATCGTAACACGGTCCCTGACTTCAGCCGTCGCACGGACGCCAAAATGGAAAATATTGAAATAAACGATATCGGAATTGAAAAACAACTGCTATCACTTAGTAGCGGAAAAGCATCCGGACCAGACGAGATACCCGTAAGATTCTACAGTGATTATGCTAAAGAACTTGCCCCCTTTCTATCAGCAATTTATCGTAGATCTCTGGAAGAACGTAAAGTACCAAGCAACTGGAAGAAAGCGCAGGTCGTTCCCATTTTCAAGAAGGGTCATAAATCAGATGCGAATAATTATAGGCCTATTTCGCTTACGTCAATCTGTTGTAGAATAATGGAACATGTTTTATGTTCTCGTATTATGACGTTCTTAGATAATACAAATCTCCTTCATCATAACCAACATGGATTCTGCAAACAGAGATCATGTGAAACTCAGCTCGCCCTATTTGTCCAAGAAATTCACAGTGCCGTAGACACTGGCGAGCAGATTGATGCCGTATTCCTGGACTTCAGGAAGGCATTTGATACGGTTCCGCACTTACGTTTAGTGAAAAAAATACGAGCTTACGGAATATCGGACCAGGTTTGTGATTGGATTCAGGATTTCCTAGAAGAAAGAACACAACATGTCATTCTTAACGGTTCAAAATCTGCAGATGTAGAGGTAATTTCGGGAGTACCGCAAGGAAGCGTGATAGGACCTTTATTGTTTACAATATACATAAATGACTTAGTTGACAACATCGGTAGCTCCGTGAGGCTATTTGCAGATGACACGGTTGTCTACAAGAAAGTAGCAACATCAGAAGACTCGTACGTACTCCAGGAAGACCTGCAGAGGATTAATGAATGGTGCGACAGCTGGCAGCTTTCCCTAAACGTAGATAAATGTAATATAATGCGCATACATAGGGGCAGAAATCCATTCCAGTACGATTACGCCATAGGTGGTAAATCATTGGAAGCGGTAACGACCGTAAAATACTTAGGAGTTACTATCCGGAGCGATCTGAAGTGGAATGATCACATAAAACAAATAGTGGGAAAAGCAGGCGCCAGGTTGAGATTCATAGGAAGAATTCTAAGAAAATGTGACTCATCAACGAAAGAAGTAGCTTACAAAACGCTTGTTCGTCCGATTCTTGAGTATTACTCATCAGTATGGGACCCTTACCAGGTTGGATTAATAGAAGAGATAGACATGATCCAGCGAAAAGCAGCGCGATTCGTCATGGGGACATTTAGTCAGCGCGAGAGCGTTACGGAGATGCTGAACAAGCTCCAGTGGCGGACACTTCAAGAAAGGCGTTACGCAATACGGAGAGGTTTATTATCGAAATTACGAGAGAGCACATTCCGGGAAGAGATGGGCAACATATTACTACCGCCCACATATATCTCGCGTAATGATCACAACGAAAAGATCCGAGAAATTAGAGCAAATACGGAGACTTACAAGCAGTCGTTCTTCCCACGCACAATTCGGGAATGGAACAGGGAAGGGGGGATCAGATAGTGGTACAATAAGTACCCTCCGCCACACACCGTAAGGTGGCTCGCGGAGTATAGATGTAGATGTAGATGTAGATGTAGATCTCCAACCACGTCGGCCCTCACCCCGTATTTGAGTACCTATCGCACCACGCCAATTGATGGATATAGTCTGGTGGAGCTCCTCCATGGGCGACAGCTGCAGACCCTGTTCCATTTGCTGATTCTGTCCCCCTCCCAACCCCACTCCCGGCCCTCTCAGCATTAAGTCCCCGGCGTGGCTGTGTGGGCCCGCGTGTACAGGAGCAGGGCGGGTTGGACGTCTGCCATGGTCCATGGGCAGTGTTTGACGTCAGTGCAGATGTCGAAAGGGTTGGAGCACCGCTACCATAACCAGCTCCACCCGCGTGCCCCCGTGGGACTTCCACCACCGCCTCCTCCTCCACTACCACCTTCGGGTACAGACATGGTCCTTGAGTCGCCGTTACTGCCCCTGGTTCCTGCCTCCCCGTGGGCCTGCCGCTGGCCCTCCCTGCCCCCAGATGGATCGGCGGCTCCCTCCACCACCTGGCCTCTGGGTCGGCTGTCACAGACACCTTGGACATCCCATCCTCCCTGCCGACGGCAGTTGACGCGCCGGTCTACTCCCATCTGCCGCCACCTCAGCACCGTCCAGGGCATTCCACCCCTAAGCGCAAGATTCAGGAGGGAGGGATCTAGTACCGAGCGCCGCGGGTTTTCAAATCCGTGCCAGATGGCATGGACCTCAATTACCACTAGACGTATCTGCAGATCGTGCCGTAAGACGTGGCTGCGCGTGCACGTTCCTGGCCTGTATATAACGTGAGGGCGCCACGGTGGGGCATGTGGTCTCAGCAGCCAATAGCGATGTGCCCTATTCTGTATTTAAGCAGCTGCCTCTCACTCAGTGAGGCAGTCTGATATTCGTGAGAGTCTGTCGACATCTCCCCTACAGACAGCAAGTTTACTTTACTTTGTCGTGGATTCGTTAGGTTGTCGCTTGTGACCCCGTTGCTTCTTGCGTGTTGTTAGTAAAGTCATGCTCGGTCGTCCATCATCATTCATGTCCGTCCTTTCAAATTCATTTGTTTGTTCGCGGGCTGCTCCCATTTGGTCCTGCAGCACTTAGTTCTTGGCAACCCCGCGACCGGAACACTCGCAGTTACAACACCAGCCCTGAATTGCTCTTCAACACTGGGAAGCAAGAAGGTGCTTAAAACATCAATGTAGGCCTGTGCTGTGATAGTGCCATGCAAAACAATAAGGGGTGCAAGCCACCTCCGTGAAAAGCACGACCACACCGTAACACCACCGCCTCCGAATTTTACTGTTGGCACTACACATTGTGGCAGATGAAGTTTAGCAGGCATTCGCCACACCCACATCCTGACATCGGATCGCCATATTGCGTACCATGATTTGTCACTCCACACAATGTTTTTTCCACTGTTCAGTCGTCTAATGTTTAAGATTCTTACACCAAGTGAGATGTCATTTGGAATTTACTGGCATGTGTGGCTTATGAGCAGCTGCTCTACCATGAAATACAAGTTTTCTCACCTCCTGGCTAACTGTCATAGTACTTGCAGTGGATCCTGATGCAGTTTGGAATTCCTGGGTGATGGCCTGGATAAATGTCTGTCTATTACACATTACGACCCTCTTCAACTGTCCGCGGTCTCTATCAGTCAACAGACGAGGTCGGCCTTTTGCTTTTGTGCTGTATGTGTCCCTACACGTTTCCACTTCACTATCACAACAGAAGCAATGGACCTAGGGATGTTTAGGAGTGTGGAAATCTCTCGTACAGATATATGAAACAAGTGACACCCTATCACCTGGCCATGTTTTAAGTCTGAGTTCCGTGGAGCATCCCATTCTGCTCTCTCACAATGTCTAATGACTACTGAGATCGCTGATATGTATCTGGCAGTAGGTGGCAGCATAATCCACCTAATATGAAAAACGTATGTTTTTGGTCTTGTTCAGATACTTTTGATCACATAGTGTAAATCTGTGCACATACCAGTATGAACTATGAACACGTCGTTTCCACCATCGCTAAGTTTAATGGAACTTTGTTTTATACTATACTTACTAAACATGTGTGTTGCAACTTAGTAATGTTTGGACTCATTCAGGAACTATAACACATTAATTTCTGTTTTGACTTACACACACGTCAAAAAAAGTTTTGCATTACCTCAGTTCCAAGAGTTCCGGAACCTGTGCAGAAAACTGGAATAGAGATCAACCTAAACAACATTTCTGCCCTTTTTATTGCTGATGAAAACCTCACACATTGCATGTTGTACCACCATACAGCGAGACCTCCAGAGGCGATGGTCCTGATTGCTGTACACACCGGTACCTCCAATATCCAGTAGCACATCCTCTTGCATTGATGCATGTCTGTATTCATCGTGGCACACTGTCCACAAGTTCATCAAGGCACTGTTGGTCCAGATTGTCCCACTCCTCAATGGCGATTCAGCATAGGTCCCTCAGAATGGCTTGTGGGTCACATCGTCCATAAACAGCCCTTTCCAATCTATCCCAGGCATGTTTGATAGGGTTCATGTCTGGAGAATATGCTGGCCACTCTAGTCGAGTGATGTTGTTATCCTGAAGGAAGTCATTCACAAGCTGTGCACGATGGGGGTGCGAACTGTCATCCATGAAGACGCATGCCTCACCAATATGCTGCCGATATGGTTGACTATCGGTCGGAGGATGATATTCATGTATCATACAGCCACTACAGCGCCTTCCATGACCACCAGCGGTGTATGTGCCCACATAATGCGACCCCAAAACAGCAGGGAACCTCCACCTTGCTGCACTTGCTGGACAGTGTGTCTAAGGGGTTCAGCCTGACCGGATTGCCTCTAAACACATCTCCGACAATTGTCTGGTTGAAGGCATAAGCGACACACATCAGTGAAGAAAATGTGATGCCAATCCTGAGCAGTCCATTCGGCATGCTGTTGGGCCGATCTGTACCGCACTGCATGGTGGTGTGTTTGCAAAGATGGACCTCGCCATGGACGTTGGGAGTGAAGTTGCGCATCATGCAGCCTATTGCGCACAGTTTGAGTCGTAGCAGGACATCCAGTGGCTGCACAAAAAGTATTATTCAACATGGTGGTGTTGCTTCAGGGTTCCTTTGAGCCATAATCCATAAGTAGCGGTCATCCATTGCAGTAGTAGCCCTTGGGCGGCCTGAGCGAGGCATGTCATTGACAGTTCCTGTCTCTCTGTATCTCCTCCATGCCTGAACAACATTACTTTGGTTCACTCTGAGAAGCCTGGACGCTTCCCTTGTTGAGAGCCCTTCTTGGCATAAAGCAACAATGAGGATGCAATCGAACCGCGGTATTGTCCGGTTAGACAAGGTTGAACTACAGACAACATGAGCCGCATACCTCCTTCCTGGTGGAATGATCAGCTGTCGGACCCCCTCCATGTAATAGGTGCTGCTCATGCATGGTTGATTTCATCTTTGGGTGAGTTTAGTGACATCTCTGAACAGTCAAAGGGACTGTGTCTGTGATACAATATCCACAGTCAATCTTCAGGAGCTCTGGAAATCGGGGTGATGCAAAATTGTGTTTGATGTGTGTATTAAGCTCCACAACGAACATTTTCTGTTTCCTTTTATGGACTCATAGACAATTTTAATCTGTTGTTGAAGAAGTTAATTTGCCTTCAGTAAATGTGGTTGACACTAAAAAGAGGGTTACAGTGTTGAAAATGAGGTGGTCACAGCTTTGGTTGACTAAGTGCTACTGCGGCAGCAGCAATAGTGAAACCAACACCTTGACTGGTGAGGCAATTAACAAGTTCAATGCTGCAATAGTTGCAAGAGCTGGTAGCCATCCCAGAATTCTGCCATTTGATGAGGCTCAAGAAGACAAAGTTTATCAAAAATGCCTCATGCTGTATTTTCAGGCAACTGAGATTAAATGTCTGCATCGTCAATGGGCCTTTTTGCTGTCTACAAATCGTCAGTTATATTTATGGACAGGGAAGTTTTGTGGAAATAACAATGTAACAAATCATACAAAATTGGCAGCTTTTACAAAATATTGTGAAATTTGTTATTTTTCCATTCCTGTACTAAAATCTAAATCTGAAGGCAGCACTTCACTGATATTCGTAACCGATACTTATTTACCGTATTTACTCGAGTCTAAGCCGCACTTTTTTTCCGGTTTTTGTAATCCAAAAAACCGCCTGCGGCTTAGAATCGAGTGCAAAGCAAGCGGAAGTTATGAAAAATGTTGGTACATGCCACCACAACTAACTTCTGCCGTCAAATATATGTAGCGCTACGCAGGCATGCTTTGTAGGCACAAAGATAAATACTGGCGCCAAAACTTCTGCGTCAGTAAATAAATTAAAAAAAAAAAAGTTGAAGACGAGCTTTTTTTCTCCGCCGCGAGTTTCAACCACTGCATTTTCATACATTATCCAACGAAGTAAATACAAATTCCGTATTGTTCATCTACGAATGTAGCACAATTTCAGTGTACTACAAAAAGCCGACTGGCAAGACTGTTTGGGATGTTTGTCAACATGGCCAACTCTACGTTCTGAATTTTTTCCTATCTATGAGAAGAGATGGTTGCTAATAGGAACCTAATGAAATTTGAATCACATACAGTATTCTCTTCACCATAAGAATAATACGAATATAAACATTTTGCCATGTATTCTTTCATGTTTGCTGCTATCTCATTTAAATCCAGTCTGCCAAATAAACTATGAAACTAGAGTGAGACAACAGCAAACGCGGAAGAATATACGTATCGTGTCACGTTTATATTCGTATTATTCTTATGCCTAATAGTGATACAGTCAGAAATGAAGCACGGCAAGTGACTAGATTTTTAAATCTAAGATGACTCTAATTTCTGTGCAGAATTTGACGTAATAAGGAAGCGGCCGCAAAGATTTTCAAACGGAGAAAAATTTTCGCCCAACTCTCGTTCAGAACATGTTCTATCATACGCAGTCTATTATTTGATTCTTGTTGATCATTATCAAAGAAAGCAGCAGTGTAAGTAACAACAAATAGCAGTCTCTTGCCATTGTTTCGCTAATGAGACGATTCCTCTTTTTTTTTTTTTTTTTTTTTAAATTGTACGCGGTGGTAGCGCGCACAAAAGCAAGCCATGCCGCGAGACGCGACAGGCCGTAAACACGCACTATCAGAATGCGACAAACAATGCATGACACAGTGCAGTAATGCATTTTCAGCTTAAGAGTGACGCAGACACCTATAACAAAGAAAACGGCACTTATCAGATCAAAGCAAAATAAGCAATCGATTCAAACCAGACGAATCATGTGAAAAAGGAAGGGCACCCGTATAAATACGGAAGAAGCGCTTGACGCATAGCAATAGGTACGTGGTAAAGCTTAACTGCTAAGCTTACGACTCGAACCAAACTACTGTAGCTGTATCGTCATTCATTCGACCTAAATTGTGTCTCATATTACAATGGACCAACTTTGTTTCGATTTGGAGGTGCGGCCTACAACTTTTCTCTCCCCTTGAATTTCGAGTCTCAAATTTCAGGTGCGGCTTAGATTCGGGAATTTTTTTTTCCTTTATTTCGAGTCTCATTTTCCAGGTGCGGCTTAGATTCGAGTGCGACCTAGATTCGAGTAAATACGGTAATGTTAAAATTGCATCTTTATTTTTGTTTCATAACCTTAAAATGACAGTTCATTAACTATTTACAAATCTGATGCCTAGATAGGACATCAGCTGATACAGTATCATCTGCCGCTGTCGAATTTCTTTACCCTTCTGTATAACAAATCATATACATACATCGAGTTTTGGAGAGATGTTTAGTGCAGTACAGCAATTAAACTGCATACTTTTGTAGTATGTAAATGTAAATACACAAACCACTAAATACGGCATACAGCATTTTAGCTTTGCGAACATGTAGATCAACATGGCCCTCCTTTTTTTTGCTTCCATCATTCACTTGGGCTACACTAGAGAGCAGGCTGTCACCACAGGCTTCATTTCACAAAACAGTAAAAATTATAATGAGTAAATGTAGCAATAAACATTCCAGTGTTTTATTCCACTGCCAGAAACAGGTCTGCACGACACCACATGTCCTGTCCTGTGATTAGGTGATAGAAGCAAACTGAGCAAATGTCTACATCTACATCTACATCTACATTTATACTCCGCAAGCCACCCAACGGTGTGTGGCGGAGGGCACTTTACGTGCCACTGTCATTATCTCCCTTTCCTGTTCCAGTCGCGTATGGTTCGCGGGAAGAACGACTGTCTGAAAGCCTCCGTGCGCGCTCTAATCTCTCTAATTTTACATTCGTGATCTCCTCGGGAGGTATAAGTAGGGGGAAGCAATATATTCGATACCTCATCCAGAAACGCACCCTCTCGAAACCTGGCGAGCAAGCTACACCGCGATGCAGAGCGCCTCTCTTGCAGAGTCTGCCACTTGAGTTTATTAAACATCTCCGTAACGCTATCACAGTTACCAAATAACCCTGTGACGAAACGCGCCGCTCTTCTTTGGATCTTCTCTATCTCCTCCGTCAGACCGATCTGGTACGGATCCCACACTGATGAGCAATACTCAAGTATAGGTCGAACGAGTGTTTTGTAAGCCACCTCCTTTGTTGATGGACTACATTTTCTAAGCACTCTCCCAATGAATCTCAACCTGGTACCCGCCTTACCAACAATTAATTTTATATGATCATTCCACTTCAAATCGTTCCGCATGCATACTCCCAGATATTTTACAGAAGTAACTGCTACCAGTGTTTGTTCCGCTATCATATAATCATACAATAAAGGATCCTTCTTTCTATGTATTCGCAATACATTACATTTGTCTATGTTAAGGGTCAGTTGCCACTCCCTGCACCAAGTGCCTATCCACTGCAGATCTTCCTGCATTTCGCTACAATTTTCTAATGCTGCAACTTCTCTGTATACTACAGCATCATCCGCGAAAAGCCGCATGGAACTTCCGACACTATCTACTAGGTCATTTATATATATTGTGAAAAGCAATGGTCCCATAACACTCCCCTGTGGCACGCCAGAGGTTACTTTAACGTCTGTAGACGTCTCTCCATTGATAACAACATGCTGTGTTCTGTTTGCTAAAAACTCTTCAATCCAGCCACACAGCTGGTCTGATATTCCGTAGGCTCTTACTTTGTTTATCAGGCGACAGTGCGGAACTGTATCGAACGCCTTCCGGAAGTCAGGAAAAATAGCATCTACCTGGGAGCCTGTATCTAATATTTTCTGGATCTCATGAACAAATAAAGCGAGTTGGGTCTCACACGATCGCTGTTTCCGGAATCCATGTTGATTCCTACATAGTAGATTCTGGGTTTCCAAAAACGACATGATACTCGAGCAAAAAACATGTTCTAAAATTCTACAACAGATCGACGTCAGAGATATAGGTCTATAGTTTTGCGCATCTGCTCGACGACCCTTCTTGAAGACTGGGACTATCTGTGCTCTTTTCCAATCATTTGGAACCCTCCGTTCCTCTAGAGACTTGCGGTACACGGCTGTTAGAAGGGGGGCAAGTTCTTTCGCGTACTCTGTGTAGAATCGAATTGGTATCCCGTCAGGTCCAGTGGACTTTCCTCTATTGAGTGATTCCAGTTGCTTTTCTATTCCTTGGACACTTATTTCAATGTCAGCCATGTTGATTTATAAATTTTTAAAGCTAAAGTGCCATATTTGGTGGTTCTTGTATTCTGACAGAAATATGGAGTTCAATGGATTCAGAAGCTAAAGATTTCCCCAAAATGTGCTGCTTTCAGTTCAATTTACTGTGCAGTACTCGAGATCTCCCAAAAATGCGATGTTTCTCCTATGATTTGCTGTGCACAAGGGTTGGAAAATTTGATGTTGGCAGATGAAGCTATTACCTCTATCCCAAGTTGAAATGGTCTGAAAATGGATTCATTATTATGGGGAAAAATTTTTTTGTGATGAAACTAGTAAACTTTTGAAAAACATGAAGAGGAATACATTAGGCAATGAGAAAGGAAACAGTGAAACACGCTAGCTTGCCCCTTCAAACGAGGCTCTGCCAAGTCTTATGAACACAGATACATGCATATCTTTGTTCACGCTACTAAGATACTGTTTCAACAATGGTATGATGATGATGATAATGATGAACTCTGTTAATGACAACATGGCAAAGAGCATGTTGTGTAGCTGGAGAGGGAGGTCTCTTACTTCTACCAGAATTTTAGCGGATACTACAGCAACTTTCAAGCTTCAGTTCACGCCATAAATGTTGCACTGCAACAGCTGTGTGTGAAGATAAACAACAGAAGGAAGATTAGGCTTAAATATTCTATATAAAAAAGGGTCTTTTGAGATGAGTCACTATCTTGGATTGGGGAAATAAAGTGGCTGTGTCTTTTCCAATGGATCTGTCCTGGCAACTGCCTTATGTAATTCAGGGACAACGTGAAAAACCTAAATCTACACAGGGACTTGTTTCACTATTTACCAGAATTTGTTAATCAAGTGTCCTACCATTTTGCTACATTGCTCCACTGGATAAACACATTTCAGAAAGTACTATTGGCCTTAGATGGCAGTTTTAGAGGTTTTATTGCAAATAAGACAAGTGATACCTCAGAGAAGTTGGATAAAGCAGAGTAGTTTTTGTATAATAATTGAGAAATTATGTTCAGGCAGAAGATACAAGTTATATTGGACTGCTCTGTTGTTCTGTTAATCATTAGAATTTGTACTTGGGTGATAATAAATGGTTTCTGTAAGAATTGGAACCATTTATCCTATAAATTTTGGGGGCTCCCCACGATCAAATGAATGAGTAATGATGCAGTTTTGGATAGCTATATACACCTACATCTATATGTATATGGCTACTCTGCAAAACACATTTAAGTACCTGGCAGAAGTTTCATTGAACCATCTTCATAACAATTTTCTATTATTCCTATGGAAAAAATGAACACCTGTATCTTTCCATGCCAGATCTTATTTCCCTTATTTTATTATGATGATCGTTTCTCCCTACACATGTCAGTGTCAACAAAATATTTTTGCATTCAGAGGAGAAAGTTGGTGACTGAAATTTCATCAGAAGATCCCACCACAACAAGAAACATCTTTGATTTAATGATGTCCAACCCAAATCCTGTATCATGTCCACGATACATTCTCCCCTATTTCTTGAAAATATAAAATGTGCTGCCCTTCTTTGAACATTCTGGATGTACTCTGTTAACTCTATCTAGTAAGGATCTCACACTGTGCAGCAGTACCCCAAATGAGGACAAACAAGTGCAGTCTAGGCACAGTCTCTAAGTAGATCTGTTGCATCTTCTAAGTGGTCTGACAATAAATGCAGTCTTTGGTTTATGTTGTTCATACTTGTAATTCCAAGGTATTTAGTTGAGTTTAAGACCTTTAGATATGACACATTTATCATGTCAACAAAGTTTAATGGGTTTCTTTTAGCACTCATGTGGATGACCTCACAGTTTTCATTATTTAGGGTCACTTGCCAATTTTCATACCATACAGATATCTTATCTAAACCATTTTTCAACTGTGTTTGATCTTATGATGACTTGACTAGATGATAAATGATAGCATCACCTGCAAACAGTCTCAGATAGCTGCTCAGATTGTCTCCTAAATCATTTATATACATAAGACATAGCACATGGTCTATAACACTACCATGGGGAAGGCCATAAATCACTTCTATATTACTCAATGACTTTCTGACAGTTCCTATAAAATAAAATGAGCGTTTGGCGTCACTGGCCGGGAGGCCCCTTACGGGGCAGGTCCGGCCGCCTTGGTGCAGGTCTTATTACATTCAACACTACATTGAGCGACCTGCACGGCAGATGGGGGTGAAATGATAATGAAGACAACACAACACCCAGTCCCTGAGTGGAGAAAATCCCTGACCCAGCTGGGAATCGAACCCGGGCCCGTAGGATGGCAATCCAGCACGCTGACCACTCAGCTATCGGGGCAGACTGTCAGTTCCTATGAAGTGTAACTTCTCTGACAGGAAATCACAAATCCAGTTGCATAACCAGGATGATATTCCATATGCACGCAAATTGATTACAAGTTGCTTGTGAGGTAGAGTGTAAAGGCATTCTGGATATCTAAAAATATGGAATCAATTTGAAATCCACTGTCAACAGCACTCAACATTTCATGTGAGTAAATAACTAGTTGTGCTTTATATGAACGATATTTTCTAAATTTGTGTTGACTGTGTGTCAATAGACTGTTCCCTCCATGGTAATTCAAATGTTCAAACACGACATATGTTCCATAATCCTGTTGCATATCAATGTTAATAATATCGGTCTGAAATTTAGTGGATTACTCTATTGCCTTTCTTAAATACTGGTGTGACCCGTGAAACTTTCCATTCTTTGGGTATGGATCTTCAACTGAGCGAGGTTGTATATGATTGATAAACGTGGAGCTATTGCATCAGCCTACTCTGAATGGAACCAAACTGGTATACAATCTGGACTGGAAGACTTGCTTTTATTAAGTAATTTAAATTGCTTCACTACTCCGAAGAGACCCACTTGTAGGTTACTCACGCTGGCAGCTGTTCTTTATTGGAATTCTGGAATATTTCCTTGTCTTCTTTGGTGAAGGAATCTCAGAAGGTTGTGTTTAGTGGCTGTGCTTTAACAGCATTGTCATTGACAGTATTTTCATTGCTACCCTGCAGGGAAGGTATTGACTGTATCCTGCTACCAGCACACTTTACATACGACCACAATCTCTTTGGATTTTCTGATATGTTTCGAGACAAAGTTTCACTGTGGAAACTTATTATAAACAACTCACATTGAAGTCCATGCTAAATTCTGAGCTTCTTTAAAAGATTGCCAATCTTGGGGATTTTGCATTCACTTAAAATTGGCACACTTTTTTTGTTGTTTCTGCAACAGTGTTATGACCTGTTTTGTGTACCATGGGAGACCAGCTTCATCCTTTGTTAATTTATTTGGATAAATCTCTCAATTTCTGTTGATACTACTTCTTCAAATTCAAGCCACATACAGTCTAAATTTACATTGTTAATTTGGAAGGATTAGAAGTTGTCTATCAGAAAGGTGTCAATTGAATTTTTATATGCTTTTCTGAATAGATATATTTTCTTCATTTACTTTTGGTGGACTTTATGATATACAACAACCCTGTGTTCCCTATCCCTGTATCCATTTTGATACTCATTATCAGCTCTGTATTACTTGTTGTTAAGAGATCAAGTGTGTTTTCAAAACTGTTTGCTATTTATGTGGGCTCTGGAAGTAACTGCTTGAAATAATTTTCAGAGAATGTGTTTAGCACAATTTTGGATGATGTTTTATGCATACATCCAGATTTAAAAATGTATTTTGATCAACATATCAAGGGTAAATTGAAGTCATCATCAACTATAATTGTATGAGTTGGGTTCATGTTTGAAATTAGACTCAAGTTTTCTTCGAGTCTTTCAGGAGTTTTATCATTTGGGCTGGGAGGTAAGTAAAATGATCCAATTATTATTTTGTTCCGGTTGCCAAGAATGAACCCTACCTACACTAACTCACAGCAACTATCTACTTCAATTTTGCTAAAAGATAAACTGCTTCCAATAGCAATGAACACACCACCACCAACTGTATTTAGCCTATCCTTTCTGAACACCATTACGTCCTTTGCAAAATTTCAGCTGAACTTATCTCCAGCTTTAGCCAGGATTCACTGCCTTTAATGATTTGAGCTTCAGTGCTTTCTATTAGCTCACCAAAGCTACAACAATTTGCAACTGTTATACCTAGCTCTACATTCTTCCTGTGTTTGAACTGCACCCTTTGAGACTGAAGCCTTTTTTGTGTTTCCCAAAAACCCTCTAACCTAAGGAGAATGACCAGTCTGCCTCTTCTACCAGTGTATCCGGCTCCTGTGTGCAACGGACTCCTGACCTATGTAGCAGAACCCGAAACTCCACTACCCTATGGCACAAGTTGAGGAATCTGCAGCACGCTCGCAGTACTGTCTAAGCCTCCAATTCACATCCTCCAGTCAGGTCTGCACCAGAGGTCTGCAATCGGTCCTGTCGACTACACAGCAAATGGTGAGCTCTGCTTTCATCTCAAAAGCAAGACTGGCAGCCTCTACCACTTCTGTCAGCTGTTCAAAACCAGAGAGAATCACTTCTGATCCAAAGTGATACACATCACTTGTATCGACATGAGGCAGCACCTGCAGTTGGCTGCATCCTATGCTCTTCGTTGCATCCAAAAGAACCTGTTCCACACCTGGAATGACTCCACCCAGTATGCACATGGGTTTTCTTCCCCTTCTTGGCAGCAAGTTCCTATGGGGCCAATAACATCCTTACCACTGGGGCCCCCAAATATCAGTAATCCCATCCTCTGTGACTGCCCGGATCTTGCAGTCTGAGAGGTTTCCTCTGAAACAGGTCAAGCGACAGCATCTGGCTCAGAGCACTGTCAGATAGCACCTGGAACCAGCTTGTCAGGCTAACCGAGGAGGCCTTATGTTCGGCCCCCCAGGACATCTTTCACAGCCTGTCACACCCCAAGGTGACCTCTCACTCAGCCACGGGTGAGGACTCAACCTCAATGCGAGCAGTAACTGGGCTGGCCACTGGTGCAGACCGATCGACGGACTCGTGGGTAGTGCTGGGCACGCATTGGATCCCCACGGCCGGTTTACAACAACGATGCCCATCCACTGCAGTCTCAAGCTGTGTACCCAAAGTCAACACAGCCTGAAGCTGAGAGCAAAATGTCACCAGCTTCCATCCGCAAAAAGCAATCACAGTCCCTATCCATACTAAAGATGGTGGAAAACTACACTACACAGAGAAACAAATGACTATTGACACACGTTGCAGAACTTGTCAACACTGATAAAAAAAATGCAAGAACTGTGTCTACTAAATTAGATTAACACAGAGACACTACCAAAGCACACAGATGAGACTAAATAATTCATGCTTGTTTAGGAACCCGTAAAATGTCACAAAGTCAGTTTGTAACAGACTTGGGCTGTCATACAGTACACATCAGTGGATTCTAGTCAATGACCTGAAAATGAGATGAATTGCAGCAAAGTTTGTCTCTCATCTGCTCAGCACTTACCCATGAAACCTCAGGATTCAAATGTGTACTGAGCTGCATCAAAGAGCTCAAGAGTGCCCAAAATTCTTATCCAGTGTCATAAGATGTGATGAACTTTGGGTCTACGGCTATGACCCAGAAATGAAGCAGCAGACATCACTAAGGAAAATGCCATCTCCTCCAAGGAAAAAAAAAAGCTCAACAGCTTCACAGCAACGTGAAGTCAATGTCAATTATTTTTTTCGACATGCGGGGAATGGTGCATGAGGAGTTTGTTCCAGCTGATCAGACATCAATGGGCAGTTTTACTGTGAGGTTTTGAGGCAAGTGGGGGAAAATGTTTGGTGTGGGAAAATGTTTGGCACAAACAGCCAGAGTTCTTGAAAAAGAAAGACTGGTTGGAGCATTGTGACACGAACCTGCACACAAATCTTGTGAAGGAATTCCAGGCCAAAAACAACATGGCAATACTCCTTCATCCCTCCCACCAGTCACCAGAGATACCACCCCCCCCCCCCTCCCCCGTGTGACTTCTACTCTTCCCAAAGATGAAAATCGCATTGAAAGGGCGATGTTTGGACTCAACTAAAGGTATCCTAGTGGAATCAAAATAGCTTCTGAAGCTCCTGAGAGTCATGTACCAATGGTGCATGTACCAGAAGTAGCTCTAGTAGTATCTTCTCCTGTAGATCATGTCTCCTCTGCAGAAAGTACAGGATCTGTTATTACCCGTCCACTTGACTGTGAGTGGTGCGTCAATGGTAGGTGTAGTCATCCTGTACAGGGTGGACGGTGACCAGGAAGGACTCAGGGTGTTGTACCAATCCCCCTCACAAACAATTGAAGTGCTGTCTTTCACTGAAACTGAGCCACTGGGACTTACCTCACCTGTTTTGGCGAAACCTGTTTCGTCTGGGGTCGGGAGGCGGCAAACAGAAAAGGCTAGGAGTCTATTAATTGTTGAAAGTTCAAACATATTGTGAATGATGGTACTCCTTAGGGAAACAACAGCAAGCAAGGGACAGAAAAGGACACCAGGTGCACTCAGCGCGTATGCCTGGGTGCCTCATTCAGCAAGTTGAAGAGACTATTCCAGCAGCCATTAATGGAAGAGGGTACAACCAAATGCAGATTATGGGGCATGTTGCAAAAAATGATGCCTGTCGTCTCGGTTCAGAAGTCATTGTTGGGTCATTCCAGCGACTGTCTGAGAAGGTTGAGAAGACCAGCCTCGCATGCAGAGCTTCAACAAAGCTCACAATTTGCAGCACTGTCCTCAGAATTTATTGTGGCCTTTCAGTTCTGAGTTGAATGAACGGACTGAAACAGAGACTTCAAAGGTTTTGGGACAAGCTAGGTTGCAACTCCCTGGACTTGTGCCATAGGGTTGAGAACTGTAGGGTCCCCCTACACAGTTCAGATGTGCACTACACATCAGAGGCTGCTACTCGGGTAGTTGACTATGCATGGGGTGCACACAAGGATTTTTTCGATTAATTGATCTCCATCCAATTCCAATAATGAAAGCTGTAGGAAACCCAGATGTGTCAGTGTAAGATCAAAAGGCGAGAGTATTAAAATCCTAGAGGTAAACTGCTGAAGCATTTGCAACAAGTGTCAGAGTTTGAAGCGCTCATGAAAAGCAATGAAGCTCACATAATACTAGGTACAGAAAGCTATTTAAAACCTGAAATTGACAGCAATGAGATATTAGGGGGAAATTTAAGTGTATACCGAAAGGATAGGCAAATGGGAAATGGAGGGAGTGTATTTGTCACAGTAGACAAGAAACTCAGATCCAATGAGATAGAAACTGAAGCTGCACGTCAGACTGTCTGGGCAAGACTCAGTATCAGGGGTGGGCATAAAATGATAATTGGATCCTTCTATCACCCATCAGACTCCTCTCCTGATGTAATCAAAAACTTTAGACAAAACCTTGGTTCACTTGTACATAAAATTCCCAAGCACACTGTAGTCATTGATGGCGACTTTAATCATCCAACAATTAATTGGTAAAATTACTATTTTGTAAGATATCCTGTGAAACAGTGCTAAATGCCTTGTCTGAAAACTACCTGGAAAAGATAGTTAGGAAACCCCCTCATGATGGAAACATGTTGGATCTAATGGCAACAAAAAGACTTTACCTCTTTGAGGATGTCCACATCAAAACTGGTATCAGTGAGCATGATGTGGTTGTGGCAACAATGATTACCAAGGTATAAAGGACAACTAAAACAATCAGAAAGATATATATTTTCAGTAAACTAGATAAAAAATCAGTAGTGTCATACCTCAATGAGGAACTTAAAACTTTCAGCACAGGGCATGAGCATGTAGAGGAATTATGGCTCAAATTTAAAAGGATAGTTGACCAAGCACTGGATAGATATATACCCAATAGAACAATCCATAATGGGAGGAAACATCCAAAGTATACAGCCACTGTAAAGAAACTCCTAAACAAACAGGTGTAAAATAATGTGTGGGGCTGTTGATGGCAAGATTTTGAATGAAATGTGTTTGGATGTCAAGAGAGCAATGCATGATGCCTTCAATGATTACTGTCAAATGATATTTCACAAAACCCAAAGCAATTCTGGTCATATGTAAAGGCTGTTAGTGGCACCAAAGTTAGTATCCAGTCCCTAACGAATGAGGCAGAAACTGAAAATGAGGGTAGCAAAGCAAAAGCTGAAATGCTTAACTTCATTTTCAAATGTTCCTTTACAAAGGAAAATCAAGGACAATTGATCCAATTTAATCCTCGTACCACTGAAAAGATGAATGAAATAAGTATTAGTGTCAGTGATGTTGAGAAATAGCTGAACTCATTAAAATTGAATAAAGTTCCCTGCCCCAATGGAATCCCTGTCAGATTCTATATTGAATTTGTGGCTATAATCTATCATAGATCTCTTGAACAAAAAACAGTGCCCAGTATTTCGAAAATGGCACAGATCACACCCATCTATAATCCGTCCATCATAAGAATAAACCTGACGTAAACAAACACAAAAGCGATGATTGGCCAGAAGCCGTAGCATACGTACAACGGTGTTGTTACGCTCTTGGAAGTAGGTCCTACTTATTTATTAGATATCTTATTACTAAGTTATGTTAAATGAAATTTTAAAATATTCAAATGTATTAAGAGCCATCAACGTTTTTCTTAATCACGGTTTAGCCATGTAGTTTTATTTCAAAAAACGTGTACAGTCACAGCCTGTGCGGCATCGTGCTCCGATTGTCGTGCTGTTAATGCACAGTATAAAAATGGCTGAGGCTGCTTACTATTCCATAGTGAAACATGCACGTGGAACACGGTTAAAAAGTGACGAGAAACAGGCTGTTCTTAATGATTTTTCATAACTTCACGGACATAATCAGCTTTGAAGTTTTTCCAGCGTTGTATATAATGCATTTGGTACACAACTGCTAATTAAATATGTAGCGTAGTTGGTAGTGTAATGGAATGTGAGCAAAATGTGGTTATTTGAGTGTTGGTTCAAATCTCCCCAGTACCATTTTTTTTCCTCATTCAGTTTGAAATACCTACGTCTCGTAATTATAAAACTCATCATCATTTTTTATGAATAATGCACATCTTGTTTCTGATTACATATTGGATGTGAAATTCCCGTTTCCATTTCAAATACAAATTATTAATTATCAATGTTTTATGATAGACTGTTAATAAAAGTTGTTTAAATCAATAAACTTACAATTTAATTTGTTAAGATAAAAATGAAAAACCAAATCCTCTCCATTTGGACTATGTCCATCATTTTATAACACAGAGGTAGATAAGTATTGTAGAAACATGAAAAACAATCATTTTCACAGCATCGAGCACATTATACAAATGCTGCATTTTTACATTTGCTACTGTACTATTACAATATGAACCCAACAGAACTGATCTGGAGCCAAGCTGTGGGATTTGGTCCAAAGACTGTTAAGCTGCCAACGTACTGAAACTAAGGCATGCAGCTTTTGCACACGTCACTGCTGAACTCTGGCAGGATGCAGAACGGCTCGTCATAAAAGAATGGTTGGCTTCATGAATTCTGTTGTTGATTGGTTCGCTATAAACGTAATAGGTGACACTTCCAGAACTGAAATGTATTTCTCAGATTCGGGTAAGGAAGGATCTAGGAGATTACCAGACGACTGACTGTAACTAATACCTTAAGTGGCTTCAATATTTAACTATACGGTGAAATCCTTCAGGACACTCTTACGTTATACACAGATTATGCAGAAAAATTACACTGTGGTTGAGTAAAGAATTTTCATCATTCTTGTTTTTAATTACAATAGTACATTAACTAAAAACGATGACGTGTTGCGGTTTTTATGTAGTCATCTTAGAAGCATATTGTGGGAGATTTGCAGTGTATTATTTTATTCTGCTTAAAAATCAAATGACATTCAAAGCAGTATTGCTCCTATGGTCATCTATTTTTACGTTTGAACTGCAGCTGGACACGTCACTGCAGGCTAGCTGTACCAGCTGACTGGCCTGTGCTGCCCAAGTTAAATGCGCCGATAAAGCTGTTGTCCCATAGTTTCATGAAGTCGATGTGCGCCTAATGCACAGCACAAAATGTACCCTTATTATTGTACTTGACAGTACTTGAGACAGCTTGGCTGCAGTCCAACGTGAAACGGAAATCCAATGAGGTTCCAGCAAACACGGAAGAATACATAATGCAATGTTTACATCAGGTTTATTCTTATGATAAACGGATTACCGTATTTACTCGAATCTAAGCCGCACTTTTTTCCCGGTTTTTGTAATCCAAAAAACCGCCTGCGGCTTAGAATCGAGCGCAAAGCAAGCGGAAATTCTGAAAAAAGTTGGTGGGTGCCGCCACAACTTACTTCTGCCATCGAATATATGTAGCGGTACACAGGCACGCTTTGTAGGCACAAAGATAAATACTGGTGCCAAAACCTCTGCGTCAGTAAATAAATTAAAAAAAAAAAAAAGTGGAAGACGAGCTATTTTCTCCGCCCCGACTTTCGCCACTGCATTTTCATACATTATCCAACGAAGTAAATACAAATTCCATATTGTTCATCTTCAAATGTATCAGCATTTCAATGTACTATGAAAATCCGACTGGCATGACTGTTTGGGATGTTTGTCAATATGGCCAACTCTACGTTCTGAATTTTTTCCTATCTGTGAGAAGAGATGGTTGCTAATAGGAACTTTTATAAATTGTGAATCACATGCAGTATTCTCGTCACCATAAGAATAATATTCATATAAACATTTTGCCATGTATTGTTTCACGTTTGCTGCTATCTCATTTAAATCTGTCTGCCTAATAAACTACGAAACTAGAGTGAGACAACAGCAAACGCGGAAGAATATACATATCATGTCATGTTTATATTCATATTATTCTTATGCTTAATAGTGGTACGGTCAGAAATGAAGCACGGCAATTGACTAGATTTTTAAATCTAAGATGACTCTAATTTCTGTGTAGAATGTAATGTACTAAAGAGGCGCCTGCAAAGATTTTCAAATGGAGAAAAATTTTCATTAAGCTCTCGTTCAGAACATCTTCTATCATACACAGTCTATTATTTGGTTCTTGTTGATCATTATCAAAGAAAGCAGCAGTGTAAGTAACAATAAATAGCAGTTTCTTGCCACTGTTTCACTAATGAGACGATTCCTCTCTCGTATAGTCTGTCGGTAAACTGAAGAGTGAGCGCGCGAGTCCCCACTCTGCCTACCCTGCTACGTCACACGGCGCTTCTACAGGCTGTTCCACAACGTAGTACAGTCTTTGCTGCGATGCACGCTTTAAATCTGTGATGATGCTGTGTACAGATACGTCCCGTCTGCGTTTATTTTTAGACAAATGTGTTAAGATTATAAGGAAAACAAAACATTATAGAGTAAATAATATTAACGTAAGACGGAAGTCAGGATTCTACTACAAACATAGAACCGAATGCCTATTCATATGAATGTATGTTCCTCTATTCGTAAGACGAACCAGATATAGTGCAATCAGTCTGTAGAATTTAAGGCTTGTTCTTACTTTGTGTTTCTACTAAAAGGTAGAAGTTTTCTTTGAAGGGCTGCCTTAAAACTTAACAATTCTTGCAACACGAAGAGTGCTTAAAAAGTAACCAGAAATTTATAATTATGTGTGTTGTATTAGTTCGATTCGCACTGCTTTTTTTGTCATTGTCTTCGTAAACATGTCTGAAAAGTATTTCCAGGTAAATCCCATTTCACGCAATGTCTTGTGTGAAACATCTTTCTGCAACGAAAATGTATTTTTTGTTTCATGTCAGTGAGTAATTTCCGTAATGTGGGCATTATTTTTTGGTTTATGTAAAAGTCCTCCATTGTTTGTCGAATGACCGATTTTGTGAAACTGTCTATAACGATGGGTTTCCTCCCTAAATTATTAGTTTTCCTTCGCGGCGATACCAGTAAACCAAGCGCCTTGTTTTCGCGTACCTTCCTTATACGTCCTATTTTGGCGAGGCTGACGTTTGCATAAACTGCAGCCCTTTGATTGGGACTGGTAATATTAGCCAACCGTTCTTTTTGTGTAGCCTCCTTTAAACACAAGCTGTAATAACGTTAGAGACGATCGAACTCTCGTTCTGCGCTAGTATCTTCTTCGTATTCTGCACATTTTCTTGCAAATGCAGGGCGATTATCCGTCACTTCCGGATACTGAAGTATATCAGGGAGTACATAGAGTCAACTGACTGAGATTGGCAACTAAGATCCCAAGAACAGAAACGACGTATATCACTGCACGCCGAAGTACACTGCTAGATAGGTAACGGGCAACTGATTTTGGGTTGCCCTGTAAGCCAGTGGCAGGGTTCTTCCGGGAAAGGCCACTTCCCCCACCAAAAGCACTGCTCGCTCTTGAGTTTACAGACAGACTATAGCGGTAGCGGTAGCGCGCACAAAAGGAAGCCATGCCGCGAGCGGCGACAGGCCGTAAGCACGCACTATCAGAATGTGACAAACAATGCATGGCACAGTACAGTAATGCATTTTCAGCTTAGAGTGACGTAAACACCTATAATAAAGAAAACTGCGCTTATCAGATCAAAGAAAAATAAGCAATCAATTCAAACCAGACGAAGCACGTGGAAAAGGAAGGGTACTCGTATAAATACGGACGGAGCACCTGACGCATAGCAATGGCTACCTGGTAAAACTTTACTGCTACGCTTACGACTCGAACCAAACTACTGTAGCTGTATCGTCATTCATTTGACCTAAATTGTGTTCCATATTACAATGGACCAACTTTGTTTCGATTTGGAGATGCGGCCCATAATTTTTATCTCCCCTTGAATTTCAAGTCTCAAATTTCAGGTGCGGCTTAGATTCGGGAAATTTTGTTTTTCCTTGATTTCGAGTCTCATTTTTCAGGTGTGGCTTAGATTCGAGTGCGGCTTAGATTCGAGTAAATACGGTATACAAGAAGGGTAGTAGAAGTGACCCACAAAACTACCATTCAATATCCCTGACATCAATTTGTTGTACAATCTTGTAACAAATTCTGAGCTCAAACATAATGAGGTATCTTGAACAGAATGACCTCCTCAATGCCAACCAGCACGGATTTTGAAAACATCTATCACTTGAAATGCAAGTTGCATTTTTCTCACATGACATACTGAAAGATTTGGATCAAGGTAACCAGGTACATGCAGTGTTTCTTGATTTCCAAAAAGCATTTGACTCAGTACCACACCTAGGCTTATTGTCAAAAGTTCAATCATATGGGGTATCAAGCGAAATTTGTGACCGGACTGAGGACTTTTTGTTAGAGAGAACAGAGCATGTTATCTCGGATGGAGAGTCATCTCCACATGTAGAAGCAAATTTGGGTGTACCCCAGAGAAATGTGGTGGGACACTTGCTGTTCACATTAATGACCCTGCAGACAATATTAATAGTAAAATCAGGCTTTGTACAGATGGTGTAGTTATCTATAATGAAGAGAGGCTGTATAAATATTCAGTCAGATCTTGATAAGATATCAGGATGGTGCAGAGATTGACAGCTTGCTCTAAATGTTCAGAAATGTGAAATTTTGCACTTAGCAAAATGAAAAGAATGTAGTATCCTAAGACTATAATATCAATTAGTCACTGCTGGAATCAGTAAACTCCTACAAATACCTGGGTGTAACACTTTGTAGGGATATGAAATGATAAAATGGAATGATCACATAGGTTCAAGTTGTGGGTAAAGCATGTGGTAGACTTCGATTTACTGGTAGAATACTGGGCAAGTGCAATCAGTCTAAAATAGAGATTGCTTACAAATGACTCATGCAACCGTTTCTAGAACATTGCTCAAGTGTATGGAAGCCATACCAAGATAGGGCTAACAGGGGATATTGAACATATACAGAGAAGGGCAGCATGAATGGTCTTAGAGTTGTATAATCTGTGGGAAAGTGTCACAGAAATACTGAAGGATCTGAACTGGCAGACTTTTGAAGATAGATGTAATCTATCCCGAGAAAGGCTATTAACAAAGTTTCAAGAACAGGCCTTAAATCATAACTCTAGGGATATACTACAACCCCCTATATATCACACACATAGGGATCATGAGAACAAGATGAGAATAACTACAGCATGCATAGAGGCATTCAAACAATCATTCTTTCCATGCTCCATACGTGAGTGGAACTGGAAAAAACCCTAATAACTGAAACATGAACTTCTGTGGGTACTAGACCTTCAATAAGTGTAACATATGGTGAAGAAATAATAAACAGGGTGGAAACTTCAAAATTCTTATGTGTCCATATCAACGAGAATTTAAACTGGAAAAGCATGTTTTGGAACTTCTAAAATAACTTAGTTTACCCACATTTGCACTTAGAAACACTGCAAATCCTGGGCAGAGACAAATGAGTAAGCTGACATATTTTGCATATTTTCATTCAATAATGTCATATGGAATAATGTTCTGGAGTGACCCATTAGAAAGTCTGCATTGCTCAAAATATGTGGTGCTCACCCATGATCATTTTATGGACCTCTCTTCATGGAGTTGGGCATTCTGATTACTGCTTCACAGTATATTTACTCTCTCATGAAGTTTGTTGTAAATAATACACTACAGTTCAAAAGGAACAATTATGCACATACTGTACCAGAAGGAAAAATGACATTCATTACTCCACATTAAGGCTGTCTTTAGCACAAAACAAGCTGCACAATGCTGCAACAAAAAAAAAAATTTGGGCATTTATTGTTCAGGCATAATGAAAGCACTGGCACCAAGATGAAGAATGCAAGAGCAGAGAAGGCTGTGAGACAACACTGACTAGGACCGCACCACGACAGGAGTGGTCTCTAGCCGAAGAGAATATAAGCGCCACTCCTGTCAGCCTCGGGCAGACAGTAGAAGACACACTCTAGCAGAGGCACTAGCAGAACCATTATTAGTGATCTATAGGCACTTGTGTGATAACTTGTATGGACACTGTATATAGCAAAGAACATTTATTTGCAGTGTCGCCAATCGCTTGCGACAACTCGTTGTAACCAAAGTTAAGTATTGTCACTCTACTCTATTCTAAAAAAAACCATTTATGTGATTTGCTTGAATTGTTTAACAGCTATCAAAGAAAGCAGCATCCTTTAGGCACCCTGTAAGAGAGACAAGTGGGCAGGACCCCACACTTACCCACTTACTTAAAATTTGTGACAGACAGCAAAGTAAAATTTGGAAAAAAACTGAGAAAGCTTGTCGTTGACAACT